>NC_090175.1:12646294-13246294 GCF_024679245.1 Pseudorasbora parva | reverse complement strand
ATCCTGATGACTTCAATCCCGCCCGGTTTCTGGACGAACAGGGCAAGCTTCTCAGGAAAGATTGCTTTATTCCATTTGGAATAGGTAGGTTTTTGACTGACAAAATGCAGTCTAGAAACCAGCAATATTTAGCTTTTAAAGTGCCCCTATTGTGAGATTTCCTTTCATGCAGTGTGTAATAGAGCTGTTTGTGAAAGTCTGTAAAGTTTCAAAGAGCAAAATGTTATTAGCCACTTTTGCGTCAGTCGTTGCGTAACACAATGGTTTACTGATAATATGTGATGTAAATAACGACCACATTATGAAGAACGATTAGACATTTCTTTTAATTTTATAATTAATTTGTGTTTACGTTGCTCAAACAGAGCGCCAGCTATAAAGAAACTGATAGCAAGGCAACTGACAATCCTGAGTTTCGACGTCACTTCACGGATTCTACCAGCAAGATTCAGCACGGTTAGCCAACCGGGCCGAGAACGGTTAATCGTGCTGTACCATGCTCAAGCGGAAACACAACTGGAACCGGTACTTACCAAAATACCTTTTGGCCCGACTGTCTCCCGAAAGAATAAACCGAAATGAGTCGTCAGTAATTCCCAAGGGGGTAATCTCGCACTCGGAAAGCGTTCCACCCATAGCGGCGGCCATTGCTAACCAAGCCATCACCTGCTGTTAGCATCCCATTGACTCCCATTCATTTTTGAGTCACTTTGACAGTGAATAACTTTACATCTGAGGCATTTAAAGACTCCATTTGTCCATTGTTTATTTCTAAAGAAACACGACAATGCATAAAAGGCTCCGTTACCTTGTATCTTACACTATCCCCCCGTAGTAGCTGTTTTTGTAAAAATAGGCTAACGATTGCGTCATAACCAACGCGACTCTGTCGCACAGTTGAGAAATTACCGTATAGACCTGAGGAGACGCTTGCAGGCAATCTTTTACTGTCTATAGCCCTATTCGGACGGGATTAGATTAACATGGGGACATGGGGGTAAAGTCATTTTACCTCAGGACGTCTGTAATATTAATAAGACATCTCAGTAAAACTAGCAGGAGTGGGAGGAGTAACCCGCTTTACGCACCTCCTTGACGTCATGTGCGTATGACGTTACCAACATGAGCAAACACACAACCTGAGCGCCAGTCTGAACTCCGTCTCCAATATATATGTGTGTTTTAATAAACAGTTAGGTCCAGTCTAACGATTCTGATGGGATTATGTTGGTAATAGACACTTTCCTAGAGCTTAAATGTGTTGTGCCTCTAATAAGTGCTTTTGATCTTCTTTTTGCTTTAAATGATATGCGGAAAATACCGGACATTTTCCACAGATTTGCCCCACCACCTACAACGCAACCGAATGCTTCAAGCGCCTCCAAGTTCGCAAAATGCACTTTTTTTTAAAACTTTTAAACAGGAAATGACAGAATTTTACCATACATTTTTACAGCAGGTCTATTCGAATGGGATTAGTATTACCCGAGGTCATTTTTTCAGACCTTTTTACAGAAGGTAAAAGTCTCGGTAATCTTTACTGACATTGTCCGTAATGATTACCGAGATGGCACATTCAGACGGGACTAAAATCACTGAGAACCTCTGGTAATAATTACTTTACCCCCACGTCCCCATGTTAAACTAATCCAGTCCGAATAGGGCTTATGAGACAGTCGGGGGGACGTGGAGACATAAAGTCTGATAAAGTCAAGGGAGAAGAATGGGGAGAAGCCCATAGTGAGCCAAAAGCAACGAGAGAAAATATTTAAACAACGTGAATCAGATTTCACTTTCCACAACTACTAGATGACCTACAGCTGTCAGACAGGTTGCTTACGTCAGATCTACGTCGTCAATCTCAGTCTGAGCCTGCGCAGTTCGCTCAGCCATCAGGAAATGAGTGCTCCTTTACTGACATCACTTTCCGCCGTTGAAGTCAATGGGATAGCTCTGTCCATTTCTTTTACTGTCTATGGTAATTCCAGACTAACTTTTATGACTCTACGTAGATTTGTAATACATTTGTAGCCTATGCCAGGCAAAAGACACTATTTGCGCTAACCATTACGATAATTGGCTAAACATGGTAAAATACTACTGCTTGAAGAAATTAGACATATCATAGGCTATCACATTATTTGTATCTGTCAGTCTGGTCTGGTCTGGTCTCTTTATACCAGACTGATATCCATATTTAACTCCACATATATCATAAAATAAAGCACTTTTCAGGAGCTTCCTCTGCTTCTCTGTCTGAAGATATAACTGTAACTGTCACTGAGAGAGTGCTAAAGCTGTTCAAGTCGTATTTTTGATGGAAATTATGTAGACGTGATTGTTCTTTCTAAATGTGATAAACTGTCCCATATAAACAGAAACGGACGCGACTAAGTACGCGTGTCCTCTTTCTGTTGTGAAATAATGGTAAATACCACTTTTTCTGAGGAAAACGAACACATTTATTATGATAAATGTATCACTTATTATTGTAAAACTGTGCTAAAATATTAATGCCTGTGTTTTAAATCTTTAAGTGGCCAACAAAAATGCCAACAAACAGCAGCTTATGTGATGTTGGCTTTGCCATCTCACTAGTTTCCAGTGATTTCTCTCTGATTAGTTTTCTGATAAAACTTCCATTTGTTGGTGAAATGATGGGTTTGTGTGACGTTGTTCCAGAGAAGCGTATTATGGGCAGGTTTTACGTATTACAGGCTCGGTGCTACAGGTCTGAGGCTATAAGCCCAGCCCGGCCTGATGAAAGTCGCACTGGCCCGACAGTGAAAACGCGGCTATTGTCATGTAAATGTACCCTAAATTACAAACTACTCTTATAATAAGGATGTTTAAATAAGCGTTTTCTGTATGCCACAGGTCGCAGGGTGTGCATGGGAGAGCAGCTGGCTAAGATGGAGCTGTTTCTGATGTTCACCAGCCTAATGCAGGCCTTCACATTTAGGCTTCCTGAGGGGAAATCTGCTCCATCCATGCACGGACGCTTCGGCCTGACTCTGGCTCCATGCCCATTTACCGTCTGTGTGCAAGCACGCTGAGCAGGCTTTAAAACAGACCGGTCATTACTTATGCAGTCAGACATCGGCATGGGAAGCAGACTGCACAGGTTGACCAGGTTACAAAATAAGGGCTTTGTAGCTGCATGATGAAGCAAAAAGTTTGAAATTATTTTTGTACAAGTTTCCTGATCAATTTAAAAAAATAAGAACAAATACCATAGTATTATATCCACATATTTCAGTTTTAGTATTACATTTGTTTTAAAATATTCACTTCATAATTTAATTTTTAAAAAGCTGATTTTTTTAAATTATTGAACATTTATTTCTTGGTTACTATATTATAATACAAGACTGTTAATATTAGTATTATTTTGAAGATTTATTTTAAACAATTATCTATTTATAATTTATTATCTATTTCGTGGTTCAGTTATAGCAAAAACATTAATGAGTGTTCAAAAAGGTCTGAAAAAAGGTCCTCCTGAAAAGAAAAGAAAAAACTCTTCAAACAACACTCACTAATTTATTTCATTTGTCCATGGACATACAGTTTTTTTTTTTTTTTTTTTAAGTCATGAGCATTTCTAGTCATTTCCCCTACTTCGTAAAAAATGATGGAAATTATAATTTAAATATTTTTGGAATGAAATGGCCAGTTTAGTCTTGCTATGGCTACTATCATAACTAAAATGTCATGTCCTATATAAACAGTATTTTTACACTTTATATAATTTGACAAAAAAAAAAAAATGATTGGAAATAATGCACAATAAAATATTCAGCTGAAAAGCAATATTTGCCTTGATTTTTTTCATTGCTTCCTTGGTAAACAACTACACTATTTTTTATTTTATTTTTGGATAAAAATGTATTAGGAGAACATTTTTGATGTTTATAAACTATTAATAATAATAAAAATAAAAAACAACAAGAACAATAAACACATTGTCAATGAGTTGTTCGTTAGTTCGTTATAACCATAGGGTTATTATAACATTTACCTATATTTTACGGTCTGTGGTTATAAGCATATGAAACCACGTGATCAGTTCAACCTTGGTTCAGTTCTCGAGCACGCGCGTCTGTCTGTCATTCGCGAGCTGGCAGCGGCCATGGCGTTCATCACACGCCAGTACATCAGGACCCTCTCCTCTTCTGCTGCAGTTCATGCTGCAATCAAACATGTCACCGTTATCGGAGGCGGATTAATGGGTGCTGGCATTGCACAGGTAACGACAGATACATATGCACTCATTGGTCAAGATCGTTTTACCATCCAGGCTAAAAGCTAAGCGCTATCAATCACACTGTTAATAAAGAAGAGTATGCTTTATTAGCTTCAAGAAGATTGTAGTTGCATTGCTTGCGGGGATCAGAATGTGTCAATAAATCGTGACCAATTTGTTGCAAACTTCTCCCACCATGTTGCGACCATATCTATGGTTGCGCCTGTCTTAACTTTCACAGTGACCTTTCACCCACTTTTCGGCATTTGTTTAGGTTAATGCTTAATTGCGTTCCTATCGATTTTGTTTGCACAGCACATTGAAAATTATATTATTTACTCACCCTCAAGTCGTTCTAACCTGTATGACTTTATTTCTTCTGCTGAACATGATATTTTGAAGAATGTCAATGATAACCAAATAATTTAGCTAACCAATGCCCTCTATTGTGGGGGCAAAAAAAAAAGTCAAGTTTGCGTCCAGAATCGTATTCTCTCTTGAGTAGGTACTATTTTGAATTAGTTATTATTTCACAACTGCTAAAAAAAAGTGAGTTTGTGTAGTATGAATGTAATCTGGGCGTACTACATTCGCCATTTTGTCATTATCATGTGACCAGCTGAGTCGCTTCACTGCCATTCACAAATCCTCTCCCGTGGCCTCAATCATATGAACACTTCAGAATCTCACCAGAAGTAGGTCATCCGGCAGTAGCAGTATTAACATTAAGTGACATGGCATCTGACGCACAGGAGCCAATGGCACATGTCGCGACACACGCAGTGGCACTTCCGGTTCTCATTGGCATATGTCAGTGGATAGTGACCATAGACAGTAAAAGAAATGGACCGAGCGTTCCCATTGACGTCAACGGCGAAAGAATGAAGTCAACCTAGGGGCACTCACTTCCTGATGGCTGAGCGAACTGCGCAGGCTCAGACTGAGCTTGACGACGTAGATGTGACGTGAGCCTCCTATCTGACAGCTGTGAGTCTTCTAGTAGATGTGGAAAGCGAAAGCTGAATCACGTTGTTTAAATATTTTCTCCCGTTGTTTTTGGCTCACTATGGGCTTCTCCCCATTCTTCCCCCTTGACTTTATCAGACTAGTCTCCAGGACATGTCTCCACGTCCCCCCGACTGTCTCATAGACAGTAAAAGATTGCCTGCGAGCGTCTCCTCAGGTCTATACGGTAATTTCTCAACTGTGCGACAGGGTCGCGTTGGTTATGACGCAATCGTTAGCCTATTTTTACAAAAACAGCTTCTGTGGGGCGATAGTGTAAGATAGAAGGTAATGGAGCCTTTTATACATTGTCATGTTTCTTTAGAAATAAACAATGGACAAATGGAGTCTTTAAACGTCTCAGATGTAAAGTTATTCACTGTCAAAGTGACTCAAAAATGAATGGGAGTCAATGGGATGCTAACAGCAGGTGATGGCTTGGTTAGCAATGGCAGCCCCTAGGGGTGGAACGCTTTCCGAGCGCTAGATTACCCCCTTGATAGTGACATGTGTCGCGGCACACGCAGTGGCACTTCCGGTTCTCATTGGCATATGTCAGTGGATAGTGACGTGTCACTGACACTGTCACGAAACGCTGACACTGGCAGTGACACTGAGTCGCGGAACATGTCGCTGTATGTGACACTCACTGGCAGATGAGCTGAACAACTATACTCACGTAATTGTGGCACAAAAGCCAAAATAAATATCCTATTTTCGTGACTTTTTTCCTCTCTTAAATAAATGTTAATCTAACTTGTTAAATTTGGTAATATGTGTTAGTTTGTGACAAGCAGTATCTGAGTGGCATGCGCCACTGAATGATTTATGCAATGCCAATATTGGTGCCAATGTTGTTGATCACGCAAACTGCACGTCCTAGAAAACACGTACAAACCATCATAAGTCACTACAAATATCGCATTAACAGTCGCATCCGTTACTGTAGTAAAGCTTTAATTTTGCATCATGCTGCACGCTCTCCTCTAGGTGTCAGTATAGCCAGCGCAAAGATACACCATAACTTAAGGCAGTTGAGAAACATCAACGGGTGGTGTATTTGACATTTTGTTTGCAAGTTTGACGGTAGCAAAAACAGTATCTGATAGTATCAGAGTCTGATATGTTAAGACAAATTTGTAAATACTTTATCAAATTTATTTTTTGCATACTTAGGCCTACTCAGTCATGGCTTTAATATTTCACAACTAATTATATTGGCATTGCATAAATCATTCAGTTGCACATGCCACTCAGATACTGCTTGTCACAAACTAACACATATTACTAAATTTAACAAGTTAGATTAACATTTATTTAAGAGGGGAAAAAAGTCACGAAAATAGGATATTTTCAGGACATACAGCGACATGTTCCGCGACTCAGTGTCACTGCCAGTGTCAGCGTTTCGTGACAGTGTCAGTGACATGTCACTATCCACTGACATATGCCAATGAGAACCGGAAGTGCCACTGCGTGTGTCGCGACATGTGCCATTGGCTCCTGTGCGTCAGATGCCATGTAACTTAATGTTAACACCGTCTCTCTCATTCGGGTACTTTTTGCCTACTCTTTTGAGTATTGTGAATTCGGACATACTACTTTTGCCACAAACAGTTTTTTGCCACAAACTATATACAGTGATGCCAGTAACACATTACTTAGTAACGCGTTACTCTAATCTGACTACTTTTTTCCAGTAACGAGTAATCTAACGCGTTACTATTTCCAAACCAGTAATCAGATTAAAGTTACTTATCCAAGTCACTGTGAGTTACTATTTTAGTCATTTTCCTTAAAAAATAGTAAAAACCGACAGCTTATCAAAATTCTCAGCCCGAGGGCTGGAGCCCGTGTTATTTTTATTTTTATTTTTTTATTTTTTAACATTGTTGCAGCCATTAAAATAGTTCAGTTTTGTTTTTAATGTCAAAGTAGTTATTTTTCGTTTCGTTTCTTTATTAACCTAATTTAGAAAAATGTTCAGAGCAATTTTTTGTTTGTTAAATTAAAGTTTATATAGGCAAGACAATTCAAGAGTTGGATTGAGAGACTAGGCTATTAAACATGCGGTTAACTCACTGGGTCGTCACATAAATTTAAATTTAACAAAATTAATTTAACAAACAAAAAATTACTACTTTGACATTAAAAACAAAGTAGGCTAGTTATTATACCACCACAAAGGCATTTTTGACGAGCTGAGGCAGGCTGATAGATTAGCCTACTGCTCGCAACGGCGCTCAAAAAAAACGAAATGGGCTACACAATCTTAGGAAGAAAAAAAAGTACATGCAGGTTGTCTTATAGCCTACCTTAGACTTCAGCAAAATTAATATAAATCCGATCTTCAATTCCCGCGGTATATGCTCATTTAACGGAGTTCACATCAAAGCAAAAGATTCTAGCATTTTATTCAGCAGCCCATTTCAAATTCAAAGATCGCAATATGAGAGAGAGCGACCTAAGCACTGGTAAGGTCATTTAGTCTCATTCATTTATATTGAAGATGATTGTGTTTTGTGTGACTTATTTTAAAGTTTCATTTACGGCCATATGCGTTGGCTTGCTTTACTCATTTGCAGCGATGTTGCAGTAGCACCATCATATCTATCTGACTACAACATAACACGCTCTCACACATTTATTTTTTAATTTTTTGCCAGGAGTAAAATTTACACATGTGGTTTAAACAACCAGATACATTGACATTTGTCCGGTTTAGTTTGAAATGCTTTCATGCACCTTCTGAATTGGTTTGTTTGAGTGATCGGAATTAAATACGTCTCGAAAGACTCTCGGAAGGCATTTAGGCCTACTCCTGGTCATTTCGCAATCAGATAGACCTGGTCAGAGAAAACGAATGAAGGAACCAGTTGTAAAAAGGCCATAACTCTAGCAGCTGCACTGAAGAAACGGACTCTTTAACCCTGCGCGAGCCATATCTTGACAGTGGCGTAAGCTATCATGGTCTCATGTTGTTTCCAACAGCACAGCACATCTCATTGTTCCTTTTAATTATTAAAATAAATATAAAACGAAGGAGAAGCCTAAAAAAAGGGGCGTAAAAAAGTCGGGGCCGTCAGGCTCGGGCATAAATTCAATAAAGTGTGTTGCCAAAAACGGTTGTCATTTCTATTTTGAGGCGGCAGGGGTGTTGTCAACTGCTGAATGTAACTAATAAAGTAACTTGTAATCTAACTTAGTTACTTCTAAAATCAAGTAATCTGTAAAGTAACTAAGTTACTTTTTAAATGAGTAATCCTTTATACAATTTCAATTATTGACCTCACGGTACGATATTTATTGCGATATTGTGGAAAAGCTCACGGTATTGTTAAATAGCTCACAATAGTGTTTGTGATGATAATAGTGAAAAAATACTGACATTTATTCTGCTTTTGCCAGTCAATAGGCAATTTATTGTTGTATTCATGGATCCATGACAACATAAAACGCTGATCACAGTGCTTTTAACCCTTAAATGCATACCTCAGGTAGCATCATTCACTACCCTGCTCCTCGTTCATTTTTTAAAGTTAGACATCAACATTCTTAGTATTCCTCAATCAATCCATTTTAAACAATATAACAAGAAAACAATAATAGAATTATAATTGAATGCCTGTTTTTTCACTAGTATTTGTCAAAATTGTACAGGGGGCGCTAACGACCCGAGGTGTGTAGGATTGTATATATATATATATATTTTTTTTGCACACTAATAAATTAAAGGGGGGGGGGGGGGGGGGGGGGGGGCTGAAATGCTGTTTCATGCATACTGAGCTTTTTACACTGTTAAAGACTTGGATTCCCATCCTAAACATAGACAAAGTTTCAAAAACTACTGTTGGACATTTGATGGAGTATTTCTGTGTCAAAAATACTCCTTCCGGTTTCGGAGCGTTTTTTTCGAGTATGGGTCAGCTTGAAGTTAATAGAGCGGAAGGTCCTTGTATGGGCCGTACGGGCTCTTCTCCCAGTAGGGTGCGCGTGCGCGTGACTAGAGCGAGAGAGGAAATGCACGGCCATAAACACTCCGAGCCACGCTCCACTTTATTCCTATGAGTGACATCAAGCGACTTCAACGCTTCAGCACAGCATTCCGGGAAGGCAGCACTGCATTTGAACCGATTTGAACGCTGAAATGACGGGAAGCTTCTCAACATCGCTTCAGTCGCGTTGCAAAGTGGATTTTCACGCCACTGCTGTCACAGGACTTCACCAAATCATACCAAAGAAGTGTGTTTTTGACGGAGCGGTCCCAGCGATAAAGGTTCGGTCCTGCTTTGGAAGCAGCCGGTGAGTAAAACTGCTTTAAATGTCTGTGCTGTTGGCTCGTCGCGTGAGTAAACATCAGTAAACGACACGATCGCGTGCTTCGTCATTCAAATGCGCTAACGGTTACTCCATTGTTGTTCTGTATAACGTTACACTAGTCTGACGTGCAAAACCGTTTTGCTTGCTACTGCTAAGGTTTAGTCGCATACAATAGTCCATAAACCGAATCATGTCCTCATAAACTGCGAGTAAACAAGCGCAAATGTTGACAGGCCACTAAATACAGTCCATTCCACAGAGACGGACGTCCTGCTGTTGCTGTTTCATCTGTTCAGTTTATTTCAGCCTCAGATTTAATCCTGGATCATATCTATTAGCTGAGATAGCGATGGGTTTCTCCACGCTTGAGGACGTCACCTCTTTGTTCGCGATCGTCATTCTTTAGCTTCGCCCACACGATACGCCTCCAGGCGCTCGTTTTTTTCCGGAAAGACTCGGTACAGCCCATATTTCTTTTATAAATATAATAAAACTAAAGACTTTTCGGAGATATGAAGGATGCAATACTACTCTATAGGTACTCAAGATTGACATGAGATTGACTGAAACTTTGTTTTTCACCCCCCCCCCCCCCCCTTTAATATATAATAAGGAAATAGGGCGCAATTCACCTTTATTCCACAAGGTGGCACTGTCTGATAATCAATGATGAAGTAATGTTTCACTCTGTTACCTCTGACAGAAAACGAAACAATAATTATAATCTGCAAAACTTGAAATGGCTCAGTGATTTACAGCAGAGAGCAAGTACTAAACACAATCAAATATTAGTGTCACTGTCTCTTGATGATGGATGTAGTCAAGAAGCTTTCAGTGATTAAAATATTGATTTTGAAGACGTTGAAAATGAGTTATGAATATGCTCGAGATCGCGAATATGAGGCAGATGCTGAATATACTGGTAAACAAACTCTGACGAGGACAGATAATGATGTTATTAAACATCTGCTCAAACTGAATCCTTCCAAGCTCCAAAAGGTAACGAAATAGGTTTTATTTTATTCTTCTGTAAGTGTAACTAACATCAGGAGTTTTATATATTATCATGACAGGTAGAAGTCTATCCATGTTAAATATAGATCCGGGTCGCTAACGATCATGGTCTATGTAGTTAACAATGATTTGTTCTGCGGGACCGTGTTTATTCCTCTTGCTTTTTGACGGACACCTGTCCTTTTAATACTGTAACCCAACCACGACGATATCGAGACAGTGTGATATCGTCAATATCGTTACATCCCTGGTGAACTGTCCCTTTAATGTTTTTCAGGTTGCTGCATCCACAGGACATTCAGTGGTGTTGGTGGACACATCTGAGGACATACTGAAGAAGTCTGCAAAGGGTATTGAGGCTAGTCTGAAGAGAGTGGCGAAGAAGAAGTTTGCAGAAAAACCTGAGGTTAGTTTGACAGCACCGACATAGTTAAATCCCAAAGCTGTTGATTTCACATGGGTTTTAATGGCTGTTGGTGTTTTTAAATCATGAAGATAACTGAGGTAACTGTGATCGATAACTGTGGCTCATATTTTCTAGGATGGAGAAGCATTCGTTCAGAAAGTCCTGAAGAATGTCTCTACAAGCGCAGATGCGGTGTCAGTAGTTCAGGGTACTGATCTTGTGGTGGAGGCTATTGTGGAAAACCTCAAAGTCAAACAAGATCTGTTCGGCGCTCTGGACAAAGTGGCCCCAGAGTAAGAAAAAAATAAATGTTCAATTTCTCAGTTCTAATATTAATAGGAAACAATACAGGATATGACAGGGCTACAGGTCCAACGGGGTTTTCCTCTTAACCACTAGATGGCACAAAAACGTTTCTGCACAGGGACATTTGGCTGATCATTGACGTCAGTCCCAGGCAGCAACACACAATTGTTTCTGTGCTTAGTTGATCAATTTCTTTAACGTTATGAATTTATGCAGCTAATGAATATATTTTTGAGACAAAAGTCTTGGTTTTTGTCCAAGGTAATTAAATCAACAGTTTTGCAATATCTGAAGAAAATGGAAAGTATGGTATTGGGGTAAAAGAAAATGATAAAAAAGAATAACCATTTGGCTTCTCCATTTGTTGTCATGACATTGTTTCAAATGGTCAATTTAAATTCACCATATATATATATACATATTATATATATATAATATAATATCTTCAAATTGAAAAATATAATAATCATAGCATATAATAAAATGCCATATTGTTCCTACCTTAATGTTTTCAATTATTATGGGATGTCCTTTGAGCACTATAAGAAGCTTTTGAGAATATGTTTGGTATGGTAGTTTTAAACCAATTGTAATGATAGTGTATGGAAGTTTGTTTCTGCCACAGAATAAAAAATAAAAAAAGTATTTCTCAAAATGTTTTATTCTGTGGTGGAGAAAAACTTCTCTGTTTATCAGAATAAACAGATGCAAGAGTATGGTAAAAAACATGCTACTGAAGTGATTGTTTTGAACAATTGCAAAGTATAAAGAGTCCAGTATATACAGCGATTTTGTTCCCCTTGACAAAAAACAATAGGATTTTCCCATAGGCTTCTGGATTATTACTAAAACAAGCCCTGTGACCAACAAAAGTGTATGATACTTGCATGTTTTGTCCATCAAGACAATTATCACAGATGAACACAACTTTAGATTTTCACGCAGTCGCCAGTAAAAAGCTAAAGCTAGGCTGTAAACGAACTAAACTATGGTCACTGGACTTCAGCGTCACCATCGCTAAGCTTCCCACAACTCTGTTTTTATCTAAAAACATTTTCCTAGAAACTTAGAGATATACTAGTTTATAAGAGCACTATGATAAGGATAATAAGGCTGTGAAAGCGGACTGAGTTTAATCTTACTTCCCATTTAGCCATTTGTTAGCATCCGCCTTTTTCAAGACGCACAACAGCTTTAAAAAAAAAATCCAAAAGTGGGGTAGTACTGATGTATTATGTCGTAGAATAAAACTTTCTAGTGTCTTGAGCTTGTGTTCACCACAGACCTTATTTCAGTCATTTAACAAAACCCCATTCAAAAAACCCATTGACTTTGGGACGATGGAACCGTAAGTGCTAACACACTTCTGAGTTTTGGCCTAAAAGGTAATGTCATACCTGCACCACTATTATGCCAGAAGAACGAGTACAGCTATTTAGGAAATGTTAAAAGTCACCTATCCTGTTCATCATTATACAAAATAATTTGATGCAGAAGGCAGAGATCGGCCAATTAGAAGAGCTGAGAAAATATGTTCAGTGTTTAATGTTGGTGTAAATTGCAGTATCCTCATTTACATACTTTTACTATGCACTAAGTGTAAGGGTCTGTCTTGTTGTGTACGGTTTAGCATGAATGGTGACGAGAGCTTGGTTCAGCGTTATATCAGTCAGATGTTTGTGCTCTCCTCAGACACACCATCTTTGCAAGCAACACGTCGTCCCTGCCAATCGCAGACATCGGCAGCTCCACGGCCAGACTAGATCGCTTTGGCGGTCTGCATTTTTTCAACCCCGTCCCAATGATGAAGTTGGTGGAGGTTTGGATTAAAATTACACAACTGTTTTGCACAACCACCCGCATTAATGTATTTTTTTTGGATTGCATTGATTGAAATATATTAAACTCATTATATTGACCTGACTAACTGTCTTCTCTCAGGTGATTAAAGCTCCAGCAACAAGTCAACAGACTTTTGACGCTCTCCTTGCGTTCAGCAAAGCTTTGGGGAAGCATCCTGTCTCATGCAAAGTAAGTGTTCTGTAATCTTACACAGTCGTGTGAAAAAATTAATACACCCCTTTTAATCGTATGTTTTTGGGACATAATAAAAGAAAATTTTAAATTAGGTAAATACAACCTCAGATGAACAACATTTATTTAAAGCTACACTGTGTGATATTTTCCCCCATATAGTGGTGAAAAGGTATATGACCATCCAGTGATATAGTTTCTGTTCCTCTCAATTTCGATTTCGTTTCAACTTTAGTCATGGCTTCCAGTTCGACCTCTTCGGTGATTGTTGCTTCAAGTGATGAGGTTACTTTTGAAAACTATTATAATTTGCAGTTATTTAATTTGCCAAATGATCTATGATCAAATTAATCTATGTAAAATTAATAATAGTTTTATGTTTTCGTTAATTTTTACCATTTCATTGCTAACATCAGCTATCAGGTTCCCAGACGAATGCAAGCTAATCTTAGTAAAGTAACTTTTATCAGTGCTATCGTTATTCTGTATATTGTACGACATCACTAGCGTAAGGCAAACAAATTATAATGCGATTAAAATATTAATCTCATGTTATCCGTCATAGAACACAGATTTATAAGGTAAACAATACTTTTTCATCATTTACTCGAGGAAAACTATCCTAGACGTCGTTCTAGTGTTATGCACAGCACACCATGATAGATTTAGCCAAGCAACAATAAAACTTCCAATATACACACATAGGCTGAATTAATATTACCTGTCGAGAAGAGAGCAGGCAACGTCAGCGTCCTTTTTAAAATCGTTGCTCCTCATGAGCTCTTTCCATCTTGGAAAGGCCACTCCAATATTTACTTTTGTCTTGTTGATTTGCCCGTTGCGTTGCCGTCTTAATTCTCTTTTCCGCTTCCTTGGCGACTCTGATACATATTCCGCAATGTTACTAGGTCCCCGACCCGAGTCGAATTCGGTAATCAATTCCGGGACGTGGTTGCTTTCACACAGAAGGCGACCCGGCAATGCTCCGGGAATATTGCGGGTCCGACGTGCAGTGTGAAAGGGGCTTAAGAGTGATCCTCCATCATCATATAGCAGCCTCAAGCAATCCTCCTCTTCACATTCGACACGGTGCCATCGAGTGTAAAAATGCGAAAAGCGAAGCTTGAATTTACGGGTATGTCCCTCTTTGGCTAATGTACTTTCAATATGGAGGAGCAACATGGCGACCGCCATCCGAACCCCTAACACGTATGTATTTTCAATGGTATATTATAAAATTACGAGAATACTTTATTACTTGAAAGAAGTAAATATACATTAATGAGCACATATATTTTTGAAAAAACTAAGTGATTTTAGCTAAGAATAAACAAAAAGTTACACAGTGTAGCTTTAAAAAAAAAAAAGTTAAAATGGACAAGTCATGTGTGACAAACTAAGTAGAGCCTTGGATTCTCTGTTTTGACCTACTTTTTGTTAAATAAACCATAACATGGTTGTAATATGTCACGTTGTTGTTCATCTGAGGTTGTATTTACCTACTTTTTTTTAAGACCTGTCAAGGATATGTTTGTAAAAGCAGCTCAAAAGGGTGTACTTTCTTTTGCACATTACTGTTATATACACTCACAGGTGACTTTAGACACCTTGCTAGTACCGGTTTGGACCCTCTTTTGCCTTTAGAACAGACTTTTTTCTTCATTACACATTCAACAAGGTGCTGGAAACGTTCTTCAGAAATGTTGGTCCATATTTGTCGTCTTCACATCACATCATAACGCTGCTCTTGAATTGAAATCTGGTAACTGAGGCCGTTTGAGTTTAGAGAACTCTTTGTGACATGGCGTGTTATCCTGCTGGAATTAGCCATCAGAAGATGAGTACACTTTGTTCACAAAAGAAATGAGATGGTCAGCAACAATACTCAGGTCGGCTGTGGCATTTACACAATGCTCAGTTGGTACCAAGAGCTCCAAAGTCTGCTAAGAAAACATCCCCCACACACCATTACACCACCAACAGCCTGAACCACTAACACAAGGCAGGATGGATCCATGCTTTCATGTTGTTTAACACCAAATTCTGACCTGACCATCTGAATGTCGAGACTCATCAGGCCAGGCAATTTTCCAGTCTTCTATTGGCAAATTTTGGCAAACTTGTGTGAATTGTAGCATCAGTTTTCTGTTGTGGTTTGATGAAGATTTGAAAAAGTACCTCAACTTACACTTGCGGTCTCCTCTCAGGACACTCCAGGTTTTATAGTCAATCGTCTGCTGGTTCCTTACATGATGGAGGCCATTCGACTTCATGAGAGAGGTACGTGTGTAAAGCAGTCAAGGGTGATAAACGGATCCCAGACCATATTTTGGTGCGGATTCTGTTGTTTTATAATGCTGTATTATAATTTTTTTCAGGCCACGGTTCCAAGGAAGACATTGATGTGGCGATGAAGCTTGGGGCTGGTTATCCTATGGGTCCGTTTGAGCTTCTGGACTATGTTGGATTAGACACGTCAAAGTTTATTATTGACGGTGAGCATTTTCAATTGACTATACCAAGTTTTACCAATAGTATTGTGTTGATTTCTAAATCTGGGTTTGTGTAGGTTGGCATGCGATGGACCCCGATAACCCCCTGTTTGAACCCAGTCCTCTGCTCAACAAACTGGTGTCAGAGGGCAAGTTGGGCAAGAAAACTGGTGAGGGATTCTACAAACACAAGTGAAGATTACCTGCCTTTTACCTTATAAACAGACATGTCCTGTCAACGAAATGCACTGGATCGGAGCCGCTGGTCCTCAGAAGACTGCTTACGAATTTCATCAATGTTAATGTAAAGCCAGGAAAAAACGCACCAGTTTTCCCAGGAAAGTCCTGTGTGAAATTCTGAACCACAGCCATGTCGTCCACTACACTAGTGCCTTGCTAGGATTTTTAAAAGACTTGTGTTTATGAACTTTGAATGTCACATTAAAAGGTTTGAAAATGTCTTTCAATGTGTTTTGTAATTACTGCATTCCTTGTCATACACACCTCAGTTGAGATTAGCAGGAAGACCAGTCTTTATAGGCTTAGTGAGAGTGATTTTTTTTTCTTGTATTATTATCATTGGAGTTAAGATGTTGCAAAGTAAACTTCTTCGTAATACAAAATTCAGCCGCTAGAGGGTGATGTTTCATCATTAATTCAGACTGCACTCACTCGCAACAATAAACCTTAAAGGGATAGTTCACCCAAAAATGAAAATTCTGTCATCATTTACTCTCCCTCAAGTTGTTCCAAACCTGCATGAATTTCTTTCTTCTGCTGAACACAAAGGAAGATATTTGGAAGAATGTTTGTATATACAGGTCCTTCTCAAAAAAATTAGCATATTGTGATAAAGTTCATTATTTTCCATAATGTAATGATAAAAAATTAAACTTTCATATATTTTAGATTCATTGCACTCCAACTGAAATATTTCAGGTCTTTTATTGTTTTAATACTGATGATTTTGGCATACAGCTCATGAAAACCCCAAATTCCTATCTCAAAAAATTAGCATATCATGAAAAGGTTCTCTAAACAAGCGATTAACCTAATCATCTGAATCAACTAATTAACTCTAAACACCTGCAAAAGATTCCTGAGGCTTTTAAAAACTTCCAGCCTGGTTCATTACTCAAAACCCCAATCATGGGTAAGACTGCCGACCTGACTGCTGTCCAGAAGGCCATCATTGACACCCTCAAGCGAGAGGGTAAGACACAGAAAGAAATTTCTGAATGAATAGGGTGTTCCCAGAGTGCTGTATCAAGGCACCTCTGTGGGAAGTCTGTGGGAAGGAAAAAGTGTGGCATAAAATGCTGCACAAGGAGAAGAGGTGACTGGACCCTGAGGAAGATTGAGGAGAAGGACCGATTCCAGACCTTGGGGGACCTGCGGAAGCAGAGTACTGAGTCTAGAGTAGAAACATCCAGAGCCACCGTGCACAGGCGTGTGCAGGAAATGGGCTACAGGTGCCGCATTCCCCAGGTCAAGCCACTTTGGGCTACAGAGAAGCAGCACTGGACTGTTGCTCAGTGGTCCAAAGTACTTTTTTCGGATGAAAGCAAATTTTGCATGTCATTCGGAAATCAAGGTGCCAGAGTCTGGAGGAAGACTGGGGAGAAGGAAATGCCAAAATGCCTGAAGTCCAGTGTCAAGTACCCACAGTCAGTGATGGTCTGGGGTGCCATGTCAGCTGCTGGTGTTGGTCCACTGTGTTTTATCAAGGGCAGGGTCAATACAGCTAGCTATCAGGAGATTTTGGAGCACTTCATGCTTCCATCTGCTTCCAAAAGCTTTATGGAGATGAAGATTTGTTTTTTCAGCACGACCTGGCACCTGCTCACAGTGCCAAAACCACTGGTAAATGGTTTACTGACCATGGTATTACTGTGCTCAACTGGCCTGCCAACTCTCCTGACCTGAACCCCATAGAGAATCTGTGGGATATTGTGAAGAGAAAGTTAAGAGACGCAAGATACATAAAGACGTGAACTAAGTTTCCTCAAGTGCTTTAGTATGTGGACTTTGCCTTCTGAAGAATTCATTAATATATTTTAAGTTCTATGTAGTAATACAAACGCCACGTGCATTTATTAGACACGTCATTCCAGTGGTTGCAAACTTCCTTGAACTAAAAACAATATCAAAATTATTCAGAAATTTCAAATGGAACTATGAACTATGGACATATTCAAAACGTTTATTCTTTTTATTGTTATTTAAAACTACTCTAATTTTACATTCCCAAATAACTAATGTTATGAAAACCTCTTCATACAACAACTAAACACTTAAGCAGGTCTTAAAATGTTTATTATTATTATTATTATTATTATTATTATTATCATCATCATCATCTTGCAAGGTTGAATAGTGGCTGAAGCAAATAAATTATTTCCTAGCTTTTCAACTCACTTTCCTGGGCCGCCGTCTGAACTCTTCATGAGAACAGTGGAGAGTTTCCTACTACAGGATTTTCCATTTTAAAAAGCCATTTTTGTCTCATTTCTCTGGCTTCCATGTTGTGGCGATGGTTCTGAGGCCGCTGGTCACTTGTGTTTGAGGTTCTGGCAGACAGCCATATTTACACTGAATAGGAGACCAAGCTGCAGGTCAGGAAAAAAGCGGCTTGAGTGAGTAAATGACTTCACAGCACTTATAAAGTGCACATCTGTATTTATGTTCAGAACTACGAGGACATATCAAAGCCCACAGTCGCTGATCAGTCAAAACCTATTTTTTATGGTCCTGAGTCAAAACACTTCAAACTTACGCTACGTTTGTTTTTGGGATTGACAACCGTGTTTACTTACAGGTGTGAGTGTCAAAATGTACAGTTCACACAGCAACTTACAGTAGCGTCTCGAATACTGAACGACCCCGTGAACTTACAACGAGAATCAAGCAACCATAGCAACAGCAACTGAAAAGTCCTTTTTACTTTTGATACGACATTATTAGGCCTACTGTATTTGCATTCTTTTAATGGATTTTTTCATTTAACTTAACTTTTTAACTTCTACATATTGTATTTTTACGTACAGGGCTGTCAAAAATAACGCGGTAACATCTGCGAATAATAGGCATTTCAGGTCAAATGTTTAAAATAGCATATGACACTGTCTTTGTTGTTTTTGTATTAATTTGTCGATTCGTTGCGGAATTATACACATTTTAATGTTAGGTGCAATTATTTACAGGAAAATATAACTTTTTAAATCGATTTCTAGATCATTTTTTTAAAAATGAAAGCACTTTTTTATATTAGCTATGTTAATATATTTATTAAGCTATTCATATTTTCACAAAACTAATCTGCTATCAAACAATAATTAGACTCAAGATTACAAATACTACACACAAACATTAACAATATATTATACACATTTTTATTGTAGGCCTACACGTGAATTAAGGTCAACTTTTTAAACCGAAGTTTAACTAAACCCTTGCTTTAAAATGCCTATGTAATAATTTTGTATACAATTTTAATACATGTAAATGCCAGTCATTTACATTCAGATAGTTTAGTTTGCTCGATACTATGCTGGATCAGATTAACATGACTACTAGTAGTGTAATGAGGCAGGCATGTTTCATCTTCTTCCAATAGATGGCGCCCTATCATATATATTGTTCTTTACAGCCAGTTCAGCTGTTGTAGCAAATATATCCTTAATGAGACCAAAAAAAGACTTTCCAAACACAGAAAAGCATCAAGACAGATTAAAAGACTGATAACTATGCGAACTCTGTATAATTGTTAATCAAACAGGCAGAAATCACAAAACATTTTATTAAGAACTATGTTTAAATATTATTTATTTGTACACTGGTAACTTTTACATCATAATGTAGCTGGTATTCATATTTAAGTTTGGGTTGGGAACTTGCCCAAAACACCAAATGTTCATAACTCTCTACGGGCAGCGTTTCATGCATAAGGTGGCACTGTAGTACCATAAACGACGACGACGACGCCGACAGCTTTACTGATATGCAGAACATCCTACATACACAGCTCCTTTTGTATGCTGTCATAGTGAATCTGCCATTGCATTCAGCATGCTTAAAAATCATGCTTTGTATTATTTTGTCCCCCAATTTTGTAAGGAGTATAATGAATGGCTATTTAATTATTTTAGCTATATTGCAAATCATCCCTTATTATCGTGTACTTAAGGCCGAATGAATATTCAAATGCATATTAAAATGAACAGTAGCTGCATTTTATTTCTCGTTGATTTTAAGAAGCCTTTTGAAGTTTCCCCAGAGATCCACCGGATATTATTCCTAATGCTTCTTGTAGGATGTAGAAATGCATTCTCTACTTAACCGTGAAAAAATGTCAGTGTGTATAATAAAATAAACACTGCAATCGTTTTCAGTCAAAGATGCCTATTTATTTTCATAAAAAAAGACATGTTGAAACAGTTCGAATGTGACCACTTGGAAGCAAAATGCTACACCAAGTTAACGATTCAAAATATGACAATGAATGTACAAAAAAAAATGCTAAGAGAATAATTAAAAAGAATAAAATGTGGAAATGTTTGCATGGAATAAACATGGTAAAAGACCACTCTATTACCTACCAGAGAGACAGAGGTACATTGCAATTAAAGAAAGACTGCCAAGTGCTGGGGTAAATATATATAGATATATATCTGCTTCATTTGTCAATTTAGATCAATAAAATATAGGCCTCTGGGTACCTACTCTTTCACCTTTGTCCTAATGTTGCCTGCAAAAATACCAAGAAAACTGACATCCAGACATCTCTTTTTAAAAAGTACACATTGAGCATTATTTTACATCTGCGCAAGTAGAGACTGAGAAGTCAATATCCGTTACAAATAGTTATCAAAAAGAAGACTTTCAAATGTTATTTCTGCAAGACGCTTCAACAAGAAAAATGGCTTTCCTGTCTCCAAGCTTATTTTCGTATACCATTATATATATATATATAAAATAATGATTAAAAAAATCATTTAAAATATACACCGAGAAATTAAAATAAAGAATAATACAAAAAAAAAAAAAGCATTCAAAATAAACTTGAACCCAAGATGTTGAGGAGAAATCAAAACATCGACCCTTTTTGCACCAATGTGTCAAAATGCGAAACGCAACCAATGGAGATTGTTTCCAGGGCAACGTGTGATCCTTAAAATGTTGCGATAGAACGTTGTGAGGTGCGTCGGGCCCCCGCGATGCTACATTTTACGGGGCACAAGAGGAAGTGAGGGAGTGACGTAGTGAACACACAGAAGAGACAGAGGTGCCAAATAACTTAGAATAACTTAGGAACAGGTGTAGGAACGTGTGTGTTTGTTTACATGTGGCCGTGTGTGCGCTTTACAAACGGTCGTGGAACATAATCAGTGCAACGCCTTCGGCTTCGGGAGTGAATTCAGGACAGAAAACGACAAAAAAAGGAACGTTCAAAGGAGTATTCACGGGTCTGCGTGAGGGCCTGTGTTGGTGATTGTCTGTTCTCAGTTCAACGTCTCTACAGCAGCGCCTGCGGCCGAGGAGCAGATTCGAGGACCCTCTGGATATTCCGCAGGGGTCAAGAGGTGACAGAGGGGTGAAAGGTTGAGGAGTCTAGCAGGCTTCCATCTCTAAAAGGGGGCCTGTAGCTGCTGTCTTGGCTTTGCAAGAGGAAAAAGAAGTCCGTTTTCCTCCTATAGAACACAAATTAAGAGGAAAACATGGTTAGATATTAAAAAGTTATATATTATTATTATTTTTATTATACTTTAAGGAATAATTCACCCAAAATTTTAAATTCTGTCAACATTATCATGTTTTTTTTTTTTTAGGTCCATACAGTGAAAGTTGGTCGTGTGTGCTGTTTTGGACCCCAATGATTTTCATTGTATGGACAAAAACAGTGAATAAATGACAGATAAAAAAAAAAAAAATCTAGAGTGACCTATCCCTTTAAGAAAATAAACATTTTGCAATACCTGCAAAAATTAGGCACATTATTTAAAAAAAAACTATCAAATTCATAATAAAAAAAGGTCACTATTCATAGTAACTGAACAGCGAAGCACATTTCGCGCATGAATTTTCTATTTTGAGGTAATTTTTTGTATTGCACATTAGGACATTTAAAGCAAAAACAGCAAATTTATAACAAACTGGCGCACTCAAAAATGTCCCCTAGCATGCCGTTCTGAAAGGAAAATTATTATTGTCCAACATTATTCAAGAATCGCATTCTCAAAAACCCAAAGTTTTTCCATCACAAACGGTTTGTCCAATCAGAATCCCTTTTGAGATGTGAAATATTAAACGTAACCGACTATTTTGGCCGACAAGCCGTATGGGGCTATTTCAGAAGTGCATCAAATGGAATTCCTGATCAAAGTGAGAAGCAGGAATACAGGAGCAAACCTCTGATGGATAGAGAGAGAGAGAGAGAGAGAGAGAGAGAGAGAGAGAGAGAGAGAGAGAGAGAGAGAGAGAGAGAGAGAGAGAGAGAGAGAGAGAGAGAGAGAGAGAGAGAGATAAAATGCAAGACTAGTAGCGGGCTCCTCCCTGGAGCGGAGGTCGAACGCAACCTTTTTTTCTTCTTGAGATGTCAGTTTTGCTCCACAACTCCACCCTGGACCACTTTCACACATAAATACACTCGTACACCCGTGCGGACGGCGTTACCACATGTGGATGAAAGGCAACTACTTTTCAAGGGAGATCTGACCCTGGTGCCGAACGAGGATAGAGAAAGAGAGTCACAGAATAAAGTGAGCGGGGACCCTTTTATTTACCTCCCCTGACCACCCTTTTCATCCTATGATCTCAAAGCTTCCCTGTGCCCTGCGCCCCCTTCCTGGAGAGCGCTTTCCTTCCCGGCCGCAGATGAAAAAGGCTGGCATGCTTTCCTGCCTTTCCCCGCCAGCCTCCTGTTGGAAGGGGAGGGGGTGCGTCGGGGTGTTTGGAGAGGTTAGAGCGGTGCCGTCGGGCCACGCTTTACAGTCCTCTCTGATACAAACGCAGGGATTCAAGAGCTACTTCCCATTTGAGCTGTGGAATGTCGAGGCCCTGCTCGCAGGAAATGAAACGCTCCTCTGTATTCGAGGGCCAGCCTCTCTCCGTCCTTCTCTTCGGCTCACTCCGCGGTAGTGAGGCTGTTCTTTGAAGTGTGGGAGGTTAAGATAACAGGCATGGCCCTGTGTCACTCAATTGGCCCGTTCACCTCCTGGGGCGAATCATAAAGCCTGCAGCTGGGACTAACACACCACCTTCTTTTCCCCGGTCTAACCCTTCCCTTTCCCAAAAAACCAGAGAAGACGGCTTGAAGTGGTCAGAGAGCAAGAAAAAAATATTGTTCTGAAAAACTGGAGAAAGTGGGCTGCGGTTTTACGTTTGCCGCTAAATGTTCACTGCGCGCAGTTCAAATTTTCTAACCGCGTCTATGTGCAGGAATTGGTGGGGTCACTAGGAGGCAGCACTAAGAGTTGGAAAGTTGCTTTCAAGAATAGTCAATGATAATGGAAAACTTGACAAAAAATTATTGACTAAATTCCAGTAAAAATAGCTTAAAATATATAAAAAATTTATTTCTTTTTGAGTTCTTCAGAGAATGCATTATAATATGAATGTTTTATCTTACTGCGCTAATATATATTTTTAAATACACTTACCAAAATATATAATATAAAATAAAAATTATGAAAAAATGGCTCAAAAATGCATTTTGTATTCAAAATACATTCTGTGAAAAAGAAAAAAAGGATTATGCAGTGTTGCATTTTAATATGTCATATTTCAAGGACACACTTAAAAAATTGTTTGCCTATAAAAACAATGGAAGTCAAGTGGAGAAAATGACAACAAAGGATGTGCAAAGAGGTCGATAGATTTGTATATCTTGAGTTTGACAGTATAAAGAGGACACGAATTGTGCTGCCTAAATACAGGTCAAGTGGAGTATTATAAAGCAGACGTACTGCACATGTGCTTCAGGGTCAAAGAGAACGTTTAACTGTGTTAGAAGTAACAGCAGCCAGAAAAACTAAGCATCCAGGCGCTAGTTCCAAAAAAATCTTAATTCGGGTGTAAAGCAATTGTTTCTACAAACACTTAGCTGTACGTGAGGAACAGGAGCTTTACGATGAACCATGGGCAGGGAATTAGAGTATGGACGAAGAGCTCATATCTGGGTTGTGTTAAGCCTAGTCAGCTGAAAAGGTCCACTTTCACACCAAACTGACTTTGGACCAGTGACCTTGTGTTGTAGCACTTGGCTTCGTTTCTAGTTTGGCAGCGTCCTTCAAGGAGTCCATAAAAATTCAACAGGCACTATAACCAATGATCTGCTAGGAGGAGTATGGGTTCAAAAAACCCCGGCCTGAGTAATAAAAACAGCACCTGGATGAAAAATCTGATTTAAACAAACCGCTTCGTTCAGTCAGCACTTCCTTTGGCCCTGAGACAGTAACATTAAAGAGGGGAAAAACTCTTACACAATTACGTCTGTATAACTGCAAACCAACCATGGCAGTGGCCTTTCTCCTGCGATCTCTCTAAGGAGGCAGAGGAAAGAATGTTCACCTCAATAAAACCCTCAACAAAAAAAAAAACATCAGGTGAGGGTAGGGGACATGAGAAGGGCGAAGGCTTGAGTGGGGTCTGCCCACATCTGAGAAATGGTGGGATGGGAGCCCAGGAACGACGTGCTCCTGCAAAGCCTAAGCTGCAAGCCAGGCCGGCACTATCAAAGAGCTGCACAATGACTGCACCCCTCCACCGCCCAGCCGCTTCAAAGGCCTCGCCACCGCTCGCAGTCAGCAGCGGGAGGGAGGGAGGAGCGGGGGAAGAGGAGCGGGGGTTCCGCCTGCTTTCACAATAGGAGCCAGATTTACTCCCTAGGAGAGGAACTCCAGAAAAGAGCAGACGACGGCTGGGGCGTGAAAGAGCGAGAACGAGAGGAGAGGAAACGTAGTAGACGCCACACAGTTTACCGATTCCTCTGCTGCTTGGCGTGCTACAGTAGGTCTACATCTGGACACATGTGACAACATACTAAGATCTAAACCAAAGATCTGATGTGGGTTATTCGCATATTGAATTCAACAATTTCTGCAAGTTTGTTCCTTGCACCTACATACCAGCAACTCCCAGGCTCTTTTTATAGCGCTGAAGACTTTCTTGGCAGCAGTACATGGAAGGAAACCTCTGGGTTTCCGCTGCCCTCAATAACATTAACCAGCTTATAGTAAGTGTCTTGTACTCGAGGATTCAGCATCATGCTGAATTGGATTGAGAATTCATTTAAAATTTCAATTCAGTTCCTGAATTTGAATTGAGGTAGGAAACAGAATGCAGTGCTGCAATTCCAATTTGAATGAAGAATACAAATGAATTGAAATCAAAATAAATCCATACAATTACATTTTTTCTTAGCAACGCAAAGTATGTCAAAGTCTTGTCAATAAGTTTTGGTGGGGAAAAAACTCTTGAAGTTTGACATGCATATAGATAGAGTACATATACAGATAAATAGACAGATATATAGAATAAATGCAGTTTTCCCTGGTCAATTGCACCCGGTTTCGTAGTTTTCCATCTCTCTATAGGGGCATTTCACATGCTTGTCAAAATTAAAAGTTTGATTCTTCAGTTTCTGTTAGTGCCGCCCAGAATGTAATGTTAAGATTTGCGCCTTTGTAGCCTAGAAATCTAGACGCACCCTAGCGGCAGCAAATCTAATATCAGGATAGTCTAGCAACTCTCCGTTGGCTTGCGAGCTGGAAAAACCAAACGCTGGTCAGGCCAATCACATCGCGTATAGCAGGGCTATTCAAATCTTACCCTGGAGGGCCAATGCAGTGCAGAGTTTAGCTCCAACCTTAATCAAGCACACCTAAACATGCTAATCAATGTCTCCAGGATCATTAGAAAATCACAGGTGGGTGTGTTTGATCAGGGTTGGAGCTAAACTCTGCAGTGCATTGGCCCTCCAGGGTAAGATTTGAATAGCCCTGGCGTATAGAGTCGGTGGGCGGGCTTAACAAAATGACTGCAGAGTTGTGACGGACGGTCTGCGTGCTACTTTAAAACAAAGAAGCTGGCGAACGCTGGTCTTTCGAATTGGCTTTGGCCACCCAAAAATGAAAATTCTGTCATTAATGACTCACCCTCATGTTGTTCGATACCCGTCAAATCTCTGTTCATCTTCGGAACACAAATGAAAATATTTTCGTTTAAATCCGACGGCCCAGAAAGGCCTTTATTGTCACCAATATCATTACCAGCTGTAGTTATTTAGTTTTTTTTTGTGTGCACAAAACCTATTCTCGTCGCTTCATAAAATGATTGTAGAACCACTGTAGTGAGATGGGCTTTGTATCAACGTCTTTAGTGCCTTTATGGGTCTTGAGAGAGGAAATGACATTGGTGTCAATGAAGGCCTTTCTGAGCCATCAAATTTCCACATAAATATCTTCATTTGTGTTCCGAAGATGAACAAAGGTCATATGGATGTCGAACGGCATGAGGGTAAGTAATTAATGACAACATTTTTGGGTGAACTAACCCTTTAAAGTTTTCTTTGAGAAAAGAACAAAGATCGGCTCTGAAGTCATTCTTAAGAAGGGGAGAAGTGTTCAGAGTTCAGCCGACTGGATACAGCAAAAGTTTAATCGATCAACAAGCTCTGCTTCACGTTGTCTGGTTGGTTGTAGCGCTATCCTATCACATGCAGAGAGAGTTTGAAAGAAAACCGTTTATCCCGCCCCTCGGATTGAGCCGTCAATGGTGAGTTCCCAGACCAAACGTCTTGATGAGGGTCTGGTTTATCTGGCTAGCGTGTTTGTGGAATGTGGAATTGAATTCAAAAATTGTGAAGCAAATCAGTCGATACTTTAAAAGGATCCCATATCTCTATACCCAAGTAAAAATATCCTAATTTGGATATTTGGATGTGTACTGCTGCAAGAAACCAAGCCATGAAACAGTTCCAACAATTCACACAATAACAGAGACACTTGATAATGAGATCTGGTTAAACACTGGGACGAAGCCATGTCTTCTCAGAGTAATGGATATTGCAGAAGGACATGCAAATGTAAGTACAAACAGGATGGATGGATGGATGGATGGATGGATGGATGGATGGATGGATGGATGGATGGATGGATGGATGGATGGATGGATGGATGGATGGATGGATGGATGGATGGATGGGTGGGTGGGTGGGTGGGTGGGTGGGTGGGTGGGTGGGTGGGTGGGTAGGTAGATAGATAGATAGATAGATAGATAGATAGATAGATAGATAGATAGATAGATAGATAGATAGATAGATAGATAGATAGATAGATAGATAGATAGATAGATAGATAGATAGATAGATAGATAGATAGATAGATAGATAGATAGATAGATAGATAGATATTACAGACAGAAAAAAAAACATTTCTGGTAAAGCAACCCAAGGTACTTAGTTACAACTTACTATAAATTAAAAGGATTTTAGGCACAAAGGGTATCAGTTATTCTGCCATTCATGGGCTTGAGGCAGAGTGGACATCAAGAAGAGAGACAAGGCGCTCTCATCAGCACACAAGGGACTTTTAGTTTCTTCCCCTCTCATGCCTTTTCATCAAAGGCTGACTTCTGACTTCTGGCCTCACTCATCACAGACATAGAGCTGGGTAAAGATGACCCAGTTCGGGCACAGCTGTCCAGTAGCACTTGCTTCACAGAGCAGGCTATGAACTCAAAAGTGGCCAGCACCTCCAACGGCTTCCCACACTGCCTCACCATTGTCAACCTCAGAAACACTGAAAGCTTTCAAACCTTCGGCCGACCACTCCCAACAGTACGGTAAATCTCATATAGGACTTGCCAACAACATCAAACTTGGACAAAGAATCGCTATAAAAATCAAAAGTGAAACGCGGCAGAACAGTCAGCGTAACAGAGTCAATGTCCAGGTGGCAACAAAGCAGCGTGTTGAAATGTGCCAGACTGTGGTGACTCACAACCTTAGCTTCTTTGAATGACTAAGACTAGATCTTCAGAGCCAGCTTTCATTAAAAGACCACCATTGTTACACGGCTTTCCCCATTCCCAATGGGGAAAAAAATGCACAGTGGCAAAAAAGTAACAGCCCTGAGGGCATGTATGCCCCAGCTCAGATAACAATCTCAAAGCCTGCAAATCACAAGGGTTAGTCAGACAAAACCTCTCACAGCTAAATCTGAGAAACAGACACAGTTGAGAACAAGAAGAGGATGTGGAAATGTTGTACGAGCAGGAAAAGTGGGATGTGTGAAGAAGAAAATTCTATAACCTAAAATATATATAACTACAATGTACATTTTTATTTCAAGCTAGAGGTAAGGATAATGTGTCATTAGGCATCTAAAAAAAGACAGAACCTGTCCTTCATACCAAAAATAAAGTGGTAAAAACAGCTATAAAATTACCTCAAATTACTTGTTTTGTCCCTGAAAAATCCCCAGTTTTCCCATCCTAAATGCCTTACACATACATACTGAATTGCTGTAAAAAAAAAACATATAGTAATAGATACTGAGAAAAAAAAAATATTATATATATATATATATAAAAAGACTTAAATTTTTTTAATTAGTCTATTTTGACTTGTTTTACTGTAAATTATCAGAAAAATTATTAAAATAAGATTAAATGTTTTTGGAAATATGTACAATACCATTTAAAACTTTGGGGTCAGTAATTTTTCTTTAAATCAGTAATTTTATTCTGTAATGACTGATTAAATTGACCAATAAAAGGACATTTATAGTGTTACAAAAGATTTCTGTTTAAAATAAATGCTGTCCTTTTAATCTCTCCATTCATCAAAGAATCCTGAAAGCGTTCTGCTTTCCACAATGGTATTAAACAGCACAACTGTTTTCAACTTTAATAGTAATCAGAAATGTTTCTTGAGCATGAAATCATCATACAGAATGATTTCTGAAGGATCGTGTGACATTGAAGACTGAAGAGCTTTGAAACCACAGGAATACATTGTATTTAAAAAATATATTTAAAACAAATAACAGCTATTTTAAATTGTAATAATATTTGGCAATATTGCTGTTTTTGCTCTATTTTTCTAACTTTTTATAAAAATTTTAAAAAATTAACAAATCGTGTATATTCAATACATGTGCATTTTGTTTTAAAAAAGCTCTAAAAATATCATATTCAGTGTTGCTTCAATTAAATGTATCTTGGTTTGGGGTCTTTTACTGGAAAATAAGCAACAAAAAAATACTTGTTAATAGCATGTTACATCTTCGTGCTATTATGATGATCCTATCCATTATCCAAAATGTTATCACTCTTTTTATTTAAACGTATTAAAGTGTACAGTCCTTTGTATGGCGAATAAATTAAGACAAATTTGATGTTTCTCAGTCTGTCAGGTCTGCATGAATTGACAAGCAGTGGCAATATTCTCTCTTTTATGTATATTAGTTTAAGGTTGCCACGATGAATCAGCTGGAGCGTCAATCCCCAGTTTGCTAATTACCGAATCGAAGATAGAACGTCTTTTAGCTGCGTTTTCAAAGCTACTGCAGCCCACAGAGAGAGAAAAAAAGAAGAAAGAGAGAGTGAAACAGTCCAATTTGTGTTTGAGAGCCACGGGGGTAGTGAACTGATCAACCGTAAAACCTTTGTCTTGTAGGATTTTTGTGAAGGACCATATTTGTCACATCTGTGCCGCTTTCATGACAAAAAGATGTGGGGTGACTTAATAAGAGGGAAAATAGATATGTTCTCTAGAAAGTAAAATGTTCTCTTGCTCACACTTTCACCTGACGGAGAGCATTTTCTTGTTTGTTTTAGAGAACTAAATTCTTTTAGGCCAGTTGCTAGTTTAATCGCCTAAAAAATTAAAAAGCACAACGCAAGCCAAATTTGCTGGCAAGGGCTTCATTCATTCACAGGGCTGGCTAGATAACACATGGGGGCCATATGGGTGAATGCTAAAAGAGTTAGCTTACATCTGGGTCGACTCTTTCAAAAACCATCCCAGTTTCCAAATGTTCTCAAAAAAAGCGCCAGTCCAACATGGCCGTGAGCCACAGGATTGAATGTTGATGGTGCATGCCAAATATCAATGATGGAAGGAAGGAATGAATGAGGGAAGAAACCTGATAGTGTGGACTTGTTGTTCTGAGCCGACTTTGTCGAGATGATTCTGTTCTGTGATCTTTCAAACAAATGGTAGCCTATGCTTGAAAACCGTTCTTGACAAAAGCATTGGTCTTCTGAAAATACTAACGATGCCACAAGCCACACATCAGTGTACAGGAAAAGGGATGTAATGGAGTTCTCAAACAGAGTTAGGAAAGAAAAATGACTTGTCACAACAATTCATCAGTATGTTCAGAGGAGTAAACCCTTTAACAATAGCGCACACAACAGCTTTCGTGAATGGTTGATTGGTGAACTCAAGGTTTGCCTTTAGGATTAGTCTCATGTATTTCTGATTGCTAAGAACCACATTAGAAAATAGAGAGTTTCCGACATCATGACTCAATCAGACCAGAGGTACGGAAGAGGCTCTTACCATTGTTCAGATGTACGCCGTTTTCATTCTCTGGCCTGTACCTGCAGGAAATCGTAGCTTTTAATTACCAGGATGTGCCTCCAAATAACACATAAGTCCATCTCTGGTCTTAATTGTCAATGTAGGGCCAACAAACATAATTTGCTGGCATATTTAACACATTGTTCATTAAAGAAACAGTTCAGCCAATAATGAAAAATCTGTCATCATTTACTCAACCTTTATGACTTACTTTCTTCCAATGAACACAAAAAGAGAAAATCTGAATAATGTGCTGTTCAGGAGGATTCTGGTGAATTGAATGAAATGATTTTCTGAAAAGATCTGACCCAATTCCATTCACAAATTAAACGCCGCTATAAATTAGAGCTGTATTGCATTTTTTTGTTATTTTGTATATAGCCCCAGATCTCATCCTTCAAAAATTCACCTTTTGTGTTCCATAAAAGAAAAAATCATATCCATTTGGAAAACATGAGGTAGTGTAAATGATCCCAGATGCCATTTGAGTTTTTGGGTGAACCATCCATTTAACTTTATTATACACTTTAAATGATATACCATCTAGATTTAGCGCCAGATATACATTGTACAAGCACACATTGCAAATGCATTTATAAAAGGGCAAATTGCCAGAAAAGATAGAAACTATGAAGGAAGCACTTTAAAACAGACTAATCCTAAAGACTTAATTGTGAGGAGAAGATGGAAAGATGGGGTGGTTGGATGGCGTGTACTGTAAATAATGTTGTGAAAATTACAAAATAAAGAAATATACAGATATATTGTGGCTTTTAGGGCAACCAACAAAGTCTTAAATTCATTAACGTTCATGTTGACTTTAGAAATGTGCTTTTATGGTTGGAGTTCGCTGTTGAAAGTGTGTGTTGAGCATGCGGTATCCCATCATTAACCACTTGCCACCTTTTTCACAAACTAAGCGACATTAGCTAAATAAGTGTGTAGATTTATAAAAACGGATTAACAGCCGGTATAGATAGGCTTTGGAGTCTTACCTGGGGCAGGTTCCTGGATCTTTTCCCTCTTCCGCTTCTTTTTCTTTCCCTGTAAAACAGTCAGAGGAATATTTAAAGGGTTGCCACAAAAGCATGACATTTCTGCCATTTGTCAATTGACAAAATACTCCTCAGTGTAATATTTAATACAATTAAATAAAATATAAAATAAAACAGATCCAATACCCCTTTTCCAATTCCTCTGGATTCAATGGCCTAATCACCAATCAGAAAGTTAAACAAGAATAAAACATCTGCCCCTGCTCCAATTGACACGACAAACACTCCTCTAGAGTGAGAAGTCTGGACTGCTTTAGGATTTGTAGCTTACTCGAAATCCCCCGGCAGGATGACTATAGGTATAGATAGTGCCGCACTGTCATTTTGCAGTCCAATATGAGCCATGCTTTTGGTTGCCTGCTGTAAAGTCTGATAATCCACTTATTCAGTCACTAATCTGTGTATTCTAGCCCTGGCTGACAGAACCAAGAAGCCCAGAGCAGTAAAAGCGTCGATGACAGAGCAGGGATACGCTCAGAATCCTTAGCAATATTAAATACAAGTGCTCTCCCACCACTAATATATAAGTGGAGATGAAAGTTCATCTGTCTTTGAAGTGTTTCATTTGAGTCCTGTTGCTTTTCCATTTGGTGATTAGTGTGAAAGCCAGGTTTTAGTTTTAGCATCACATCCTGGCACTTCACATTGAGTGATATATTTATGCCGGTTAAAACTTCACACCATACCTTTTGGATTCAAATTCTACAAGCGAACTGCCTTGATATCTGCCACACTTTAATATTGAGGAAATGATTAGCATTACGTTAGCAATATGTCCTTTCTGGAAAACCACCAGGTACAGTGTGTGTTACAACTGTAAGAGTTTGAGAGTGATACTGAAGGCTGAGTAGAATGGCTATTCCAACGCTAACTCACAAACAATTTGTACATATTTTAAGACTTGGCTAATTCATTCAAATTTTTACAAACTCACTCATATGTGACGGGTAGGTTTAGGGGCTGGGTTTGAGGTAGCTCAATCATACGAATTCATTTGAACTTATCAAATACGTACGATTTAGCAAAAATCTAGAATTAGCCACCTTGTAAAATATGTACAAATTGCCGTGAGATTGGTTGGCTATGCACATCACGTCCAAATCTTATATCAAGATGTAACTGGCCTCATTCATGTACCATAAGCTGAATGAACAAATGAATGAATGTAAATCTGACATTTTTTTCTGTTCTTGTAACTGAGCCTCATTTATGAAACCAAGCAGAATTGTGTAATTTGTTCATAAAAGCAACATTATGAAAACTGTCACATTCAACGAAATATACGAAAGAGCACACAAATTAGTTCCACTTGTGTTTCATGAACAGTCTTAAAACCAAGACCAATACGTTTTCAATAACAATTTACGCAAGTTCTGCTATTTTCCGAGCTTCATTTACTAAAGCAGAACAAATTTATCAGAAAACCATTCGTATGTGAAGCATCGATTTTGATGTAACAATTTTTATTTTATTTTTTATGAACGATTAACACGATTAACTCAGATTTTCTGAGCCTCATTTATGAAACTTGAGAAGAATAAATAGGCAAATCAGCAATAAAACCCTTAGTTTGTATATTTGTACGTATACATTCAATGCAATAATTTACAGAAAAGCCTTTATTTTAACAATTGACAAATTTTTTCATGAATGAGGCAAAATGTAATTCATTTAAACGAACAATCTGAATAATCAGCAATAGTAGTCATTTGTAAAACAAAGATCAGCTATTTTGTTAAAGGGTTAGCTCACTTCAAAATCTCACTTCTATCTCATCCAAGGTGTTTGTCTCTTCCTTTCTTTAGTTGAAAATAAAAAAAATTGAAGAACACATTCCAGGATTTTTCACCACATAATGGACTTTGAAGGCAACCAAATCCAAATCAGTGCAGTTTCAAAGGGCTTCAGAGGCTCTGCGCGATCCCTGATGAGGAGTAGGGTCTTATCTAGCAAAAACATCGGCCATTTTCAAGAAAAAATAAACATTTATATACATTTTAACCTAAATTGCTCATCTTGCGCTGCTCTGTAATGCACTACGGATTACGTAATCGCGTCGAAACCGTCAGACTATATGTAGGCCGAAGTATCGCCCCAAGCGAACGTGAGAAGACGAATACAAACTGCCTTTACCAAAAAAAAAATCTTCAACTTCAAAATCGTCCGGTATCGTTGTTTTACCTTTTTTTGCTAAAGGATGTTTGTATCGGTCTTCGTACGTGTGCTTTGTAAACACGGAGCGCCACTTCCGCCTATGTCTAGCGTGACCTTTCCGCCGTGTTACGTAATCCATGGCGTGCCACAGAGCAGCGCAAGATGAGCAATTTAGATTAAAACGTATGAACATTTTTATTTAATGTTTTTGAAAATGATCGATTGTTTCACTAGACAAGACCCTATTCCTCATCTGGGATTGTGCAGAGCCTCTGAAGCCCTTTGAAACTGCACTGATCTGGACCTTCAACCTGTTGGTCGTCATAGAGGTCCATTATCTGGAGAAAAATCCTGGAGTGTTTTCCTCAAAACACTTCATTTCTTTTCAGCTGAAGAAACAAAGACATGAACATCTTGAATGAGATGGGGATCGGTACATTTCATTAGTAAAGTTCATTTTGAAGAGAACTAACCCTTAAAGGCTAAGTTGATTTTTGTTATAAATTAAATATAACAAATTGCTATCCATCTTGTGAATATTTGCATTATTTTAATATATATTTGAATAGGACTTTAGACTTTTCTGGCCGAAGAACCTAGTTCTTCTAAAAAGAGTCTTTTAGAAATTTGATAGTGTCCTTCTTACATGTAGTTACTGTAGTAATTAACTATAAATTATTCATAATTACATCCAACTAACACTAAATTAACCCCTATTCCTAATCCTATAGTAAGTACAAGTAGTTAATTATTATTACTCAGTACTTAAATGTATAATTACACTGTAACACGGACACCTTAACATAAAGTGTAACCTACTTATTTTACAACAGGTTTTTATAAGATTAACATTCGCACTACAAAACAAACAATATAGACTTGTGAATCCTTTTGTGTCCTCTGCATTAGTGATTATGCATATATTTTCACAGCATTATATTTACTCTCATGCAATCAACATACAACACAACTCTCAGGCGGTGTGTTAGTGTGGACACTTACATAATTGTCTCTGGCAGACCATCCTGGGTAAAGCTGCATATGGAGCTGCCGTTCCTTGCGGGCTAATTCGTAATACTTAGCTTGCTCTTCCCGAGATAAAGCATGCCACTGTTCGGTGCAGAGAGAGATTAGAGAGAGGGGGGGAAAGTAGTCAATTACTGACATGCACTTTTAAGTTCTTTCCAAAGAGACGCGTGCTGGCGTTTGGCTAAAAATCCTTGTTAACTCAAATGTTGCGTGTGTGTGTGTGTGTGTGTGTGTGTGTGTGTGTGCACGTGTAAATGTGTGTGGGTATGCGTGTGTGTGTGCGTGCCTGGGGGTGGAATGGAACATGATGAAGAGATTAACATGTGCAGCGATGAGAGAAGGGAAGAAGAAAAAAAAAACACGAAACTTTGATTTCATATCAAAACACTGGTTTCAATTTAGCGGCGCTTTACTTCAAACCATGTCAGGGTGCAATTACCCCACACCGCCGCAAAACGGTCCTTTGCTGTGGCTAGCTGCCTCAAACCGCCGTAAAGCATTAAATATGTTTAATGGTTCCTCTTTTTTTCAATTCAGAAAAAGGAGGAATACACTCTACCAACCAGCTACCTGCCCAGTTTCTGAACCGTCAGCTTGTGTGTTGGTGTACGTCTTAAATTGAGTTCGAAGTGCTAACTACGATCTCGTGGTAAAAGAGACCCCAAGGCGTGACTGCAAACCAGATACGTACCCTCCGGCCGAGGATCTGATTGATTGCGGCGCTCTCCTTCAGCGTGCATTCGGCCACCACATTGGCCCGCATCTCTTTCATATACAGCATGAAAGCGTTTAGAGGTTTCTTGATGTGAGGTCTTTTGGGCTCCTGCTCCTTTCTCTGCTCATGATGAGGTTTCCTGGAGAAACAGGAGGAGGAAAGAGTTAAAAAACGGGGGGAAGAATTAATTGATACAGAGAAATACAAAGGGGAAAAACGCTCAGAGGGTGGTGCGAAAGCGGCTGCCACAGCGACGCCATGGCGTGTGAGAGCGCCGAATGTCTGATTCCAACCACCAATCAGAAAGCTGCATGAGAGAACAATCTGGGAGCCAGTGCCGAAAAGCTAGCAGCGGCTTTTAATTATGTCCAGTTGGGTGCTTTCATGCAAAGAGATTACTTCACCAGTAATGGCAACCAAACCTTCATATTCCCTCTCTCTAGTCTACGAGAGTCCCAGTATTTCACTCCCATTGGTGACCTAGAGCCAATGCCTCAAGCCAATGACTCATTATCGTTGAAATCAGATGCACCACAAATACAATTTTAGCTGACTGATAAATGGACAATATTAAAGTTCTATAATATTTTGTCTGAATAAAAAAAAAAAAATCATTTAAAGTTGCAATGAAACGAAAGTAGCAACAGATCTTTTCATTCATACGGTGACGTGCATCTGAGTGTGACGGATTATTGAAAAAAATGTAGGCTGGGACTTCTATGCATCGGTTGTTAACTGGACTGAGATTTGTGGGCGTTGCTCTCAAAATTGGAGACAGATGAACGTAAACTTGCAAAGATGGAAGGCATCAAGGCACGTCGGAATCAAATGTTAGTTTCACTTCCCGTGTCCTGAGACACCTTCATCTGATCGATTTATGAAGGCAACATTGATGCGTCTTTCTCTGACTTTGATATCCCACAATCGTGTGCTTTTCATTCTGTAACAGTTAACTCTTTCCCTGCCAAACACATAACTTTCCATTATTTGTGAGAAAATGCATCCCTGCCAAACACTGTTAGACGCTAGGGGGGCGCTATTATGCATCTTCTGAATGAGTACTGAATCTCCTGATCAAAACACACGCGACGGAAACAAGCGATCGTATGTGAGCAAATGCATATGCGAAATAACATGATCATCAACATTAAACATCATAGAAATGAAAACGAATGTTACTGAATGAAATGTGGACCCAGGCTGAGCTACAGGGCTGTGCAAGCATTAGGGGTGTTGATGGACTCGATCTCCTCCATCTGTGTTTGATCATCGCTCTGAATCTGATCTGGAAACAGTCTTTCACAAAAACGTTCTATGAAACTTACCAATAATCAAGTGTTTATAAAAAAAGGTATGCATGAAGCTAGAATAAAATGTTTTTATTGTTATTTTATTTTTTTTAAAGCAGAGGGTCTGCTCTATCTTTTAATATATATCATGCTCAGATATTCATAAAACAAAATATTCTATGGGACATTACATTTTTGTGAAAATGATCAAACCCTGACGGTGGCTATTAACTTTTTTTAAATCGCTGGCTGGGAAAGAGTTAAAGATGGCGTCTGAAAGTTGCGTTTGGTGGTAATTTTCAGTGTAAATGTACATTTCTAGTGAGAAATTACAATTGTAACGATTAAGTACTCATTTAGTTATTACCAATGCTCTTTCTATTTTTTCATAGATTATTAAAGTATAGAGAAGATCAGTTTTGGACAGTTTTTTTCTGCTAAAGGCCTCAATATACATCAAGTGAAATTGAAAAACGAACTGATATGATGTAAATTCCTACAAAATCGGTTTTGTGTTCTTAAAAACGTAACGTAATAGGTGGGTGTGCGCTGAGGCTCCGCCTTCTTTCACGTGGAAGTCTTCGCTGGTTTATTTCTACCTTCGAGGAAGTTGATGAAATGAGACACTGGCACTGTTTTTCATGTGTACTACTGTAAAGCTTTGTGCAATCTATTGTATAAAGATATGTTAATAATAAACTATAAATAATTAATATAAATAATTAAATAATAAAGATAAATTAATAATAACAATAAACGTGACGTGACTTTACTGGAGTGCCGAATCGCAGAGCGCATGCAAACATATTCACGGTTCCTTGATCAGTTGCTCTTCTTATGCTTTCTTTAAAAATATTACAAGAATATTCTTATGTAAATATACATATTTACATATTAATGTAACCGTCGCTCTCATAAGTGTGGGATGTTCGCTAAAAGTATATTGCTGCTCACGTATTTCCAACTTCTGGTTTACCGCTAAGCAAAGAATGAAAAAGAACTTCGCTGTGAGTATTTCGGGGACTTTAGTCCTTGCCTGATGAGGCAGCGAGGTAACAAGTCAGCTGCCAAAAGTTTTTGGACGCAGCCTAAATTATTGGAGAAATCCTGCATACATCCCCAGAGAGAAGTCACCGGAAGGACCAGTTATAACAATTTGATTAAATATTGTAAGGTCAGAAAAAAGAAAAGATAAAACATATGTACAGATGAATTGTTCACAATTAAGATCTATGATATGCATGTAGAAAATGCTAAAACTTAAAATGCTAAAAGCAAAGTGAAAAATGGATATGAATTTTTCAAGATTTACTAAAGATTGCATTTAACAATGTTATTAAATTAATCCTGTTTTTAAAGATTAACTTTGACTGTTAGATGACAGTAATATGCACAAATAATGAGAATACTATCTCATGTCAATATTTCCAATATTAACCAATACCAGTAAATTAAAACAGAGCCATCTCTAATGATGGCCAATAATCAATGCAGTATGTTATCAGGAAACATAAAGGTTGTATTTTTAGCATGCCGTAGAAAGCTTGCAGCTGAATGGACAAGACACTCACATGTGCATCAGGTCTGTGTCGTGCTGCGGTTCATGTTTCACCTGCGGGTTGACAATGGCGGGGTGGGGGATTCCCGTGGCATGGGGTCCAGGAGGGCCTGGTACCATGTGATGAGAGAACCTGAAAGTTAAAAAAAAATAATGCGTGTGTGTTCATGTGTCATTTCACCATACATGAAGATTCATGCTCTCAAAATAAAACAAGTCTATGCAGCCAGTGTATGGAATGTCCTGTCTCTACACAAATTGCTCTAAAACAACCTGATCTGCTTACGTGAAAACCATTCGTTTCACGGTTGTCGACAACCATCGTTCTCTTAAATGTAACCTGTAACCGGCCATGTGTGTACTCACCATCCCAGAGGAGGGGTCATCTGTCCAACTCCCCCTGGGGAGAGCGGGTAGAAATTGGGAATGTCAGGTCCAGGATGATGCCTGGGCATACCTGCTTCAGGATTCAAGAAGAGGCAGATGAGAAAACGAGAGAGGCGTGTGTTAATGTGAGACAGACACATCTGGAAAACAGCAGTGTGACATCAATGTGTGCTGCACAGTTGGGCCCTACGGTCCGGTGCGGTGCATAAGCGGATCATGGGATAATTAGGAATGCTTTTGCGCTGTTCTAATAAGCCCCGCTGATATGATTCATGCTGCTTATGGATGTCAGTTGGCCTGCGGTACTAAGCTTCTCAACTTCACCCAAAACACACGCGTGCACACTCACACAAACACACATTTGCACCAAGGTCAAGACTGTGTTTGTGTATAAAGACTTAAATCAAGGAGAGGAAAGTGAAGTAAGGCCCTAGGGCTAAATTAAACTGTCAAAGGGGTGTCCATGGATGACAACAAAGCCCTAGGGATACACACACACACACAGCAAGAACATCCCATTTAAAAACAACCCCTGCATCCTTTTTCTCTGCATTGTTTCACATGGAGCTCAGAATGTGTGGTCTGTTACTGCAAAAGGGCTAAACTGGATATTAAATCACTGTGTTAAGTACTAGATAACATCACTGTCTTCCTCAGCACTGCATAGGTGACATAAACGGAGAAAGAAAATCATTTCAGAATGATCATGGAAATAAACATTTCGTTTTTACTGGAATAATATGCACAGTAGGATCAGAAATGTGTAAATGTGGTCCACTTTGACTTCATGTCGACTATCTGTGCTCTCTGGGTACTAAGTAAAAGGACCGGAACGTTAATCTTTCATATTTTCTTTGTGTAAGTGTATTATCCATTCCGCCCTCAGCGTATTATGTCTGATGAATAAGTGACTCCATGTTTGTGTTTGTGTATGAAAACAGGGCAAGTTTTGGATCATTGGCCAATCTGCTTGTGGCGTGCAGCCTCGTTTAGGCTATTTATAGCTCTCCAGACCTCCTTCACTTCATCACATCCTGTCTGCCCTCTCCCGCGCCAGTTGCCACAGAGGTGAGTGTTAGCCGGAAGGAGCACATATGGAGTTGGGTTCGCGTGCAACAACGCCTGCCAAAAATCTCAACGCCCCTTTTAAACTTTAACCTCACCTCCTTTTACAGACTTGGGGGAAATCGGATTCTACTAAGAATGAACTGTTAGCTTATTAAAGTGTAAGTGTATAGTTAATGTCTCTTCGGATCAGTGATATTACAGAAACAGTGCTTAAAAACACCAGGAAATAACATTCCAACAGACTTAAAAGGATAGTCCACTCTAAAATTATCATCTTGTATTCAGCCTCATGTCCTTCTAAACCTGCATTTACTGTGGAACCAAAAAATGTGTATTTTGTAGTATGTTGTTAATCAAACAGTTTTGATGACCAATAATTTCTATTAGTCTGAAACAAGAAAAACATGGGGGGAAATTTCTCAAAAATCTTCTATTGTTTTACAGAATTAAAGTCAAAGAGATTTGGACACCATGAGAGTGATTAAATACATTTAAAAAAATAATATTTTATGTGAATATAACACCATTTTTAACCCATATTTTTACCAGTTTCTCAATAATGCCAGTTATAATCTTGGTAAAACTACATTATTAAAAAAGTAATAACTTCCTTCGCCTATACAAAACAATTTTCTTTTCCCCTGATGTAACCAAAATATTAACTAATAATATCAAAGCCTAGATTTCATTTAAATAAAATGGATTAAATCAAGCTCCGCCCTAATTCATTTTCCACACAATATTCCAAAACATCAAAATGCTTCAAATTAAAGGTATTAGCTCCAACTTAATGGTTAATAATTGGTGAGCTTCTCATTTACTTGATCTAAAGATTATTTATTTCTGTCCAAAATAGTTTATGTGTACAATGTCGTAACTGCCAAAATGCCAATTTTCTTTGAGCCTAAAGTCAAAGTTGCGGCGGACTTATCAAAGCTAATTGGTACTGGCTGCAATTCTGAATTTTGACTATAATTTCATTTTAAATGTATTTGTGTAGCACATGGATATTATAGCTAACTAAAATAAAAATAAAACCATTTAATACCTAATGTGCAGACCAATAACAGATGAGGATAATGTCTTTAAGTCATATTTATAGCTGCTAAATTGTGATTTTATATGACTTTTAGGTTGCAGTGAACACCAGTAGAGTATTTGTGTGGTTTGCATGCGTTTACCTTGCTTGGGGTTGACGTCCTGTGGGTGGTGTCCCGAGTGTGGGCCGGGGGCGAAGTGCTCATCGCTGTATGTGATCAGAGGGGTGAGGGGGTGAACGGCATGGGACGGCTGAACCACTGGCACCTTATTTGACTGCACAAAACAGAGGGGGAAAAAAGGATATTGTAACACATCATATATGAGCGAGGCATTCAGACTAACAAATGGACAAAAAAAGTTGAGCATTCACACTTCCAGCTCACCAACGATGATGTGTGGATTGTCTACTGCAGTACTTTGGGGCAGAAACGAATGAATAAAGAAAGGGGGTTGGGAGAGACAGAGTGTGGGTTAGAGGAGGAGAGAATGAGAAACAGGGAGGGAGGATGGGAACGCCACAGGGCAGAGGCAGACCAGAGGTCTCGGGGCTGAAGATCAAAGGGAATCATTAGCCAGTGAATAAGGGAGTTCATTACAGAGCCCCGGCCGTCTGGGATGGAACTAAGCAGGGTTAATCACGTCAGCAGCGAACTCAACACACACACACACACACACATACACACACACATACACAGCTCTGAGCTGACTCACAAAGCAATGCTCAGCACACACAAAAGGACATCAAGTACAGAGTGTGCAAGAACATGGAGCAATTTTTTGGATAATTGGTGAGCTTCTCCTTTACCTGACGATCTATTTCTGTCCAAAATAGTTTATTAATGAGATATGCGCACAATGTTGTTACTCCCAAACTTCCTTGAGCTTGAAGTCAAAGTTGGGGGCTTGACAATTAAAGAATCAGAGGAAGCCAAGTGGTGCTGGTTGCAATTGTGAATTTTCACCATAGAACTTTATATGCATTTAAGTAGCTCATGACTATTATACTTAACTAGAATACAAATAAAACCATGAAAGAACATTTGTCACTTGAAATAAAACTTAAACTTGCTTTTGTTTTGTTTTTTAGCTAGCTGCCACAGCAACATATCACATTTCATTTAGTTGAACTTGATGTAGCCTACTAAAACAGCTAAAACTGAAATAAAAATTAAATTAAAAGTAAAAAAAAAACATTTCAAAATACCGGTTAAGACTATAGTAGACTCTAAATCAACACCGGTGTAGCTCTGATAGCAATAACGCTTAGAAAAAAAATATTTTTATGAGGAGACAAATGTATGTCCCATTTATTAGTGTGGTGAGAATGATGAAATATCATAACACATGCACATTCCCTCACCCTTCATTTATTTGCACTAGCGCTATAAAAATGGTCCTGTATTTGTTAGCAAATATATAAAAAGTAACTCATTACATTTGTTCATAGTGAGTGGGAAATTCCCAGGAAGTCTTAAAGGCAGTTTATAATCAAATCACATTTCAACAAATGCATTAAAAATGTCCTATGAAATCAATCTGAATATAAAACAAACATGAAATCCCTTAGAAAGAAAAGTGCACACAAAAAACATCAGTTATTGATTGTGCACTGTTCCTTAAAACTTAATTTAGGTTCAGCTGTGTTGAATCTCCAATTGCAGAACTTTACCCATCTCTCTGGGGTAAGAAGCGGCCCACCCCTGCCACAGGCAAAACTCCCACAGGCACAAATGAGTGGTTTGTCCTAATTCGGGAGCAAAGGTTGCCGTTTCCGACCGGCTAATTGGCCAGAGAGGCAGGTGTAGGGTGCCATTTCCTCGGCAGACATACTGCAGTAAAACCATGGGGAGGGAAGAGTGTGTCCGTGCGCGTTTGGAGGGGGGCGTTATTTCGGAGTCTCTCAGAAACGGGAGCGTCTGAGAGGGAGGACGATGATATGAATGGCATTCTCTGGAAAGATCTCAGCTCTGACAGCCAACACTAGGAGCTCCAAACACGTCGAAAACACCTACATTTTCCAATGCATTCTTTGGGAGTCTTGAGACTAGTATGCTGATGATACACAACTCTATATTTCTTTATTACTCAATGCTTTTGAAAATGCCAGATGTAGGACATGCTCCTTGATCCTATGTTGGTCCTGGAAAAATAAATCTACTCCTAACCCTATCCCCAACCCAAACCCTATTAAAACCAAAGCTAAATGTTAGGTTGATCATGTTATTGAAGCCCTAAGCTCTAAGCATATCCCTAAAATATGCTGGGAATGTTGTTCCAAGACCAACAAGGATGTTGAACCAGGAGCTTGTCCTCAAATTCAAGTAGGGGTGTAGCAATAGCAAATATTATAATTAACCACTTTTAGAAGGTTATTTTGCCCCACTTTTGGGGTAATAACTTAAACGTATATAAACTTTGCTTTACTTCACTGCAAAGGAAACAAATTGCAGCCAGCTGAAATGTCATTTTGAGACTAAGACCAAGTCTCTGCCAACAGTTCACATCTGTAGTCAATCGAACAAATTTGAAATTGGTACTGGGCAAACGTTATGTGTACAGTTACTATTCATGACCCAGGCTGACAAGGTTTATGATGGGTCAGATTCTGTCAGATGATTATTTTTGTTAAGACTTGTTTATCAATATGATGGCTAGTATTATAAATCTATATAAGTGAATTAACATGCTTCAAGTGAAACTGGGCATTAACAAACAAACTAATTAATTAATTGCAGTGTTTCCGCTACATTCCTTCCTTCCAGGCGGGCCGCCACACCAAAAATCATCCCTGCCACGGGCAAGGCTTTTCAGTGACGTCTAATATTGTGCATAGCCTACTATTATTAAATGGGCTCTTTTATCCATCCCTCGCTCTCGTCTAAAAACGAAGGGAAATTGAGCTTTTTCTGATGCCGCCCCCGCCTTTGGAACCAATTGCCCATGGACATACACCTTGCACCTTCCATTACTATTTTAAGTCAAAATTGAAAACGTATCTATATTCCCTGCATTAAAATATTATTATACTTTTGTTTAGACTGGTTTCTAACTTTCTATTCAATTGTATTCTGTTTTTGTATTTTTCTTTTTACTCTAGTAAAACAAGTCCGTAAAAATAGGGCACAATGTACTGTATAAATATGAAGGAATTTTCAGTATTGTTTTTTTTTTTTTTACAGGTGTTTTACCTGTATTTTGAATTACACATTGCATTAGTTTGTGTTTTAAGGGTTAATGGAAATATCTGTAAAATTACTGGATAATGTACTGGAAGAAAATTACCAGTAAGTTACATTTTCCAGTTTTATTTTTTTTACAGATTGGACAGTCCTGCTATGTTTAAATGTGCTATATAAATAAACTTAAAGGTGCACTATGTAGTATTTTTGCAGTAAATTATCCAAAAACCACCAGGCCAGTGTTATATATTTTGTTCAGTTAAGTACTTACAATATCCCAAATGTTTCCAACTATTTGTAAATTGTGAGAAAATTGCTATTTTAACTAAGGACCGGGACGTTTCAGCATTGCATTTGAGGGAGTCGCCTGTCAATCGCGTCATCTGCGTTACCCTCGGTTTCCGGCTATATTTGGCAGAAGCGCTTTCCTCTTAGCAGTGTGAACAAGTCACAGCAGCGCCGAGCGAACGCACAGAGGAACGTCATAACATCATTTTAAACACACTTAAATGTATCTAATATGATAAACAGAGCTGCATCACCTCATAACAATGGCCGGAAAAGCGGAAATTGTGCGCGCGCCCTGTCATAATAAAAGTCCTGTCATAATAAAAGTCCCGCTGCTCGCGAGCCATGTGTTTCTGTAACAATCTTTCCAGTGGCCGTGCTCAGCTCCACAACACTCGGTCCTGCTCTGCTTTACACTGCATTAACGTTAATAACCGCATCCATGAACATGATTTCTGCCCGAGTCCTATTTTCCACCGGCTGTGGGGTGAAGACCACATGTCCCAAGATGCTGCACTCAAACTTGCCGTCATCAAACTGCACCTTTGTTTGGAATAGGCGCCCTCCAGTGGACGGAAAGTTGCATAGTGCACCTTTAACTTACTTTACTTAACTTTCTTTACTTTACTTAGCTATTGTTAAGCACAACTAAAAAGGCATAAAAAACATTGTAAAGCACCATAAAGTGTTTGTGCACTATATTCCAATACTTTTGAAGCTGATTTGATAGCATAATGTGAACAAATAAATATGTAAGTCGTTAATTCATCTCTTCTCATTCATTCTCTATTCTCCATTCAGCATTCTGTTACGACAGTAACACTAATAATTATTCTTCATGCACACGGTAACTGTTAAAAGAAAAGGGTTATTTAGATATAATAAACTAAGCATCAATATAGCTACCCTTTGTGCTTTGAAGTTTGAATATTTCAACATGATGGCTTTAAGCCCATCATTCTGTGCACGGGCTGCTTTGCCGCTCAATAATATATTGGAGCCTTTCATATAATATTTTTACGCAATAAAATATTATTAACAGCCTATCTTGTTCTGTACTATCTATCATATGTTGCTCTCTCATAAAAACTGTACATTTAAAATTTTCATTTTCATATATACTAGATTTTATAAACTGATTGTGCACTCATGATTTTTCTAGAATAACATTGCTGCTGAAATCCACCAACTAATGTATAGTTGTATTTTTGCCATAGATTATGAATATAGCCTTCGCTTCTCCTTATTTTTCAATTCCTGGGCCTGTGTGTGAGAGTGCATGCGATTCTTGGGTGGGGAGGTTTAACCACCAGGGGGAAGGGGGCGTGCTCTATGGGACATCACCCATGGGTGACACCCCCCTCCCCCGGTGGAAATAGGCCTGCCACCACAGCTGGAAAAAATCCCAGAGGAAACAATGAATTGTAAACACTGGTGCTGTACAGTAAAAAAGTAATAAGATAAAAATATAGCATAGCACAAATGTAGAATCTTTCCCCACCATTGACAGTAATGTCTGGCTTTTCGTATTTTCACTGTTATACAGTAGGGGGCGCTGTTACACATTTTCTGAAAGAGTACTGAATCTCCTGATCAAAAAAATTCAAAGAAGAAGCAAAAACAAGTGATAGCAAATGTAAGCAGATGTAAAATAATGTGATCAACATTAGGCAGCATATAAATCAAAACGGCCTTATGTTACTAGATGAAATGTTGATCCAGGATGAGCTATAGGATTGTGAAGCAATATACTCTGGGGGCCATGAAAATTTCAGCTGGTGGGGAAAGTGTTAATAAATTAAAAACAATTATTAAACATCTGCTTGGGTCTTTTTACAAACTGATAAATTAAAATAAATTAAATAAAATAAAAAAGTTAGCCTGTTAAATATTCAGTCCATGATGTGGTTTAAATACAGGTTAATCTGATGGTCAGAGGTGACAGCTAATCTGGACAAGTAGTTTTAAAAAGGCTCTTTTGCTACCTTAAGGAAACCTTATCCCTGACTCGCCCTCATTACTAATATGTGACTGGGGGGCAGTAGCTACTGTGAAAGGCCTTCACTGGAAGACTGCACGATAGCATCCTTACCCCCTCTTCATTTTACGCCTCTCAGCTCTTATTGGCTTTTCCTCTTGGAGAGAGATAAGAGGCAGGCATATTTTTCATTTAAGCCCCTAGTCTCTGTCTCAGAGTAAAGGAGAAAAAGAGATTCCAATGAGTGGAGGAAGAACGTAAAACAGTTGGAGTTGAAGAAAGGGGTTCACGCAAGCGTCACAGAAAAGACACCACAACTCTACAGTATGTCAGTATTGGGTCCTCGGCTTACGGCAGGCATGAAGAGTGGGAGCTGGCACTTTGCGTTCCACCTTATTCGATCAGGGCCTCTTTTATGTCCTCTCAGTCGCAGCTGTCAGACCCCATTTCTCTCAACTTCTTAATAAACTGCCATCTCGGAGCATTGCACGAAGCTAAAATTCCAGCAGGGAACCTCAAGACAGCAGTGCTAATTCGTAGGGGCCCTGAGGCCCAACCTTGAAAAATGTTCACTCTTCCGAAAAAGAAGAAATAAAATGACATATTTAAAATACATTTAGCTTTCCAAAAATGTGGTTGCCTTTAATAAACGAAAGGCAGGGTTTGGTTCTGTTGGCTTTCTGTGGTCTTGAATAAAAGTCACGCAGGGTGATTCACCGCCACTCAAGGCCATTCAAATCCTTCCAGGTGGTTTGAGATCAGAGGCTGCGCCACCCAGTTCCCAACCCGGCTCAATGGCATATTAAACTAAAAACACTTTCGCCCAACCCGGGCAGGAAGTGGCCGGACACCCCGACTGCCCACAGGAACCCGGGTCGGACGGTGCCATGGCGATTTATCCCAGAGGATCTCTCAAGGGCCAGATTTTTCACAGGCCAGGGCGGCAGGATATAGCACGGACATACCTCCCCCCGCTCTCTCTTTTATTATGAAGAAAAATAATAGGCTTAGGTTTTTCTATTCATATTTGCAGAGAGGCGGTGCCGATTGAAAAGAAGCATGTCCATTTAGGATTTTATAAGCAGGTCTGGCCAAGCCTGCCTCTAGAGCCCCTCAGATGTGGTTTAAAAGAAATTTCATTGTGCAGAACTCAAGCTGGCTGAGGGCCTGCAGAAAATCCAGAGGAAAAAGGGAAAAGCGGGAGTGCTGGAAATGGCAAAATCGGGCGCAATGAGTTGGGAGACAAAATGGACACTGTTCAGATCAACAACCTCTCCAAAAAAGCACATCTTCAACCAATCAGCACTAAACGCTGAAAGCTAATGAAAATGGTCATGTCTAGATGATAACCCCCATTTCTGTCTTTCACAGCAAGTTGAGGTTTACCATACAGATTTGGCTTTCCTAACCCAAAACCAGCTCTGTTAGCCAAACACCCTCTACTAATTTTGTAATTTTGATATATTTTGTTTTACTTTTATCCCAAACAGATGAACTTCAATCTGGCAATGCAATGCTTTATCATGCTATTTGTTGTACCAGGGTTGTCAAAAGTATCAAGTACTTCAGTACTGAACCAAGTCTGTACTTAAATGAAAAAAAAAAAAAATTGACATTATTTATGTCCCCCTAGCATTTTTGAGCACTGTTGAGCAGATTTAACTTAAATGCCTCTGATTGGCCATTGTGTTCATGCACTCAACAGATATGTCTGTGATTAGCTACAATGATCAGCGTTTTAAAAACATGTTGTAAATAGACATCTTTGACACGCTTCAAGCGGTTAAACAGATACACACAGGAGCCTTGGAAAGCAGGTGTCTGTCAAAAGTGTTTAAGTTGTACTAAAAGGTTACACCATCTACACTAATCCTGACACTAAACTAAGGCCCCGTCCACACGGAGACGCATTTAACTGTATACGTATAAATTTTGTACCGTATCAGCGTTTCGTCCACACGGATCCGGCGTTTTAGAAGCATGAATCCGATATTTTTCGAAACCGGGTCCCGAAGTGGGTAAATCTGAAAACGATCATCTTCCGTTTTCGTGTGTACAGCAAATCCGTATATATTTTCTGAAACGGTGATGTCATCACATTACGTCCAGCTTGGTGAAAAAGTTAAGGGATAAAACTACAGGCACTGGGCATGCACACATCAATATCGCGTCATTTAATTAACGTATCTGCATTATTGTAAGCGTATGTTTTGGGTTGGGGTAGGTGTAGGGATTCATAAAACACATCTGTTAAGTAGCAAATGTATTTATTGTTATTTTATTGTGATATTTTGCCTCACCTCCGACCACTGCTATACCCCTGCTAGCCACAACTCTTCTTCTCCATTTTTAGTGTATTTCTGTGGCAGAATTACAGCGCCACACACTGGCCTGGCATGCAAACTACATCGTTTTTAGTCAGTTTTCGCAATCTCGTGTGGACGCAGATATTTCTTGAAACAAGGGAAAAAAAAGATCGGATTGGGAAAGCGCTGGCTTCGTGTGGACAGGGCTTAAACCAATAGTGTTGACAAAAGCAAATGTGAGATAAAACACATTTGCTGAAGCAGCCATGATGTTTTAGACCATTTCAAGACTTTAAGCTTGTTTATCTCGAGTCGTGTTTCATACGATTCATATACCTGAATTTTTTTGCAAGTTCAATACTGTACCACGAGAGTTACAGAGCAGATTACTTCATCAGATACATGCATAGGGAGCTGGTTATGTGATGCAAATGTCTAAATAGATTAGTTTACACATTATGCACTATGGTAAAAGTGTTCTGATGTCTTATAGTATCAGTCTCTGTATTCTGTAATCATAATTTGTGTTAAAAGTAATATTACAATTGTTGGTGTTTTACTGCCACTAGTGTTCATCCTCAGCATGTGTAAGTTTGCAAAAATGTAGGTAGAGGCACAACTTTCCAATCTTCCTATGTTGCCCCAAACATTGTCAATGTTACCAACAAGCATTTTTTTTCCTTTTTCTTTTTTTTTGCACCAACAGCCCTTTGTCCTCCACTCAATTATCTCATTTCCGTGGTGTTGGGGGGAGGAGGGGGAGTTATAATAAACGCTTCCCTCTACTGTAATTTATATGCAATGAGGACTCCTCATGCCGGCGGCTACAATAAAGCGGCTGTGTGAAAGAGCGTAAGGTGTTTTGCAAACATTCGGGAGTTGGCAACTTTAGTGATAACGACAGCTACAAATCTAGATGAAATCCCTCTATACGGTTCACCTACGAGAGAGAGAGAGAGAGAGAGAGAGAGAGAGAGAGAGAGAGAGAGAGAGAGAGAGAGAGAGAGAGAGAGAGAGAGAGAGAGAGAGAGAGAGAGAGCGAGAGCGAGAGCGAGAGCGAGAGCGAGAGCGAGAGCGAGCGAGAGCGAGAGAGAGAGAGAGAGAGAGAGAGAGATGCCCTGAAATTATGAATAAAAGGAAATTAAAAAGAGTGAATGCATGTAGGTTTAAATATTTAGGTTGTTCTGGTTCAAAAATGACAATGACGATCATCACATAAGATACATTTCAATTAATCCACTTTTTTTGCCCAAAAAAAGCAGTAGTGTAAATATATTGCATATAACTTTGCACAGGCAAGGTCTGTAAGCGATTCTATCACACTAGTCTTGTCTAAATGTAAAAATCATGTGGCAAACTTTTTGAAATAGTGTGTATTCATTCACAAATATATGAATGAATAAGTTAAATAAATCCAGTGGTGTTGTATAGAAAAGAAGTAATAAAATAACAATAAAATCAATGTAATGTTATAGGAATTAATTAAAATTAACTTGTGCAATAAATTGGCATTAACACAAAGGTAACATTAAACCCTGAATATTTATTTAGCACTATACAAGAAAATAAAAAACTAAACCAAAAAACTAAAGATTGTTGTGAAAAAGTGACTTGCATTAGGTGTGTGTCTATTGAAATATTTGACAAAACAGTCCAGTCCTGAATAGAAACACACCCTGTACTACCAGCCAAAACGGTTCTCGCCCACAAACACACACACACACACACACACACACGCACACACACACACACACACACACACACACACACACACACACAACCCCAGGTGTTCATACTCGCATCCCATTGGTAGGAATGCATGACCTTTAAATAACAAAGATAAACACATACACACACAGTGCTCACTCAATTCGATATATTGGCCCCTTTAAAGCCCCAGTAAGTGAGCAACCCCAGTGCCGAGATGCCCAAAATAAAGAGGCCCCTAGTCTAGAGCGGAGAGTTATAAATGGAATGTGATATTGGCAGGATGGCCTGTTGGCTCTGGGGCTTAACGTAACCAAACCCAATTAATGAAGAGCTCTCATGGCACATGCCACATGCCCAAGGTAACGATACAAACAAGAGGAGGAAGCGAAGGGTGGATGGAGAGTGAGAGAGGTAGAGGAGAGGGGAACGAATGGAGGAAAGCCTGCCCTAAAGGCTTTAAAAGAAAACAGAGTGAGCGAAAGACAGACCTTATTTTAATCATTCTCAGGGACAAGTCTATTTTGAACATTGGTGTTGGAACCTGGATGTTACACCCACAAAAAACTGTTAAAAAAAATTTGTATAATAGTATATTTAAAAAAAAAAAAAAAAAAAATATATATATATATATATATATATATATATATATATATATATATATATATATATATATATATATATATATATATATATATATATATATATATATATATATATACAGTATATCTGACATTTTATCAAGTGGTTTGTAAATCAAAATTAATTAAATTAAATAATAGTTGTATATTTAAAAAAAAAAAAAAATGATGTTACCTTTGTGTTAATGTCAATTTATTGCACAAGTTAATACAAAATTATACCCAGTATATTTTACATTTGATCAAGTGGTTTGTAAATAAAATACAATAAAAATTAATTAAATTAAAGAATATAATTATATTTTATTTTTATATGGGTTTTGTTTATTCTTTTGTATTTTTAGTAAAATAAAGATAATTAGTACCATAAAATAAAAAAAATATTTAAAAACACAAATATTTAGAATTTTAATTTAAAAAAAAAATTACTACTAGAAAATAATTAATAATCATATAATAAAAATAATAATAAATACAATTTATTTATCTGTACCAACTCTTAAATTCGAGTTCAAAGCATGGCATTGAGAAATTGGACATCAGCGCACCAGCTGTCATCTGCAATAGTCGAGCAGAGGAGCAGAACATCAAACATCTCACCCATTAACGGCCCAGAAAACCACATCACCGGCATATGCAGCGCTGCATTCTGACAGATGTGAACCATAAAACAAACACAAATCTGATACATAAACGCTGGAACTGCGCCAACCTGAGGCGATGCATGGATGAGGGATTTAAAGCTCACTGAGAATAAAATACAATATTTATCAAGACAATAAGGCGACAATAATGGATTAGGTGCAAAGTGAAAAGGGTTGAGTGGGGGCTGTGACGACAATTGACACACTGTGTTTAATGTGTTGACAATAGTATAGCCATCGCTGATTGGTTGGGAGGTGACATCGTCACACTTTAGCATTGCGTGGAGGTTTTATATAAGGGTTTGGCAGAGTCCTCACCATCCTGCTGCACGTTCACCTTGCGGCTTACGCAGGCCTCATTTTCACAGCAGGACCTGGTCACTTCAAAGCGCCACCGAAAGGTCAAACATTTCACTGGAGTGGACCGGTCAGCGGGCAATGCAGAATCCACTGGCCAAACACACATGCACACACACACACACACACACACACCCTGCCATGAGCATGCATTCTGACACAACAACCACGCACATTAAACTTTACAAGCCAGCGAGACTTCTACATGCCAAACACACATTTTGTGTTCCTCAGACTGTTGTTGGAAGAGCGGAAAGCATGTGAATGAACACTTGTTTATTTCTTCCTTTCATACTGAGCCAGCTCTCACTCGGTTATTTATGGAAGTCCGATACTCCAACATACTCACACTGACCAATCGCTGCGATACAACATGCTAGTGCTACCTTTACAGACAACGAAAAGGAAGGAGCTCAGTCGCAAAAGCACTGATTAAAGGACTGCTAAATGCTACAAGTCTATTAACATTACAACCCAAAATATTAGTGTGTCACTTGTCCTGCACCAATTGTGCAGCAGACATGAATAATCCTTCAAATCATGCGGCTTGAGTACAGGCACACCATTATTATTTTCAAGCCTGATCAGAATTTTTTTTGTTTAATGGACCCTTTTCACATTTCTGGAAGTTATCATAGTCGGGTTACAGCAGTGAACGGGAGACAACAGCAAATATTATTTTTGTATTTGCATGTGCTTTAAAATTAAAATAAAAAATCTGCAATAGAGTTTCCATGACTTTGCAAAAAATACTGAGAGATTTATTATAGCAGTCAGAAGAGATCCCTCCCTTAGCTGTTAATTCGTTGTTGTTGTTTTTTTTGTCATTTACTGTCACGGTAATATAACAAAGTATAGTGCCATAAATGTGTATTTTATTTATATATATATATATATATATATATATATATATATATATATATATATATATATATATATATATATATATATATATATATATATATATATATATATATATATATATATATATATATATATATATATATATATAAAAACTTTACTAGATTTGTGATTGTCATTTTTGGAAACGCATCACAGTCCGTGAAAAGGGTCCATAATGATAAATTGTCAGAAATCAAGTCTTTTCTACAGAAATAATGTGTACCATCACAAAGTAAAGAGCATTTCAACTCCTCAGTTTCTGTTTGACAGTTTATCCACATGATAATAGCTCAGAACACCTAACTGCATAGCAATCACCAAAAACAGAAATCAAAAACTGTAAATTGAAAAATAAATTGTCAGAAATCGTTTCTTTTATACAGAAATAATTTGTATCACCACCTGTGTTGCCACAGTTACTTTGCAAAAATTAATCTGATTACTGATTACTCTTTTAAAAAGTAACAGTTACTTTACAGATTACTTGATTTTAAATGTAACTAAGTAAGATTACAAGTTACTTTATTAGTTACATTCAGCAGATGCCGACAACACCCCTGCCGCCTCAACATAGAAATGACGTTTTTTCCAACACTCACTTTATTGGAAGTGCATTTTTAACAGAAACGCCAACAATGCATCTTCTGACATTTTAAGTTGAAATTAAAAAAATATTTCCTGAAAAAATAATCTCCCCGAAATGCAAGAAGAAAGCAAAAATATATGTTTTTCTTTTTTACTAAGAAAAATGACTAAAATAGTAACTCACAGTGACTTGAATAAATTACCTTAATCTGATTACTGGTTTGGAAATAGTAACATGTTAAGATTACTCGTTACTGGAAAAAAGTAGTCGATTAGAGTAACGCGTTACTAAGTAATGTGTTACTGGCATCACTGACCACCACAACGTAAAGAGCATTCCAATTCCTCAATTTCTGTTTGACAGTTTAATAGCTCAGAACACCTAACTGCATAGCAATCCCTAAAAACAGCATAGCGTTTCATTTCCGTTTTCTTCAAAATGCTAAATATCAGTTTCTTCTACTACAAAAATAAAGGTAGAAGCAGTGGAAGAGATGTCAAGTTCTAGAGTCCTTTCTGAGCAGGCGTTTGAAGGAATGGGATTTGCCTGGCATGTGCAGACGGTGTGTGCCAGCACATTCACACAGGTATACGGCACATAAATGGCTGCCACTCTGGATTTGGGAGGAACTTGCGGCGAGGGGAGAATGAGACCTGTGGGGGAGCTTGTGATGGAGGGGTGGAACAATCCGCTCCCTCGCAGGCTCAGGTTAATGTTTGAGGGAAGCGGTGATCCTCTGCCACACGTGTGTGTGTGTGTGTGTGTGTGTTAGTGTGTGAACGCGTACGCACGCGAGCTCGCAAACCATACCTGCAGCTTCAGAGGTACTGGGCTGTAGTGAATGGAGCTACTTCAGATGCCGGGTAGTGACCTAGTTTCACACTCTCAGCAACAAAGCCTGAGCTTTACGGCCCAGAGTTAGGGATTGAGATGAGAAGAAAAGAGGAAGCAGAGCAGGGGGAGGGTGGGAAAGAGACAGAAGTCTACACCGGTTGAAAGCAAATTAACATAGCAGAAGATGTGGATTTCTGCGCTTGCACACATCATAAACATTCAATAGTTGCATGTGCACAGCACACACACACACACACACACACACGTTTTCTCTGGGCACTGCAACAGTCGTGATATGGCATCACACTCTGTGGTGTTTTTTTTTTTTAAACAAACCCAACATATAACAATAATAATAAATCCAAAATAAAAATGTACAATCTACTCCACTTCCCAGCAAGGGTGCAAACCATCAGCTTTAAAGATTGCGTTCTGTTGATTCAGTTAAGGGTCACGCCATCACATATATCGGTCTTCTATTGGACACAAGTCTTCACGTGATATAAATTTTTGAGTGCAGCAAAATGTGAAACTTCTTTGCATGCGCTTGTGTTTCCGGTCTATGGAGCGACATGCGCATTGTTCATTTAGGATACACCATTCCCATTTTCTAAAGTGCTAAGTAAACTTTTAGCATTTCACAGCTAGCGACATCAATGTCATAGGTTGGACTCGCAGGCAATTCATGAAATTAATAATTAATGAAATGTACAGTAAGAAGCCAAATGCATAAAAGTACATTTCTATGGAACTGCATAATGAATAACATGAAATTGATACTGCTTTTCTTGAGATAAATGCTGTCTTCTGTATGTTAGGAAACTATTTTTCCAATCACCTTCGCTGCCTCTAGCTCAGCAGACAATAAACACTCAACCTAAGTCAGCGATTTCTCAAAAACACTGTTGAAAAGCGGATCGGACCAAAACACTTGTAGCCAATCAGCAGTAAGGGGTGTGTCCACTCATGATGGGAGAGGAGAGAGCTCAGTGCACAAGACAGACATTAGACTATAGAAAGAGAGAGAGATGGCAAAGAAAATACACAAGAGAAAAGGGGGAATGTATAAAAAGAGGGGTTTACGATTAGGCAAGAAGTAGCACCCACGTTAAAATCGGAGAAGCTGAGGTGCCGAGGGTGCTTTATTTCTTCTCGATACAGGAAAACGTTGGTTTTGCTGTGCTTCACAGAACTAAGATACGCTGCCTTTTTCTTGAATATACTCATGTTTAATCTTCACTTCATTTGAATGCAACAGTTAATTTGCATTATTATTATTATTATAAGTCTGGAACGTATAAACCTCCTCCACTGCCTGTTTCAAGCATTGGCTCCCAAAGTCTGTCCAAAAAGTAAGATAATATAATTCTAATACATATTTATTTCTTTTTTTCCCCTTTTAGTGATCACTATAACCCTCTAATGTTATGTGTTATGTAGGGAGCTGTTCATGAAACATTCGGCCATAGTTGTCGCCCGTGTTGCACATAGTTTACATGAATGTGAGGGTGGAGGCATCAAGATGGGGTGTGATCCTTTTGGGTAGGGGCGTGTTTGTTCTGGTAATTTCAAATATCAGTGTTTACCAGAAATCGCTTATTGCACCTTTAAAGGGAATTGTTTGAAATTGCTTTCCATGCTTTTACTGCTATATGGTAGGGGTCGCTATGACATCTTCTGAGTATCTCCGGATCAAAACACTAGCAAAAAAGAAGCATAAACAAGCAATAGCATATGTAAAATAACACTATCATCAACATTAAACATATAAAGCATATAAATACAAAACTGCCTATTGTTACTGAATTAAATCTATGTGTATTTGAAAATAGCTTTACAAATGAAATGATGAAATGTTTGTGAATTTTTAGAGCAACTGTAGAGATCAAGTTAATGTGGCGTGTGCAGCCCTACTTTTGATTTATCTAAATTTTACCAAATTCCACAATAGGTACAATAAATAATAAAATACAGTCACAAAGTAAATTCCAATTTTATGATTCTACATTACATTCACATTTTTGGCATCACAGAAATCATACGGCATATGAAATCATATGACACTCAGGTCACTAAATATAACTAAACTCCAGCCTTTATTGAAAGGTATTTTATCCACCAGACACAATTTATGTCTTATCACAAAGAAATGTAGTAGTACATGTGTCGTCAACAAGCCGTTTCACTGTTATTCATGTTCCACTCACTTACAAACAAGGGAAAAAAACAATTTGTTATTTCCCAAAATCAATTTTACTTTCATTACTTGTGCAGTTCTCCATCGCAGAGATCATTTAAAGTATTTGTGATATTTCTTAAAGACTACAAGAAGAAATCAAAGCCTGTTCTGTCAGAATCAAGACTGAATGCATCTCAATAAGACAGAGGGATCAATTGTAACAACCCTACATCTTCACTCTTTTATCACATAAAGCCTTTGTCGCACTGTTTTGCTTGTAGGTAGGACAATACCGTATTACGCACAAACCTCTCATATAAATGTGGCCTCCCCACATTGTTAGGGAATTAGCTAGTTAACCTCAACACAACTGCTTTTCAATGTAGCATCAGCAGTGAAAACCCTCAGTCTGAGAGCACACACACACACACACACACACACACGCACTATAATCCCCAGAGAACAAATGACTTCTCTCAACCTACGCATGACTAGGGAGCACTTCAACAAGCCCTTGAAAGTTGGCTCACACACAGGACGGGCACCTCCCCCAGTTCGATACTTTTGAAGGAGTACTTTTGTGGCTATTGTTCCGACTAAAGCAAACAAAACATCGGCTTTGGGCAAACAAGGCGAGACGCGGCGGTGGAGTATGCAAACGTGCACGAGATCTTTGTTTTCTTGACTTTGTGCGATTTAAATAGGAGATAATGGGATAGGAGAGGGAACAAGTCCAAGATCTGGTCTAACGAAAAGGATTCAGAAAATTTGCCTAACCCTGGCTGTGTCTGCAAAAGGTTGGGGTTTTATTCTTCCGCATCATCCATTAAATGAGAGATTGAAAACAGAACTGTAAATAAAGGCGTCATGTGCTACAACAAGTTTTTATTTAATGTTCAATCCCAGAATGAGTTCATAAATCACGTCATGGGCGTGTAGATACAGAACGAGCTGAGAAACCATCAGTCATTCTAATGCAGTTTATCTTTTAATTATTACGAATTAAATCGATAATGAACAAGCAGCATGTGCATCATTTTCAATAGATGTATGCCATATGAGTTACATTAATATTGATCAAAGACCAGGTATAAAGATCATTGTATGCAAGGCAAACCTAGAGTATTGCTGGAATATGAATGGAGTGTCCCAAAAACATACAAAATCCTGAATACTCCACAATGTCCTCCACAAATCACAGCCAATCTGAATATGTTTGAAGAATTTGTGTCTTTTATTATATGTCTGTTAGCTTTGGGGGTCATATGTGCTAGTTTACTTCTAAAAGAAAAATAATGTTAAAACAGACAAAAAATATTGATGACTCATCTTGCACTCCGGGGGCGTACACACATTTGTCTCTAATGAAAAGCTCTCAAGAATGAGAAATACCACATTTTTGTAAGGCAAACGACTAGCAAAAGCAAGTAGCAACTCATGATTCATTCAATACATTATGTAACTTTTTTCGCCATTAGAAATGAGTAGAAAACACATCAACAATTTGCATATAATTTGCATCAACAATATGGCATGTAGTCTTAAGTCCTATTCTCAACTGGACTGAAACGGACAACATTAAAGAGATATTTTAATGCATTTGTGTTTATATAAAATGCTGAAATGCTAGATCATTTGAAATATAGCTTCAAAACTTCAATATTTCAGCCCATCTCTAAATCTTGGTAATCAATGATCAGTTCCAGCTATCTTTATGATTCACATACAGTCAGCTAGTCCATGACTTACACTACAAAAGTTCAAACACGCCTGTGTACATTTTAAAATAATAGTGTCATCAAAACTATGAAATGACACTTCTGTACTGACAAAAATCTTATGCTCTATAACTCGTTACCATTTCTTTTAAAGTTGCAGTATTTTTAAATCCCTTTTAATCATTTTAAACGGTGTGAGAAATACAAATGCAGTATGAATTTCATGTAGTCTCTAAATTAATCGTCATAAAAAGCCACATGCATTGTAATTACAAAAGACTATGCTTTTAAAATATTGTTTAGATAAAGTGCATCATGTCACTCACCACAGGTTCAGTGTGTCTACAAAACTCATTTCAAACATTTAAGCGTAAAGGTTCAGATCGAAATGTTTTTTAAAAGGTTAAAGGAAATGTATGTAAGATTGTGGCCATAACTTGTACTGCAATCACTTTCAAATGACTGTAGAGCGGTATATCCCCCTTCCCCTTCCCCTCCCCCTGATTCGAGGTTGCCAGATTGGCTGCAGGATCAGCAGGAACGTTTGTAGGTCTGCAGCTGTGGTGACTAGAGCAGATCTGGCAACCCGAAGCACTACTGACTCGTGATTGGTCAACAGGTGGAGGGCGGAGCTTTAGGCCAAAACACAACATGTCAACATCAACATCAGTTTTGAATGACACTTTGAATTGAACTTTGAATTGAATGACAATACCCTGGCCGGACTGCTGTTGTCAGTGATCGAAGTATTGTATGATTTCTTAATGTATAGTACCATATCAGGGCCATTTTATAATTAATTCAAATACATTTCTTACATACAGTTCCTTTAACAGTCATGTTTGTGCAGAATTTCGACTGGTAGTGTTCGCAGGTCCAACATCAGTATAGTGCAATCTCGAACCAAGATGTAAATAGAATTGTATTATTACATATTCACATCCTTTGAGAGGCACAGATGTCATTATTAACCGCTACAGTGGTTTTTAGGAAGTTGGTATGAGGTGCACAAAGGCAAAGATGAACAAATGTAGTCTTGCGGAGTATTTTTATGCATTTCATCATCCAGCATCAAACAACCAGGGAAAGTAAACAAAGTGCTACTTTTTCAGGTCTCACATCCGTAACCAGGACGTGTGTGAGAAAGACAGAGAATATCATACGACTAAATAGGGGGTGAATGGTAGCAGATGTCCTAAAAATACAGAAATGCCAATCTGAGAGTGTATTTGGACATCCAGTCTCATATCAGAGGCTCTATATGTTTGTGAAGGGCCCTTCAGCAATAAATGAACACTCCACACAGGCTCAAATCAATTAGTGAAAGGGGAAAAAACATCACAATGCAGGTCTGTTGAGATCAGTAACAGTAATGCAGAAGGCCAGATTCAGAGATGAAAGATCAGATCAAAGAGCAGAGCAGTCAATTTGTCTGATGAACCTTATTAACAATAGGCTGAGATGAGGGGGCACTGGTAATGGTTATGGTTTATGTCATTTCTGTAAACCATGATCGAGGCATGAAAATGGGAATATAAACATGGGAGAAAACAAAAGAATGGACTAAAATATTATATATATATATTATATATATATATATATATATATATATATATATATATATATATATATATATATATATATATATATATATATATTATATATATATATATATATATATATATATATATATATATGGTAATTTATGTTTTTGGATTGGAAGTCTGCCAATGCTGCATTTATTTGATACAGCAAAAACATAAATATTACCATTTAAATGTAGATTTTTAATTGTAATACATTTTAAATTTAAATGTATTTCTCTGATCAAAGAGATCATCATTACTCCAGTTTTCAGTGTCACATGATCCTTCAAAAATCATTCTAATATGATGATTTAATGCTCAACAAACATTTATGATTATTATCAATGTTAAAAATTTAAATTATGATTTTTTTTCAGGATTCTTTGATTAATACAAATAAATTAATCATTTATTTGAAACAGAAATCTTTAGTAACATTATAAAATGTTTTTTTTTTTTGTGATCAATTTAATGCATCCATGCTGAATAAAAGTCATTTATTTGAACATTTTTAATAAATAAATAAATAAATACTAACTGAAACCTAATATTTATCCATTTATAATAAAAAAATAAATAAAAGACTTTTGTAAATTATTCCAGTTTAAAGGATTTTTTATATATTTTATTATTTTACTATAACTGGATATATTATAAACATACATATGTAAAAATACATTTCAGAAATGTTGTGCATACCTCATTTGCCATTATTAAATTCATCATGTAATGCACATTAAAAAAAAAAAAATCAACATATACTTTACTTGCCAATTCTTTGTAATGGTTTGTGGAATTTACTAGCAAAGAAAGTTGTTTATACACCATTTTCTTTTCAGTGTAGCCCTATGTATTGCCATCACAGATGGCTACAGGCCACCCTGCTCTATGGGCCACTGAAAACGTGTTTATGTTGCCATCAGCATCTTAAGTAAGTGTATTTTGCACAAATTGGACACCTCCAGGGGCGGGATATTTTCCCTGTTTCAGCCTAATGTGGGAAAGCCTGGAGGTTGGGGGCGGGTGCGCTGGGCTAGCGGAGGGGGCAGAACCGGGCACGCGCTCCACTACAATAGCTGAGCCTCGTTAGCTCTTAGCAATACCACCGCCTACGCCACACCAAAACAACGTCCACATAAATATGGGAACATCTGCAAGTGTAATCACTGCATTGTGCTCCCATTTTCTGCTCTGCTGGACGGCAACAGGGCAGCCTGCTTTTCAACACCTCTCCCCCTCCCTCCGCTGGCCCTCCCTTCCCCGGCCCGGGCTCCGTTTCTGGGGTCAGAGTCCCTCAGGTAACAAAACCCCCTGAGACTTGTGCTGAATTACATGTAATTACTCCCACAATCTGATTGATTTTGGCCTGAATAGGGCAAAAGTACACCTTTAACTTCCTGCCGCCCTCCTTCAGTGTATCTTTGTCACTTTTTTCTACGTTCCCCATCTCAGTTCACTCCCCCCATCCTCATCCATTTCCATGCACAACAACCCCCTCTAATTCCCCTCACCATCCCTCGCTAACCCTCCCCTTCCCTCTCTCCCTCTCTCTCTCTCTCTCTCTCTCTCTCTCTCCAGCGCTCACGAAACGAAGCCAAGACTCTTCATCTAGTAGGAGGCAGAAGGCTTTGAAGAGATCAAAGCCAAGGCCGCGAGCAGTTGTGCGCCCTGGGAATACGCCGCAGCTCTCTGCTCCACAGCCCCCTTTTTCCAGCGTCATGTCGGATTGCAGCTGGATTGCATTTCGCCAGTTTTCTTAATGCTCTCGGTTTTGACTTTGACATCACTGATCCCCCCCAACACACACACACACACACACACACACACACACCTTCAACACAAACGAGAGAGAAGAGAAGACAGAAAAAGACAAAAACAAGGGAGCGAAGGAGAGAAATCAAAGAGAGTGAAAAGAAAGGAGTAAAAATAGGAGGAGAGGGAGCAAGAGAGATTGACAGGGTGATTTTTATTTTCACAACTCCATAATTGGCCAGTTCAAAGGCGGATGAAAAAAGGAAGCATTTGTTTTCAATTCTGCGGCAGATATGAAAGGAGCGACAAACTTTTATGAGTTTCCCAAAAATTAAAGACAGGCTCTTTTCACATTCAAAGAACAGGGTGTTTTTTATGGCCGAGACCACACAAAAAGAGCTGATAGCAAAGCCCACCCCTCCCATCCGCTACAAACATGAGTTGACTGGCTGACTAGATGCCGAAAGAGTCGGAGAAATCGGAGGCAAATAGGGAGGGTTTGGTGTGCAACACAAAGAGAGTGCACGCAAGATATGGGGGAAAAAAGAGGCTGCATCCATACATCTATTAAACAGCCTTGCTAATAAAGCCTGGTGGCAAGCCAGCTTTTGTACTGTAACTCAGAGACACCCTTTACCAAACTCCTACACCAGGGAGCATGAATATTTCAGTGGCGTCTGATCCACGGAGCATGTGAAGCTCTTTTGCCCCCACATACACAAACAGCCTGACAAAAAATAAAATAATGAGCTTCAGAAAAAGTGGAACCTAGTGGCACAGAGCCTCTATTGATCAGTAAAAAGCAGTGCAAATGAAGTTCAGAGATGCGAGCATGCATGCATGCAAACACAGTGCGGTTTCAATCACTGTCACTGTCAAATTTCTCTTGAGATGACGAGGCTTTGACGAGACTTGATTGTTTTGGTGTTTCTACATGCCAAAATTACCAATACTACACAAATTTCAACAGTTATACAACTAGCATGATTTGATAGAAGAGGGCGTCACTGACACGCATCAAATGTCGCTCCTCAAACAAACAATTGTAAAATGAGAAAAACATGGAAATTTCAAGTCATTTGAGACTAAACGAGCTTCAAATGACACAATATGAAGCAACAAACATTCAGTGAAAAGTGCAAAAGAAAAACAACCAGAACTGGCACAAGAGCGTTCAGCTACTACTGTCAAATAAAGCAGGGTTTAAAGAGGCCGTGGTGGAGGTCACAGCCGTTCTGGAGACATAACATGCAGGAAAAGTGATGACAACTGTGATGCCAAGACAAAACACGACGTTGCACTTCACTTGCACGTGCCATCAGGATCCTCTCAACAGGTGCTACCGCTGGATTGCAGAGCAGCTGAGCATAAAAATGTCAAGAAATAACACTCATGTGTTCAAGCCTGTCCAAATCCTGCTGCAAAAAGGAATTTTTAGGATATAAACTTGGCATTGTATATTATGAAAATTGCTGATTTTATAGTCAAGCATTTAGCAAATGCCGGTTTAATCCAAAGCAACTTACAAAGAGGAGCAAAAGCAATTCGTCAACAATAATTGTAATATACAACGCCAATATGACAGCATTGCTCAAATACACACAAAAGCAATGTACGTTCTGGCCACAATTAAAGTTTCCTACTACCAAGACATTTCAATTAACGAATTTCAGCGGGTCGCTTGACTAATATTTCAGGGGTGGTGAAATGCCCCATGAAGGCAAACCTTTGAAAAATCACCTAATAACACTGCCAGCCTTTTTTGCTTTGTACATCCGACACATGGATTCAATATGGCTGTGGTAACCAGCCGATGTAAACAGAGTATCAATGGCCCTCTGTTTCAAAACCCTGGGTCTGTACCAGTGCACTTCAAAGGGCTGTGGGCTGCTGAAATCTGCAAGGTCTAGGCCACGCTGGTGTTCAGACCTGCTCAGCAGATGATATGGCTACTTGTTTGCCCCTTATCACCCATGTGTGGGGGAGGCTGCCTCTACTTGCCTTCATCAAAGGATGACGTTACACGTTTAAAGTACGTGCTAAGAGCGCCAGGAAGGCATACAAGTGCAAAAGTGATGTAAATAATAATGCAAATACTGAAAACAATGAAAGCACAAGACAAATATGCTACATAAATAATGTTACAAAAAAACACACACAAGGGCTGCTGGGAACTGTAGTTTCTTCGAATGGTGCAGAAAGGAACTGAGTGAGAGTAGATGATCCAGCTGTGTGAAATCTCTTTAGGCAAAGCCAGGGTTTGGGGGGGTTTGTGATTCCACGGCATGTCCACGCCGAGAGATCCGTCACATCCCACATCAAAGCAGGCCGAGTGTGAGTGTATATCTTGGGTTGGTTCTTCCCAAGCTCCACTGCCAGAGGCCGGTCAGGATGGGGGAGGTAAACGGCACAAGGACAGAAGTTGCTTCACCGGCAGCTCCAGCACATGTAATACAGTAGCCATTCTACACATATGGAGAGCAAGCTTCCCATACAAAACAGCCTTTACGATAACACAGCCTAGTTGAAAATAAGGCCCTCAAAGCCTAATTGCAATCAACATACTGTATGTCTAATTAAAGAATAATTGAACCTGCTTTCCATGCATTTAATGGTTTTAAATTCTTCTAAACTGCTCTTCTCTGAGACTTCTGCACAAATTTTGAAAACAAAGTTTGTATTCTTTGGCGATTAAAGGGTTAGTTCGCCAAAATGTTTTAATTCTGTCATTAATGACTCACCCTCATGTCGTTCGACACCCATAAGACCTCCTGTCATCTTCGGAACACAAATGAAGATATTTTTGTTTAAATCCGATTGCTCAGAAAGGCCTTCATTGACACCAATGCCATTTCCTCTCTCAAGACCCATAAAGGCACTAAAGACGTCGTCACAAAGCCCATCTCACTACAGTGGCTGTACAATCATTTTATGAAGCGACGAGAATAGTTTTTGTGCGCAAAAAAACTAAATAAAGACTTCTATAGTGATGGGCCGATTTCAAAACAAAGATTCAAACCGTTATGAATCAGTGTATCGATTCATGATTCGGATTGCATGTCAAACTGTCAAACTGCTGAAATCACATGACTTTGGTGATCCGAATCATGAATCAATACACTGATTCATAACGGGTCGAAGCCGTTTTAAAATCGGCCAATCACTACATAAGTCGTTATTTCGTTTTTTTTTGTTGTATATCTTCATTATCTTAATGACATAATTTTCATTTTTGGACGAACTAACCCTTTAAGTCAAATCTACTAATAGGAACTTCAAAATCAAATATACAAAAGCTTTGAATCCAACATAGCAGCTAAAACAGAAAAATATGGCTTGCAAATCACCATACTGGAGCACATTTGGTTGATGTTCGGTGCCACCTATTATACATGGAGAAATTAGATTTTCATTGAACTCTTATGAATATTTGTTTGCTTATTGTTTGTTTCCCTTTGTTTCATAGTGTGAAAAAGCCGTTAGATCAGCACACTCTGAAGAATTTCAGGACATTTAGAAAAATGCATTACTAACTTATGGGTCACAGGTCAAACATGTAACACCTCAAACTCTTTTAGTGAGATGAAACTTTGTGCTCGAACTTTAAATAATCCAATTTAAGATGAAGAAACGAAAGAGAGGGGATGTAGAACAGATTAAACAATTCAATGAAATCCAGGACCCCATCACCCCATTCTTCTATCCAACTGATTAAAAGGGGCCGAGATAAGCGGAACTACATGAAACGTCCCGGCGTGAGGGAAATCATTTCAAAAGGAGGAAATGCCAAGGTTGTCTTAATTCCCAATTCACCATTTCATACTAATGCTAAAAAATAATAACTTCAAAGCTACAGGGACCAGAGACAATGCAGCCCCAGTGTTTACCTGGAAACAGTATCTGCTGACCCCCAAGTTAGTCATCTCAAAGGAAAACTGGATGGTGGACGCCATTTCCAGATGTCGTCTATCAGATTAGAGCAACATGTAAAGCTTTCATGGATCACTAAACACCATGATGCCAATATCCAATACTGCTGGTGTTCACCAGGTAGCAACACCACACACACACACACACACACACACACACACACACACACACACACACACACACACACACACACACACACACACACACACACACACACACACACACACAAAATGCTGACCACCAGAAAATTGTCTGCTTCATGAATGGGTGGGAGTTCAGGCACTGGAATGTCATAGCCAATGGAAATCAATCCAAACTTCAGGGGAATGAAGGGGGGGGGGGGGGGGGGATGCCTTTGATCTCACAGAAAACCGATCCCAGACCTTGGAGATACTGTGTCCGAATATTTGAGCCACCGCAAAGGAGAGAAAGAGACAACAGACGTAGGACTTTGAGGAAATGGATCTGGCGTGATTGCGGTTTTATTGCACACAGAGTGCAAAAGAGAAATTCAGGTAAGTTGCAAATGGTGCAAAACAACTCTGCAAAATCATTGTCAAGTACGAGTGGAAAAAATCTGCTATTATTTGTGGATTTTTTTTGTACCTCCTAAGCAAAGGCTTTAAACCACAAAGGATGTTACCTTGCTGACCCAAAGACTTTTTTGTGTTTGCCAATAAACTGCTAAACCACATCTTGTGTAACAATGTGTCTGCTTAAGAAGAACTAAACAGTAAAAATGTTAACCAAGTCATAATCATTTATCCCAAATGCTTTGATCAATTACAGGTCAATCTTCAGTTTGGCGTCCGTCACCACAGCGGTGAAACCGAGCAAAACCCGAGCATAATCGCACGGCCGCAGACTGATAAAGGAGCTGAATTCAGAGCTGTGCAAACAATGGATGAGATGAGCTCAGCGGAGAAAGCCCTGTCTCTCTCTCATCGGGCTCACAGACTGCCTGCAGCGGCCGTCTCTTCCAGGCACCAGTCAACTGCCAAACGGGGAGTCTTAACCACACAAAAACTACCAAACAGGATTAGGGTGGACAGCTGCTAGCGTATCCACCATCTTTTTTTTTTTTTTTTAAACCCCTCCTTCCATCAGCGGTTGTCTTATAGAATAATCGAGAGGGTAAACGTTCTATACGTTTTTCCATAACACTGCAAGTCCTTTCAAAACAATCACAAATAATGCAATTTTTTATCTGCCACGCTGAAAACTATAGACAGTACAGGCAGATATGGATATGGGTCACAGAATTAGTCACAGACACGCCGCCAATCAGCAACTAACATCATAACCCCGAGCTGCACGCTACAGGGAGGGAAGATAAAATAAAAGTTGTGAAAAATGTCAGCGGTGGACGCCGAGGAACACTCACCGTTCTGGGAATGGGCGGCGAGAGAGAACCGTTGTTCATATAGGGTTCATTGTTCATATTGGTCATCATGATGTATCCTGGGTAACTGGGGTACGGGTGGCCTTTGCTGTATAGGTCCTGTAGCTTGCCTGTTAGAGAATAAAATTCAACTTGAATTAATAAGGCAAGATTTACATTTATTTTAACTAATATTTTATGCGGTCCAGTCACTAAAATAAAACTGATTTAATGTCACATTTTTGAAAATGCACGAAATCCAAGCTAAACAGGAAATCATGACGTTCCTAACGGTGTCTAAAACGGGGCAGCCGTTTTGAGGCCACCGAAGTGTTTCGCTGAGAAATTAGCATCCTAATTCACAGCAAGCAGAGAACAAAAGGGAAAAGACAATCAAGTCACTTCACTGTGACCCCAGAGCCCTGCTCGGCGTAAAAAAGACCCGGGTGCAAACAGAGATCAAATGAACTCCGGGCCATCACAGCAACATGCTGCTCTTGACAATAGAGTCTCAGACGGTGTGTTTGGAGGCCAGCGTGTCACAGGAAGATGGGGCACTTCCCTGGCACGTGTCATTACGTGTCGACAACAAACAGACCGTGGGCTGTGAAATTCCCTTCACAAAGCCATCGTGATCAATGAAACGAATGGACCAATCTAAATGACTACAAGCATATTTATTAAAAACAATGCCTTGTAATTAATTAGAATTGTTTTAAATAGAAACATACACATTACGCATATTATATATATATATATATATATATATATATATATATATATATATATATATATATATATATATATATATATATATATATATACACACATACATACACACACAAAACATGGTATTTTCATTCTGTTATATTAAAACAGTTGCATATATATATATATATATATATATATATATATATATATATATATATATATATATATATATATATATATATATAGCTTTGCAACTGTTTTAAAATAACAGAATGAAAATACCAGTGCATCACTGAATAACAACACACAATGTTTTTATCCCAAGCCATATGACTTACCATCGTCCGGATGGTCCCTGTGCTTGTCATGGTAAGAGTCTGGTGTTATTTGGGACTGTCTAGCTGCCTGTTCAAAAATGTAGGAAAAAGATATTAACAGCTTTATTTCTGGTGTGCAACGCATTTCAGTTTTTCTGCTATCTAAAACAAAAGCTGACAAAACAAGGCATCCTTTGATCATAATTTTAGCATGAGGCATCCATAAGGAAACGATAACTTGAGTGTTTTGTACATTGATTAACTCAGTCATTTTCTCTCTGCTGTGGAGTCTGACCACAGATGCGGTCGGTATATCGAGGAAGGAAAAAGAAAGGCTTCGCTACTATTCTCGTTCACTCCGCATTATGAATCAGAAGTGCCGGGAAATAAACTCCATTTGGAGTTCAGCTCCCTCTGGGTGCCTTCCAGCAGAGTGAGGATCGGGACTGCTTTCCCAATTAACATTCAGCCCATCAGTTTGTTCCTTCTCATGCCATGCTGTAACCCTGCATGCTGTTGATGCCAGGAGGAAATACATTTCATTAATAAAGCCAAGCATCTCATTATTCTTCATTTCATTTTGCTTGATTCACATGACCAAGTAGTAATGGAAAAATATATATACCCTTTTTTTTTTTAAAGCACACGATAAGAGAAACACAAAACTGTACTGAAACGAGATTACACCAGCACAATAATCTGACAAATGCGTCACAAAATGATTCTGTACTATTTCCTTTGAATGAAATTGCAATATGTAATTTGTATAAGGACAGGCAAATTTATTCGTCACCATCATAAATAGGGTGTGCTGATTTTTAATACATATCAAAAATGATTATTAATACAATTCATAAAAAATTGGCATATTGAAGAAAATTGTAAAATAATATCACAATAAGAGGTATGAGGAGCTGTTTCAGAAATATTAAAATGATGTGCACCATATTATCTGGCAGACTTTCCTGTTTAATTAGCCTATTATTAATCACAAAAATGTAAAAAATAATAACAACACCAACGGTAACCATTGTTTTAGCATTGGAATATTATATTTACAATATTGCTTAATAACTGTTGAACATAAATTGTTGAATACACTAAATATCTAGCCTCTAAGTAAAAGTTCAAATAGATACTATTTTTGTTATTATTAAAGGAAATATGAATCAACAATGCTTCTGAAAATTACATAACGACTGTAAAATACAAAATAAATATTGTTATGGGTATTTTGAATGAATAGCCTATTCTTATAGAAAAATTGAAGCAAATAAAAAAGAAGCTATACTTTTTGTGCTCAGTAAAGGAAATTATGATGATAATCGAAGACATCTTAGTGTTTTTTTCTCACTTAGTTAAAGGAATGGGTCAAAATTACTTTGTTGACTTTAACACGTGTAGTAGCCTACCGTTTCAAACACACACACACACACACACACACTAACAGAACAGAGGCTAAAATATCAACATGACAGTTCATTTTGAAAACAAATCCCAACTTCCCAACAGCTGGGCAAGAAGTTTGACGGAGCAGCTTCACGTGCGTTTGAGGTGTAACGTTACTCACGTCGTGACTGTTACTGTTGGGACTGATTTCTGTCTCGTTGACCAGAGATGACTTGATCTCCGCTAAGTCTCCCTCCTCCTCGGAGTGGCTGATCTCCGCGAAGATCTGCTCCTTATGCGGGTCTCCCTCGTCTTTGAACGGGATCATTTCATCGGTGGCGCAGAGCTCCGGGTCCCCGCCGCCTCCTCCGCCTGACAACTGCGGCATTTCTCGGGTGATTGAAAGTCCTCCTCACCCTACAAACGCCCGGAAAGCGAACGCGTGCGATAGAAAGCCCCGGTATACTTTCAGCTCGCGCACCCCAAACACGCGCGAGAGTGTTTGGCCAGCGGCAGCAAGAGCGCGCTCGACCCGGTGTAACGCTCGAGAATCCAGAGGGGGAAATCAAATTGCGGCGCTGAATGTTTTAAAAAAAAAGTTAATGTACAGTTCCTTGGGTGTTTAAAAAAAAAAGCAAACGTCAGAAGGTAAAGTTCAAATGAACGCAGTACAACTCTGACTGTTAAAAAACCCGACTCGGGAAAAAAAGTGCTGGAGTTCAGATGCTGTGTGTCATTCCCGTTTGGTTTCTTGGGTAAAAAGGTGTCCCTCTCCAGAAATGAGCTCTCGGAGACTGAGAGTAATGTTGGGCTGGAGAGAGTGTAGTGCTGTACTCCTCCCCCTGATCTCTGACTGACTATAGAGATGAAAGAGAAGCCGCCGCTTTGATTGACACCTCACACACGCGCGCGCGCGCACGCACGCATCGACTGACACTCCAGAGGAAAGTAAAGGGAGAATTTAAACATTTTCATCCAGCAGAAATGGACAGAGAGCGGGAAAAAATGTGGAAGTTCATTTTTCAGATTCATTTTTGGGGCCGTTGGAAACGAAAACAGTGTCGTAACAACGTCAGATTAACCAATTGGAAAAGAGCTACTGGATCATAAGCGGTGTGAAATATTTAGGATTCGCAGGAACATCACAAGTCATTTGTGAACATGTTAATGGATGTTAAACGACAGGACTGGTTTCATGTTAATCAGCAGGTGCTTGTGTATAATTCGATATGTAATATCAACACGAGCTTTTCATCATAATGCCTGAAACAATTTCCAATACTGGACACACTAAAATGCACAACATTGGGCATCTAATAATTTTAATAATAAAAAATAATAATTTTAAATATGTTTTATGCATTTATGTACCATGTTTGAATTTAAATTATTACAATTAAATGTGTGGAATCGCGGGTAACACATTGATTACCACAATAAATTCAATATGCAAATTGTTTGGTGTTGCTAGTAAATAAATAGTAGGCTATCAACGTCACCCTTTGTGCTTCTTTTAGATTTAGGCTATAATCTAAAAAAAAAAAATCGAAATATTATATCAAATAGCCTATTATATTATAGAAATATACTATAGAAATATTAGCTATATAAAATGTGTGACACGTTTTTGCAGTTTGTGAATTATCATACTAAATTATCATATTAATAAAAAAAACAAATATAAAAAACCTTATGACCATATGAGATTATAATAATTGATCTGCATTAGCTTGCAAAGGGTAAAATCAAAGATGCAAAATGTAAACGCATGAATCGTGTTTAATGTATAATAGAGACTGCGTTTGAAAGGATCTAGGTTGTTTTTATCTCAGTCATCTTGTTAAATATATTTTCTCATGCATATTTCTTGATTTAATGAATAGCTGACCTGACTGCTTCTTTTGTTCTCAAGGTAATCTTAATTTAAAATTTGAATGTAATTATTAAGCTTATTTATAACACATAGTACACTGTATAATCATCTAACGTTTGATATGCCATGTAATGTCTAACATAACGAATATTTATATCAAATAAGAGGAACCTTTAAAAAAAGGTAGGCTATATTGTGCGACATGCTCTAAAAATTTGACGAGGATTATTTGTTTTAAATAAATTGAATCAAATGTAATCAATGCGAAATGGTTACAGATCTTATTATCAGCAGATTTGAATTGAAAACACAAGTTAGTTTAATTTAACAATTTTAGTCAAATTATCATATTAAGCAGATTTTATGAAATTGTTACAGCATAAATGTAAACAGCTACAAAATATAGGCTAATAAACCCAGATACATTCGAGGAGCCCTCCCTCAGTGTGGCAGAGAACAAGAAGGGGGAAGAAAAACATTGGGAAGTGTTTCTGCGGCTTGCGTGAGAATAAGTTTGGAGTAGGAGGCAGATCTTTATAAAGCAGGCGGAGGTGGGGTCAGTGGGCGGAGCCCTGGCTGCCTTTGATCTGGCGGCGGCGGCCTCTTTCATCCCCCTGCCTTTGTATGACCATATATGGCGCGAGGATGGAGACGGGCCAATATTTCCACGCGCGCCTTCATCCCAGCTGAGAGGGAAAGCGACGGTTCTCTTCCGGGTAAAGGAGACACAGCGAGAAAGATCAAAGGCTTTGGATTTGGAACCCGAATGTGTGTGTGTGTGTGAGAGAGAGAGAGAGAGAGAGAGAGAGAGAGAGAGAGAGAGAGAGAGAGAGAGAGAGAGAGAGAGAGAGGAGTGAGGGGAGGGGGGGGGGGGTGCTGGGGGGACTGGCCGCATTCCAGAGTGTAGCGGAAAACTGAGCCTTAAACACACACACACACACACACACACACACACACACACACACACACACACACACACTCTCGCGCATTCACTCACTGAGTCTGGCTCCTAGGATAACAATCGAACCTTTCAGTTTTTTTTAAATGAAATGTATGCATAGCAGGACAGATGTGTTGTTATTGTACACTGTGTGGATTTATTTTAATGCATGGTTATTTAAATACAAGGCGCCTTATGAAATACATTAAGGCTGTAATTCCATACCCGTGAGCCAGCAAAACATTTATTTTAAAATGACAGATTCTGGACAATTATTAAATGTGTCTGCGCTGAAGACATTTTTAATTTAGTCAAACAACAGAAAATAAAAGGGCCAATTCATTTTTGTAAAACGCATGTTACACTGTAAAAAATAAATAAAAAAAATAATTAAATTTTTTTTAAAAATGTGTTGGTGTTTGTTGGTTTAACTTAAAAAAGTAAGTAACCTAGTTGCCTTAAAATTTTGAGTTTATTGAAATTAAAAATTTGAGTTGATACAATGAAGGAAATTCGTTTAATAAATAGAAACTCAAAATATTATTGTATTTGAACCACATAAAAAAATTATAAATCATGGAAATAGCACAATCTGGCATGTTTCACTGCCATCAGAAAAAAAACACACACAATTACCCAATATGCTTACAAAATCTTTTAATAATATTTTAATAAAGGTTGTCAAATCTCAAAAATTGTTCATTGTAGTATGAACTCAAAATTTTAAGGCAACAGGTAACTTTTTTTCTAAATAATTTTTTACAGTGTAGAATTCGGACCTCAAATTGATTCTACTCGGGCACACATACTGATAGCCTGAATAAAAACACTTGACAAATTAATAAATGTGAATAAAAAGAGACATTTGCTGATATATATTTGCAAATTTGCTGCTTGGACACAAAGTAACAGAAAAACACACCTGAACCTGACGACTTATTATGACAATCTAACCTTAATGTAAAGTGTGTTAATTTATTTAGGCATGGTTATTTTAATATAAGGCTGCATGTTAAATACATTAAGGTGTAGGCCTATATATAGTATAATTTAGGTCTAATTAAATGTGGGCATACAGAAACAACATCCTGTACCTCTGTCATCGACATTGGCAAATCACAGAGTGATGGCCAGAGAAAAAAAAGATCTGAAAAACATATTTCCAGGAGGCAAATGCTAATTAATTGCATACTATTAATGCATTGTACATAGTATCTGCAGTAATGCAAGTACAGTGGCAAATGAATAATGCATTTGCCTGGTTCACTAAGAAGAGCTCATTCTTTGTATGGGAAACCAGCTCTATGTTTCTAAAATAATGCAGCCAATAATTAGAATAAAAATCCAATTCACCTTATTTTGCTGCATGACCTCATCATAAGGACAAGAACATCATCTCTCCACATTTCAGTAAGACATCAAAAGAAACCGTACACTGCTTATACATCATTTAAGAGCCGAGCATTGCGTCATCGCTGGACCTTTAACTGTTAGCAAACATAAATTAACATCAAATGTACTCTGGTAGTTAAGAGCAATGCTACATGTGAATGCTCAGCTCTTGCCTGGTATTTTTTTTTATACAGTAAGTAGGCGCAATAATTGCCTTTTTTCTTCCAAAAAAAAAAAAAGAGGAGAAATATCGTGAAAGAGAAGATCATTTGCATTTCGGTCTTAATGAGTTTGCAGAAGTGACCCCTCTGGATCAAACATGAAAAGGAAAGCGTCCTGCTGTGTCCTGACCTGAATTTAGTTGTCTCTCACTCTTCTACTGCATATTGAATGTTATATAACCTTGAAGGACCAGGAATGTATCCATAACACAGCATAATTTATCAGAGCGCAGCTAATCTAGACGGGAATTAGACTGTTGGGTTCAGAAGAGAAATTCAGAAAAGATTGCCCTCTTGCTGTGACGCTCATGCATGTATTGCTATTGATCAGGAACCCTGGATTAATAATTTGGTTTAACTGTAATCTGAGGATGGGAATGACCTATAAAATGGAAGGAAAATTCGCTGATTTGGCCTTTAAATGATTCAGTAGTTTCAATTCGATACTGACTGTAGTTCATTCAAAAAACTTCTACATATACAGGTGCTGCTGGTCATATAATTAGAATATCATCAAAAAGTTGATTTATTTCACTAATTCAATTCAAAAAGTGAAACCATTATATTCATTCATTACACACAGACTGATATATTTCAAATGTTTATTTCTTTTCATTTTGATTATTATAACTAACAACTAAGGAAAAAGACCAAATTTAGTATCTCAGAAAATTAGAATATTGTGAAAATGTTCAATATTGACGACATCTGGTGTCACACTCTAATCAGCTAATTAACTCAAAACACCGGCAAAGGCTTTTAAATGGTCTCTTAGTCTAGTTCTGTAGGTTACACAATCATGGGGATAACTGCTGTTTCAATGGTCGTCTTTTGGACAACTGTCAAGACATAAAAGGTCATTGCAAAAGAGGCTGGCTGTTCACAGAGCTCTGTGTCCAAGCACATTAATAGAGAGGCGAAGGGAAGGAAAAGATGTGGTAGAAAAAAAGTGTACAAGCAATAGGGATAACCTCACCTTGGAGAGGATTGTGAAACAAAACCCATTCAGAAATGTGGGGAAGACTCAAAAAGAGTGGACTGCAGCTGGAGCTTTAGGAACCACTGCTCACAGTTGGCAGGGTTTCAGCTGTCGCTTTCCTTGTGTCAAGCCACTCTTAAACAACAGACAGCGTCAGAGGCGTCTCGCCTGGGCTGAAGATAAAAGGGACCGCTGAATGGTCCAAAGTTATGTTCTCTGATTAAAGTCAATTTAGCATTTCCTTTGGAAATCAGGGTCCCAGAGTCTGGAGGAAGAGAGGAGAGGCTCACAATCCACGTTACCTGAGGTCCAGTGTAAAGTTTCCACAGTCAGTGATGGTTTGGGGTGGCATGTCATCTGCTGCTGTTGGTCCACTGTGTTTTCTGAGGACCAAGGTCAACGCAGCCGTATACCAGGACGTTCTAGAGCACTTCATGCTTCCTGCTGCTGACCAACTTTATGGAGATGCAGATTTTCAAACAGGACTTGGCACCTGCACACAGTGCCAAAGCAAACAGTACCTGGTTTAAGGACCATGGTATCCCTGTTCTTAATTGGCCAGCACACTTGCCTAACCATAACCCCATAGAAAATCTATGGGGTATTGTGAAGAGGAAGATGCGATATGCCAGACCCAACAATGCAGAAGAGCTGAAGGCCATATCAGAGCAACCTGGGCTCTCATAACACCTGAGCAGTGCCACAGACTGACCCAACATTCTCACACCCAACTCGTCACATATGGACGCTTGGCCAGGACCCCTTGTCGTCACTTTTCAACGAACTGGGCGTACCTTTATCGTCAATTTTCGACGCGCTGGGTGCTCCATTCATTTCAATGAGGAACCTTTGGCGTCATACACAGACACATTTAATTCTTTGCGTTTGTAAAAGCAGACATGATTTCATTAATATTTAAAGGCTACTTTTATATTTTGGAGCAACTAACCCAACTCCTACCCTAAACCTACCCACATCTTAACAATATAAAACACATACCAGGCAAATAAATGTACAGTCACAAGTATTTATTGCAAAATCTGACCAAAACAGTATAAAAGCTCATGTTGCATTCCAAGTCTTCTGAAGTCATACGATGTCTTCATGTGAAGAACAGAGTTGATCTTGATGTTTTAATCGCTGAAATGATGATCCCGCTGCCCCGTGAACGAACTCATTCATAACTCATTCAAATAATTCAAAAGACTCCTGAGCATGACGCGATCGGTCACAAGACACACGAGAGCCAATGACATTTTACAATCAATGCTGACGTAATGACGCAATTGGTCACAAGACATATGAGAGCCAATGACATTTTATTATGAAATCTGAAGTACGGGCGGCAATATTTGAAATTTGATGTGTTCATGAATGCTGATCGCTTTTGGGGATTTTCTTCATGCAATCTATCGTTTGATATCGGAAAACTTGGATTATTTAACTTTTTTGAATAACAGGATGCAGTCGTATGTTATATCCTGTGCTTTATATCATGTTCACACAAATGGGTAGGTTTAGGGATCGAGTGGGGTTGGGTTACATTTTAAAATGTGTCTAAATAGCGTAAATAAAAAAAAATGTAAATGAAATCATGTTAAAAGTGTCTAAATAGCGTAAATAAAATAAATGTAAATGAAATTATGCTTGCTGATTTAATTGAGAAGCACACTCCAACATGTCATAATGGCAAAATTATAAACCAATAAATAATTTCAATAAATAAATCAAAAAATAAATTTCACAAATATTCCCATTCCCAGTGCGTCTGTGTATGACGCCAAAGGTTCCTCATTGAAATGAATGGAGCACCCAGCGCGTCGAAAATTGACGATAAAGGTACGCCCAGTTCGTTGAAAAGTGACGACAAGGGGTCCTGGTCAAGCGTCCATATGTGACGAGTTGGGTGTGAGAATGTGTTGACTGACCGACTCCATGCCACGCCGCATTGCTGCAGTAATTCAGACAAAAGGAGCCCTAACTAAGTATAGAGTTCTGTACATGCTCATACTTTTCAGTTGGCCAAGATTTCTAAAAATCCCTTTCTTTATATTAGTCTTAAGTAATATTCTAATTTTCTGAGATACTGAATTTGAGATTTTCCTTAGTTGGCAGTTATAATTATAAAAATTAAAAGAAATAAACATTTGAAATATATCAGTCTGTGTGTATAATGAATGAATACAATATATAAGTTACACTTTTTGAATGGAATTAGTGAAATAAATAAACTTTTTGATGATATTCTAATTATTTGACCGGCACCTGTATATTTAATCATATTATTTAGTCTATAATCTTAAAATCACAAGGAAGCCATAGTATACCCTTTTAAGTCTAGAATATGTTTTTATGCTTAAATGTTAAAGAAAACACATTGTTTTTCACATATTTAACATACGCACGCTTAGTTCCTGTGTCTTTAAAGCCCCGCCTTCTGAAAAGCGCACTGTGCTCTGATTGGTCGGTTGACCAGTGTGTTGTAATTGATCAACTACTTTGCGCATGTATGAGAAATGCCCCTTGCCAATCACACATGTTCGAAGCACGTTTGTTTCTTTCTGCTGCTTTTGACGTCACAGCTGAGCTCAGAACGGCCAACAGTAAAGGGCCAGGTACTGTGCATTTATCAGCCAATCTGCCTTGTCATGACGTCATTCACGGCTCAGACGGCTGAAAAATAAAAGTGAATCTGAACGCCCGTAAGAAAGATGGCAGGATGCAAGTTGCGTACTTCAGGGATGCGTCACGCAGCTATTGACATTTTTGCATCAGAGGGGAGCAAGTTATTATTCCAGTGAAAGATCAGAGAAGCATTTTGATCTTTGGAATTACGCACACTGATGAATCATTCACAATAACACCAGGAACATTTGATTAAAAAAACGGATCAATTTTGATTTCATGTTAACTTTTGAAAAGATTCAAATTGGCACATTTCAAGTGCATTCACCAAAATTTCAGGAATGACAGAGACAATTACAGTATAGTACAGTACAGCAGATTGAAATCTTTGCTCTTCATGATAAATCTGGCAGCCGATCCAGCGGTTCTTCCACCTGCTTCAGTTATGACAACCCCCTGAACTGAAAATTACAGCTGTGAAGCTCCCAGTCACCGCCTAATAAACGACAGGAAACTAACATCACATTAAGATGAAAAGAGCATGCAATTAAAGTTAAGGGGGGGCGAAAGAAAGCCATTTATCAGTCAAAAGAAGAAGAGTTAGAGGTGGGTGAGGTTTTAAGACGAGAGATGGTTTTTGCTCTACTCTTTTATTGGTGGGAACACAGGTGATGTTCAGAGGAAGGGAAAGTGTCTGGAGGGGATGAGCTGAGCGTTCAGCCCCACTTCTGTCCTGTGATCTGCTGATTTATAACACGGCGAGAAGCCGACATACTGTTATTAAAATAAAATCATATTCTGGATGGAGCTGGGGAGGGGAAAAGACCCAACAGGGGAAATTTGTTATGCTGGGTTATTGAGTCGAGCCTTCTGCACCTACACACATTCACTCTTGGCAAGCGTAATACACTAAAACCTGTCAAAAAACATAATACAAATTAAAAGACTTACAAACAATGCATGTATGAGATAAGAGATGCATACAGAATCTCTCCCATGGTGTGTGCATGTTTTATGGGCATTTTTCATAAATGTGAGGTATGGGCAAGTTGTCACATTTTAAATTTTATAATTTAACACTTAATTTCTGTTGGAAACATAAAATTGATTAAAAGTGACAGCAAAAGATTTCTAATAATTGCTATTCATCCGAGAATCCTGAAAAAATGTAAACATATTAAGCAGCAAAATTTGTTTTCTGTTTTCTTGAGCATCAAATCATCATATTAGAATGATTCCTGAAGGATCACGTGGCACTGAAGACTGGAGTAATGATGCTGAAGATTCAGCTTTGATCACAGGAATAAAATACATTCAAACAGACAAACAGTTTTTATAACCCTGTGCATAAAAGACTTATTGTGCAGCCGACACGTAGAGGCAACCCCTGTGCAATTTCCACAGCCTTTGTTTGGCTTCAGACAGGAAGTCCACCGGTAGCCCAGAAAGCTGTATCTGTCTTTTCATCCTGCCGCGTTATTGAAGAACACATTGAGTTTGCGTCAAGTCCCGCTGGGAAGGTGTCAAAGGTCATGACCGCCCTACTGAGGAGTCACAGAGCCCAAGTCCTGTCTGTAATCAACCACACACACACACACACACACACACACACACACACACACACACACACACACACACACACACAGGTCTCCAATGTCATTTAAACAAGAACCATCACTGTCAATGTCTCGTCACGTTAACAATGAGCAGGAAACCATAAACAGACACAGCATGCAATACTATATCACATTCTCACATAAAGAAATTCTGTCATTTACTCAACCAATATTTTCCATCTTATTAGAACACAAATAATACAATTGTATTTGTTTGAAAACATGACTTTTATTTTTGATTGTAATGTGTGTATCCCCCTTGCCCCTTTGGGGGTATACATTCATTGCAAAAAGTGGCAATGCATATTAGTTACAACCTTTTAGTTACACTTTTAAAGTTTTGGTCATATTGATAAATTATAGGTCCAAGAAAAGTGGGTTTTAAATATGATACACTAAGCTAATATTTTCATAAATAGGCATTCAACTGAATTATTGATGTTAAGTTTAAGAATGTTAAGTTTAAGTTATGAGAGAGAAATGTTTTTAAAATGTAGCTAAAATGTTTTAATATGCATTGCCAAACAAGCTTGTTTTCAATGAATTTATACCCCCAAAGGGGAAACATTTACAGACAGATTATGAAAAAAAGTAAAAATTGAATTCATAAAATTGACATAAACCTAATAAGCTAATGCTTATTAAAGGTGCCCTAGAATGAAAAATTGAATTAACCTTGCCATAGTGAAATAATAAGAGTTCAGTACATGGGCATCACATACTGTGAGTCTCAAACACCATTGCCTCCTCCTTCATATGTAAATCTCGTAAATCAAAAACACCACGGAAAAAAAAGTGCTTCTCAACATAAACCCAACCATGACGTAAGCGTTGGGGATCATTTATATGCACGCCCCCAACATTTACATCTGTCCAACAAGCCGAATCTACTGATGGAAAGACAGTCGAAGATCGCAAAAACGGCTCTCATGACACATGGTTGAGGTTTATTATAATCGGATACCACAGCAAATCGTTCATTTGTTCGGCCCATTCCCATTCTTCCAAGCTTCACTCAGGGTCTTAAACTGAAGAAAGGGGCAACTATATTCCTGCAAGCAGTAAGTAATTTATCCACTTACTGACTAGCTGTTTAAACAATTTCTGATTAAATTGAAAGTTTCTTGTTTATTGGTGTTTTCAGTTCACCGGCGCGCGAGAGAAAGCTCGCATGCATATGGTTGCCAGATTGGACATGTTTAGTTAAAACACAGGATTTTTTTCACAGAAAAGCTCTGTTTGGGGGATTTAATTACTGAAATCTGGCAACCGCACGAACGCAAGCTCTTTCTCGCGCGTGGATGATCTGAAAACACCAATAAACAAGTAAGCTGCATTTTATCAATCTCCATTTGAGATGTCCTGCTTAAAGTGTCATTTAGTCGGTCTGTGTTGTGTCAGGGCGGTCAGGACTCACGAGCCGCTTCACTGAACTGCTGTGAGCTGCTGAAATAAGCCAATCAGAGCAGAGCTCAACATTAATATTCATGACTCTTCCAAATAAGGCAAAAACAGAGCAGTACATCCTAGGGACAATTTAAAGGGTTGTCAATGGACCTGTAAAACTGTATCTTGACAAATTTGCCCTAAAATAAGATGCCCTTTTGCCCTTAAATAAGCCACATACCCTCTATGAAGATATCAAAGAACAATTTAACATATTGTTTCAAATCATTCTAGGGCACCTTTAATACATTTTTAAACACGTTAGTCCCCTCCAAATATTGTATATGTGGATAAATGTTATAAATATATCCACATTTATCCAGGGGAGTAGATTTCCCGACTCCAATGGTCATGTTTTAAATGCTGCCTGTGAGCTAAACAAAAAGTTTATGAACAAAGTCACCAGATTGAATTATTCACAACAAACACCCTTTAATATGAAATTAAGAAATGAGACCTACACTTTCCCTGCCTCTCAAATGTTTGTATCCACCAGGATATGCCGCCTCTTTTAGGGTTAAGCTATTTAAAAGAAAATGTTCTAGCAATAATGCAAAGCAAAATAAAAAAAAAAATGCCATATCCTCCACACGTGCAATATTAAAACTGAAGAAATGCAAAAAAGATCAACGAATGTTGCTACAATAAGGGTTTGTGATGATCATGATAAAAGACTGTAAAAATGCTACAGTGAAAAACAGTTAATTGCTTAACAGAAAGTTCCTCTACTAAATTAAATAAATCAGTTCAAACAAATGAACTTTAATGAGTATGTAGAACGTTTTTTTCTTTTTAGTTCTCAAAACGAACACATTTGTAGTAATCTGAATTGTTTCATTGTTTTGAGTTTTATGAACTTGTTTCTTTTTATTTAGATTAACTCAAATTTAACTGATTGGGCTGGGATTTCTATTTCACAGCATGCTTTGCCATGACACAAACCTGATCTTGCCAGACTCTTGTACATTTCATTTGTAGTCTGGCCACTCCCCATTGACAAGCGTTTATTCCGCACGAGCTGGAAAATCGAACTTTTCCCGAAACCCCCCTGTTGGGGAGGAGGGCCATAACATCATGACCACCAACAAACCCCAGCAAAGATTGTTATTGCTCCGGCTTTAACTTCTGGATATTCGGCAGCGGTACCACAACGGAACGAATGGTTTCGTTCGCAATCTTTCTCCGCCGCCATTACTGAACTACAACTCAAACTAGCGCATGACATCAACGTCTTCGTTCTCAGCCACTCCCTCTGTTCGCTGATTGTACCGGTAAAAATTTGTTCGGAGAAAACCTAAGAAAACACAGCAGTCCCAGGGCTAGTACTGAAGGAAAATGAAAATTGAGCGGAAGTATGTATGAGGGCAGAGCCAGGCTACCATGACACTCAATAAGGTCAGTAAATGCCAAAATGAATTGTCATATTATTTATTTATTTTCCCCAAGATTAACTGTAAGTGTAGATAATGTTTGTTATGCCAGTTTAGAAGAGTTTCTGTTATGTTAGTTTTTTTTTGAGGAGCATCAGCTTTAGTTTAAGAACAGATTTACAGTGTTAAATGTTTTACATTGCTGTCCTCATTCAGCAAGAGCTAATGCTATATCAAAGCATTGTGTAACCAATTAGCAAGGAGGCATTTATTGAATTTACAGCTAGCCAAGTTTTACAACAACAACAAAAAGTATTTTAGAGCTATTTTTAAAATAAATGTATGAATTAGCTTATTCAAGTATTTCGAGTTCAGAGCAATTAAAATGTATGATAAAAAAATAGAAATCTGCAAGTTCTGCTTACTTAAACTTTACATTTCTCAACTTAAAATATGTAAGGCAACTGATTGTTTTGCAAACTTATTCGGATTTATAGTGTACTGTAAAAAACTGTTATATATCTATCTGTAAATCTTATGTAAAATACAGTTAAATTTACAGATTTTGGAAGCAAAAAAAGGTTAATTTACAGTGAAAAAACATAAATTGACACTACCATAATTCCCTGCATGACACTTCACATATTTCTGCTGAAACAACGGTTTCATCTTAGTTTTTTCTAATCAGTTATGTACATTTGTGTTTTTATGTTATACATCTAATTTTGTTAAATGAATGTTTATTGCATTTATTTTATGTCTTGAGTGTTACCATGATTGTGTTTAGTGTGTCTGTAAATGAGTGTGCACTTTCTATTTATTAGTGTTTACTTTCTCAGCTTGAGAAATGTTCATCATGTGACTCATCGGCAGTTGTCTGTGTATTACAAACGTACAAATAAGATATTAGTAATTTGGTTGGCAAATTAACATTAAATAAGTTAATGAAATACATGTTTTTTGTAAATTTATGTTAAACCTAAAATGTTGCTATTGTATTTTTACAGTATTTCTGGCAAACACAGCTGCCTGTTTTATACCATACATTTAATGGATTGTTTTTTACAGTGCGGGGGGCTAATGGCTACACCAGATTCATGTGAGGTTTTATTTTCATATAAATATTCAAATTGGAGTAAGCCATATGCCGACAGTCAAAGGTTTGGCTACATGGACTAACCATACCTTTGTCTCAGAGGGATTTCCCAGAAACATTCAGTCATTTCAGCTCTGACTCAGGAAGGCAACTTGACTGAGTGCTTTTGGGGTTAAAAGAGCCTGTTCAAACAACTCCGAGACGACATGCAGGAATTAAAAAACATGATAATCTCTGTCAGCGAGTGTCTGGTGCAGGAGAAACTCGTAAAATACCTCAGTCAAGTTATAAATGAAGTCATAACAAATGCTGTTGAAAGTCCAATACTGATTAAATTATTATTATTACAAAATAAGTAAGGAAAGCCTCTGATAATGGCACCAACACAATTTCTTTTAGAGAAATCAATCCTTTTATTCAGCAAGGATACATATCAAAAGTCACATTTATAATGTTACAAAAGATTTTATTTTAAATAAATGTATCAATTCATCATATCAGAAAGATTTCTTAAGGTTCATGTGACGCTGAAGACTGAAGTTATGATGCTGAAAATTCAGCTTTAAATCACAGGAATAAATTTAAAAATATATTCAAATAGAAAACAGTAATTTTAAATTGTAAGAATATTTCACAATGTATTACTAATATTAGTGTATTTTTTTATTTAAAATAAATGCCTTGCTGAACATAAGAAACTTTTTTTTAAAACACCTTACCGACACAAATATTGTTTTTTTTCCAATTAAAAAATTGAGTTGTAACAGTTGGAGTTTATATTTACAGTACTTATTTTTCAAAAACCAAACGCCATATTTCTAAAAAAGCGAAGAAGCCAATAACTAGACTAATGATCGAAACAACTCGAGCTCTTTATGTACCAGAAAGTGCATATATTTCTTAAATCTTTATGGCTGTGCCAAATTACCATTTTTCATAACTGTGAAATGATAATCTTGTTCGTCATGGTGACATTCTGTGCATTTGTATAGACTGATTGCTATAGCGTTTGACCCCACCCTCCAAACCCCCAGCCCCACCTCTTAGATTAGGCCCCTCCCCTCACACTCCCTGTCTAGTCATTACTTACCTAACCATCTGTCTATTTAATCCCTATCATCAATGGCCAAGGGAATACAGAAATCAAAGGGTCCTTTCATGATTTCACACAACACCACAGCATCGGTTGAGCGAGGTTCTGTAAATATTTGCTGCCTTTCATTTGACGATGAATCGTTCCTTAAACAAGAGGGATTCGTGGGTAAACAGGGAGCATTTCTGGAGGACCCCGTGGCCCCGACGAGTTTGTTTACAGCGTTTCTGCTGCCGTTCATGCACTCCGATGTCCTTCCTGTTTCCCATGGGCCTCTGTTCTATCTCATCGTTCGGCCTTCCTCTCTCTCTCTATCTCCTCCTCATCGACCCATCGTCCTTCCTCCACCTCTCCGATCTCCCATGTGCCGTGTCCTTCCTTTGATTTCTCGCCTCACTGCCATAAACATTCCTCCCCAGTGGTCTCCTTCAATTTCTTCATCTTTTGAGCATTTAGTAAACGGCATGACTTTGATAAAGCATGTCTGGAGAGAACTGATTCGAGCGCAGACAGCGCTGGGTTGGAAAATATTTGCACCCTTACAAACACGCAAACATTCGGTTTATCCCAAGATACTGATTTAGCATTGGTGTTTGTTGGCGATGTTCATCCGACATGGATGTATATGTTTTGCCCCCAAAGAAACACCTGAAATGGACAGATATGTGTTTACGGATTTAAACTAGGTTAAAAATATACATTCAAGAAAAAAACAAACATTCGGTTTATCCCAAGATACTGATATAGCATTGGTGCTTGTTGACGATGTTCATCCGACATGGAACTATCATATGTTTTGCCCGAAAGAAACACCTAAAATATACAGATATATCTTTTTTATGTGTTTACTCATTTAAATGGTTAAAAGTACATTTATTCAACTAGGGGTGTAACGATACCCTCATCTCACGATTCAATACATATCACAATACTGAAGTCACAATCCGATATTGCGATACTCCAAGGTTAACAAAAAGTTGATTGAAATGCTATCATTGGAGTGGAAGTGAATAGGCTTCGACTTGGTGTTGGTAACCCATTATGAATACTTAATTATTTTAGACGAACATGTTTGCACTCTGTCACTGACTAGATATATTTAAAATAATGTAGGCCACACTGTAAAAAATTTTGGTTGGTTTTTGTTGGTTTAACTTAAAAAAAGTACGTAAACTGGTTGCCTTAAATTTTGAGTTTATTGAAATTAAAAATTTGAGTTGATACAATGAAGGAAATTTGTTTAATAAATAGAAACTCAAAATATTTTTTGTATCTGAACCACATACAAATTTTGATAAATCATGAAAATAGCACTATTTGGCATGTTTCACCGCGTCATCACAAATAAAACACACAATTACCCAATATGCTTACACAATCTTTTAATAATATTTTAATAAAGGTTGTCGATTCTCAAAAAATTGTCATTGTATTAACTCAAAATTTTAATTTCAATGAACTCAAAATTTTAAGGTAACCAGGTAACTTTTTTTCTAAATAATTTTTTACAGTGCACTTCTTACTGGTAACACAAGTCATTTGGCATTATCAGGACCCACAAATATTGCGTTATTATACATTATATTTAACGTTATATAAAGTAGTATAATGACACTAAAATTCTGTAACGTCATTTTTTTTCCTCAGTATTTTTCATTTTGGATGAAAAATCAAACAGTTGTTCTAACTAACACTTTTAGTTAACTTTATTTAATGTCTTAATTGTAAAAATCTAGTAATCTGTACTATTCATATTCTATGCCTTGGCTATGCAGAAAACCCAAGTTTCCTCCTTTTCTGCAGTTATCTTTCTCTAGTTGCATTCACTCATTTCCCAAAGTCTTCTTGTGCAAGTGTCAATACAACTGAAAAAAATGAGAGAACATTACATAAGCTGCCTTCATAACTTAATGTTACTTTTCCTCAAATGTTTTAGTTTGGACTCACCATTATGGACATCAGCGTTCCTTTGGTTGGGCATTTAAACTTCATTTATATTATTGTAATTCTCTTATTTAGAAAAAAACGTTACCTGGTTGCCTTAAAATGTTAAGTTCATTGAAATAAAAAAAATTGAGTTAATACAATGAAAATTGTTTGAGATTTGACAACCTTTATTAAAATATTATTAAAAGATTTTGTAAGCATATTGGGTAATTGTGTGTGTTTTGTTTGTGATGACGCAGTGAAACATGCCAAATAGTGCTATTTTCATGATTTATCAAATTTTTTATGTGGTTCAGATACAATAATGTTTTGAGTTTCTATTTATTAAACTAATTGCCTTCATTGTATCAACTCAATTTTTTAATTTCAATAAACTCAAACTTTTAAGGCAACCAGGTTACTTACTTTTTTAAGTTAAACCAATTTTTTTTATTTTTTTTTATTTTTTTTACAGTGTATTGATTCAGCGATGCAACAAGAAATCAGTTATTTGGTTTCAAAGGAAGGGAAGTACTAAATAGGCTGCTTTTAAAAGGAGACCTAACATCTAACTAAATCACTATAGTATATGTTTTATGTCGAAAAAAATGATCTTTTAAAATTGTATTGCTAACACGTATGTCCTAAACACCTGTGAAACTTTTCATTTGATTGAAATAATCCCTCTATATTTGTGAGACAAGTGACCGTGCTTGAGTCACACACAGACTTCAACATTCAGCATGCAAAACACAACAATGGTAACAACAATGGTATCTATACTAAGAGTACATCTAAAGTAAATGATCAAGTACTCTCTACAGTTCTTTTTTGAGTTACTAGAACTCTCATACATATAAACTTTACTAACTAACCATTTGTCAGTTAAAAATACTATTCATATTTTACTTTACTTTACACTGTACTGGCATTCAGTTTGCATGTGTTCTTTAAGTAAGTATCTCATTCAATTTTATTATTTCCACAATACATTTTCTTGTACTGCGACACAATATATTGTTACATCATTATATTCAACAAATGCAAACAATCAATTTATCCCATGATACTGATTTAGCGTTGGTGTTTGTTGAAAAAATTAATCAGAAATTGGAAATTATAATATTGTGTGGCTGAAAGAAACTCCAGAAACATTACTTTTTTAAACGTAAAAGTTTATTTAATAAAATACATTAACTTAAATAAATAACAAATGTATAATGAATAAATTAACATAATACATTTATAAATATATATATATAAAGAAAGAATACATTTAAATAAACGTTTAAAATAATGTTGATAAAGCAGAAATAAAATGTTAATGTTAAAAGTTAAGAATGTGGAAAAGATGAGTGTGGTCTAAAAGCTGTCTGCATAATTGTCTTCAATATATGATCATCCTCATGGCTCTAAATATAACTTACATTTTTTTAATCTTATTAAGTTTTAGATGAGTAATGGAAGACTGCTGAAATTAAGGTCACTATCAAAGCTAGCTATATTGGGGTGTTTAAATGTGATGTCAGTTTACCTGAATTCTGATTCAAAGTCTTAACAAAAGAGGTTCTTAAGGGCCCCATTGCTAACAGCCCACTGGAGAAACCAATAGACCCATCGGAGGAGACCCTACACCCCTGTGCACATCAGACTCCATCGCCATCTGACACAGGATCATCGCCGCTGATACGCTGGGCCCCTGAGGGGATCGTGGAGAGCTAGCGGATTGGATCCCAGGGGTGACCAAAATGAACCCCTAATCCAACCCCATCGGCACACAGCGCAATTTTGCTGTCTGTTCAGCTACAATGTGCAGATTTTGAAATGCAGCAAATAGCTTTCTTTCCTTGAAGCTGAGGTTCATCTATATATATATATATATATATATATATATATATATATATATATATATTATAAATATGGTAGGCATTGGAAGGGCTGAAAAAAGAAAAGAAAAAGTGAATTAGTAGTCATACTTTACAGGTATATTGACAGTTGCCTTAGCCGTGTGGTCAGAGATCCTTTCCCGATCCTTCTCCAACTGCTTACTGGCCTAAAGATAAATGATAAATAAATTAGAGCTGCATGATTAGTCGTTAAAAGATCACAATCTCATTCCTTAATGACAATTCACACATAATTAAGTTATGTGATTACATACAACTTAAAGGGGGCATAACACACACACTTTCTGCTAATATAGCCCCGTTTCCACCACAGGAACTTTACCCAGGAATCAGGAACTTTGGGTGGTACTCGGTGTGTTTAGACCGCAGGAACCAGGGTCTAAATGAAGTTCCGGGTAAATATTTCCCCCTCCAAACGGCCCTGCTCGCGAGGTAGTACTTTTTCAAAGTTCAGGAACTTTTGAGGGCGGGACTTGGGCGCTGAACATGCTGATTGGTTGAGCTCACGCAGCATTTTAGTTCAACGGGCATTTTTTAAAGTCTTTTGCGAGGTTCGTTCTACGTTCAGTAAATATCAGTCTTGCTCTCGGTCTGATGGCGCGTGTTCGTCTCAGCCATCTCACGTGCAATGTCCGTAATAGCTGATAATAATATACATTGTCATTTTAAATCTAGCTTTACAAGCTTTCTGAATATGCTGCATGCTGCTGAATCTGCATATTAGTGCTCTTTTCTGTCGTTGTTAATTACCTCTTTAGTAAACCAATACATAACCAGCAAAAGCAGCACAGCTTGAATCTCTTCCATACTCCTTACTAATTTTTTTTCACCATGTAAACGACCTGACCGTTTACTTTTAAGTGTGCGTCCTTACATGACGTGACGGTGCGCGCCGCGCTCATGTTGACAAGAGAGGAAAGTAAATTTTTCTGAGGGGTAAACTTTTTATTTCATAAGTTATGAAGATAATGTTGGAGTAATGACACAGCGTATATTGCCCCGGGCAGTTTTTACTTTAACTGCGCCTGACAGAAGATTTTTTTTTTTTTCTGAGATGATTATTTCACTTTACAACAAATAAATAGCTATAAATAATACTGTATTAGTCCTGGTGGCCGTTAAGAGTTGCTATGGCTACAGTAAACACACTCCAGCTGCTGGAGAAAACAGCGTTGACATTTTTGATGCGGCAGACAAACTGCATGTCACAAAATGATTGCGATTGAAAGTCATCACATGTAAATACCAGATCGGTTTAGATAACGTCTCATGTAAACAGTCCACTAAACCTTTCAATCGGTACACTTAAAAATGATTACTGTCCTTCACTGATTTGGAGGAGCAGTCGCGAGCAGTCCTACATAATTTGCCTAATCTTCTCGGAACTTTATCGTGGTCGAAACGCAGACAGCTGCAGGTCTGGGGGGGAGAAAAGTTCCTGTAAAAAAGTTCCTGGTACAAATTGTTCCGGGTAATTTTGGTGGAAACGGGGCTTATCATGTCAATCTGGAGTACCTGTAGAGTAGTATTACATCCTTCATATCACCGAAGAGTCTTTAGTTTGATCATATTTATAAAAGACAGATACGCTGTACCGATTCTTTCTGAAAATAGCCAAACTCGTGAAGGTGTGCAGTTGGCGGAGCTAAAGAACCTTAAGCGCGCGCGCACACACACACACACACACATGTCGTGTTTCCATGTTTTATGGGGACTTTCCATAGGCGTAATGGATTTCATACTGTACAAACTGTACATCCTATCCCCTTACGCTGCCCCTGCCCCTAAACCTACCCATCACAGGAAACATTCTGCATTTTTACTTTCTCAAAAAAACTCCTTCTGTGTGATTTATAAGATGTTTTCCTCATGGGGACCTAAAAATGTCCCCACAAGGACAAGGATTTCGGATATTGCCATCTTTGTGGGATTGCCATTTTGTCCCCATTACGTAGGGATTACCAGGCCACACACACACACACACACACACACACACACACACACACACACACACACACACACACACACACACACACACACACACACACACACACACATTACCTGGGTCATTTTCGATTCACTATACGTGTTGTTCATGTTATATGCACTTACGTGCCGATTGCCAACAAAACGTTTGGCTTTTATTTTTACGCATGAAGTTTATTAACTTAAAAATTTGAAGGCAACGGGTTTCCTCACTTTTGTATTCTATTAAACCTTTGACAAGGAGAGCAGTTCTCATTCAGTCTCTTCAATCACAGTCTCATTATTTCTGTTACAAATATTCATATTACCACAGAAGTACTAGGATAAAAGATTATAGTTTTCATATAAACACTGATCTAAGATAAGCTATGTCTAAGATAGCGATCAAAATAGAGTAAATCGCCTTTTGAAAGTAATAAGCCGCTTTTATAATTGTATCGATTACATTGTTATAGGCCGCCATAGTGACAAGAATTTTAAACAAATGTAGCGTATTTGTCATTGAATCATTCATTCAAGAGATTCATAAAAAATGCCGATTTATCCAGTAATGAAACAAGTGAAGTATTCATGAGTGTACATTTTGTCCAAACCTCTAGGAAATTGCATGTTTTGTTAAGTGATCTCTGTTTGAAAATTTTTTTTCTCTCAATTCTCAATTTATTCAGAATCGTGCAGCTAATACAAAGTATACATATATACAATTTCAGAAAAAGATGATATGTTCTTGAAAGAAATTCACAATTTTTGTAAGAAAAGCTACAGGACGTTGCTAAGTGGATTGCTAGGGTGTTCTCAGTGGTTGCTAGGGTGTTCTCAGTGGTTGCTAGGATGTTCTGGGCTGGAGTTGAGTGGTAGGTTCCCCCATTTTAGAGCCCAATCTCACGAAAATGCGTATAAATAATATGTGTGCAATTTTTCGTGTGTATATTATACGCACTTTATGGCGTATTATACACACGAACCACCCCCATCTTAACCAAGAACATGTCATAAACACGCCATAAAGAGCGTATCATATGCACACCAAAAACTGCGTAGCATATGCACGCCAAAACCCATTTTGCCGTATACATTCCACGAGATTGCACACTTATACGTATTCCCATGTGATCGTGTTGCATTTTATCATGAGGTTTCGCTGATTTTAACAGAAGCACAAAAAAAGACATGCTCACATAGAATAAAGATATGTTCACACTACACTTTTCGTTCCACTGACTTCCATTTATAGACAGGAAATGCAAGCTCATGTTACATCACAGCGCGACTTCTTAGATGGATTATTTATTTGTTGAATTATGTGGGTTTTTTTTTAAAGCTGCCGCAGAGTGTGACTCAAAAGGTGCCCACCCAATCAGGAGCTCTGCCCACCCTGGCCCCATGGCAAATAAATACAGATTGCAAAATTGATGCAATGTTCAATTTAGCTCCAGATTTTGCAGGTAACCATGCTTTTCGGTCCATTTGAAAGCAGTATTAGAACATGACCACAGTCTTCATAAACATTCAAACACATTCAAAACTTTTTTTAATCCAATCAAGAGCACTAAGACACGAAATAAACTCAATTTGGTCCCGGCACGCTGAATTCGGTGAGCATACACGCAAGCAGGGCCGCATCAAGACTATAAGGGGCCCCTGGGCTTTTACCTCTTGAGGGGCCCTTCATCCATTGAAACTGCATAATTAATCGTTAAAAGTTATGGTCCCACCCCTTTTACCCCACCAGGTGGCAACAAGTGACTGTTAAATATGCATTTGTCATTGAATCATTCTCAATTTTACTCAATCTTTTTACATTTACATTTAATCATTTAGCAGACGCTTTTATCCAAAGGGACTTACAAAAAAGGGGAGAGCAATAGAAGCAACGAAACAGACAAGGCCAACAACCTGTAAGAGCTGTAAGAAGTCTCAATTAATTAGCACAGTACACAATTATTATTTTTTTTTTTTTATAGACATCTACAACAAAAACTCATGTACGCAAAATGCCGAACACTGGATTTTGATAGCTATGATTTTTAATCACAAAGCCTTTTATTTTGTGGGAATAAATGGTATTTAAAAACATCCAAATCTATAGGTCTGTTATATAATATACACAAATATAAGTGAAGTTTTTTTTTTTTTAAATACAGAGATAGTAAAAAACACATTTTAGTTCAATATTCATGGCATCTCAAAATGTTCTTAAGATTATCGTAGGAAACGTATGATAAGGCCTATTTAATTACATGTAGCCTATGCTGATTTTTTTTGTATCAAATTTTTTATTACAACTTTTTGTATCAGCTTTTCCACAGCTCTAGTGTGGTGGTGGCTAGCTAATTACTGGGAGCTCAACTAAGTTGTTAAGTTTAAAAGGAGTTAATTATTTTGATAGACTATCATATCTATAGCTACTGCTATAGCCTGCACAACCTACGTGATTCCTTTTCCCCTTCACCATCTCTGTTCTGATGTTCTACTTTATCTTGCGCTGTTTTTCTGTTTTGCGCACTATATAACGAGACATTGCTGTCACACAGTGGCGGAGCCAGGATTTTTTTTATAGGGGTGGCCAGGCAGGGGCCAGCAACCATTCTGCGGTGGCACAGAAATCATAAAAACATAAAAATTAGTTTGACTATTATATACTGGACTGTTTTAGTGACTACAACACAAATAAATACAGTTAATTTGTACTTAATTGTAAATGAGATAGTATAGTGAATTAGATCATGGAATACTGAGTGAATTTGACAATTTCTTATTGTTATTCCCCACCTCCAGGCAAGGGGCTTACATTATAGCTAAAGTTTAACTTGCTCAGTCAGCTTGGTTCTGGTTCTCAAAAACCCAATACCCAAGCTTGTTCTCCATTGTTGCATCTTTCATGGATGAGACATGCAGATAACTACATAGCCTAAATTATTCAATCTTTTTTGAATTTTATATAATCCATTAACTCTTCAACAGTTCTGAGTTAGTCTGTAAGGACTGTTTCTGAACCTTGCAACTGAAAAAGAAAAGACTGAATGTTAGTAAAGTAAAGACTTTCTAAATTAGTTGTCAAAATAAATAAATTGTAACAGTTCTGTCAAAAATTAAACTCAGTAAAAGAAAAAAGTGTGTTCTCTATTGAATCCCTAAGAATATGAATCTATTTAAATGATATAATCAGGACAGAAGTCAACATTTTATTTGATGCATTTAAACATTGATGCATTGATACATTGTTGTTTGTGTAGGCTACTTTACATGTTAAAGCAAAATAAGCGCCTATATTTCAGTATAAATGCAGATTGCTCACATTTATTTGAGCATTAAAAAAATCATATTATCAGCTTATGCCTTAGGCTATATTGCTATATTACATGGCAGAATATTTTAGCACAGTTTTGATGCAACTTTAAACACGTTTTGTTTTATTATTTTATACCTTAATAGGTTACTGAAATACTACGATTTTGCATGTTGGTAGTTTCTATTGTGCTTTATTTGAAGTGATATACAGCGCGGCTGCGCTTCTCTCGGAATCTAACAGAAGTGTCACCAGTTTTCACATACGTCTTTTGAGCGAACATAATTTTACCGGTCCGCTGCGCTCATTACAGGCTCGATCTTTTTCGTCAGAACACCCTTGTATTGACAAATGGTCGGGTTTAAATCGGGCTCATAATTACAGTTAATGTGTCGGGCATGGCCGGGCTCGGACAAAAGAAGGGGCTCGGTAGGGTCCGGCTTGATTTTTTTGAGCTCTAAGCTCCAACTGTGACTGTTGATTGCAGGGTTCGTTGAGTGAGAGGGTTTGACTGACATTTCTCGAGCAGGACTTGCAAAGCCCGCGTGTGCATTCAACGCGATAAAGCGTAATTTTAAAGGGACAGCCAACATATTATAAAATCCGGTTACAATATTTTCCGCCATCATCGGGGGCCCTCCCCCAGCCCGGGGCCCTGGGCTTAAGCCCAGGTAAGCCCGTGCATTAATGCGGCCCAGCACGCAAGCACACACAGAAAGCTGCGCCTAAGCGCACAATTACCAAACAGATCTCTTTAGCGTCTTATCGTCGCCTAGAAATCTAGACGCACCCTAGCGGCAGCAAATCTAATCTGCCCGCGAGTGTCGTCTAGGAACTCTCAATACCCTTCTGAGCTGTATTCCTCACAATCTGGACGGGCCAATCACGTCGTGTATAGAGTCGGCGGGCGGGGCCATAATGACGATGGCCGAGTTGCGTTTGCGTGCTTCTAGTAAACACAGAAACTGGTGAACGGCGGTCTTGCGAATCAGCTTTGACCACGACTCTGGAAGACTTGGAGTTAAGCTTTTCTCTGAGAAAAGAACAAAGAACGGCACTGAAGTCATTCTTAAAAAGGGAAGATGTGTTCGGAGTTTAGCCGACCGGATACGGTGAATGTTTAATCTTTCAACTAACTCTGTTTCACCTTCGTTGCTCTGGTTGGTTGTAGCGCTATCCTATCACGTGCAGAGGGAGTTTGAAAGACAACCGTTTATCCCGCCCCTCGGACTGAGCCCTGCCAATGGTGAGTTTCCAGACCAAACATCTTGATGTGGGTCTGGCTTGTCAGGCTAGTCTTATCGCACCTAAGCGGACGTATATACACAAAATTATGACAAAATACTAACAAAATAAGTTTTGGCGAGTATTCTAATAAGCAGTCTTAAATTTAAAATAAATGACCATAACATTTGAGAGAAAATCTGATGTGTGTCAAATCCGTGAATTTGGTCTTAAAGTGACAGTAGCTTAATCTACCTGTTTGATGTTAAAGTTAATTAAAGACAAAAAAAACTGCTCTGGACTGAATAACTTTAGCTTTTATAGGATTAATATGTATTTAATTTACACATTATATTATTTCGTACCTGAATACTGTTAGACCTATCTGAAAAATGTTTTCTATTGTATAAATTTGAAGGATCGGAGTCATCACGCCGGAGACGGGTTTATATATAAACACACAGGGCTCAATGCTAAGGGTTTTTCTGGTTAAAAATAAAGCATATATATATAAAGCATATATATATATATATATATATATATATATATATATATATATATATATATATATATATATATATATATATATATATATATATATATATATATATATATATATATGCTTTATTTTTAACCAGAAAAACCTGAAGGAAGACTCCGATCCTTCGAATATTCCTATTTAATAACTGTTTAATCGACACATCATCCTCAATAAACCCGTCTCTTGCATGATACCCAGAAATTTTGAATATTCTGATCTAATATGATTTCTGACCTGTACGGTTGCCAGAATAATAATCATACAGTGTTTGTTAATAGGCCAGAAAAGAACTGGCACCCCGATAGCTGATGATATCACCGTTTTCTCCAGAGCGGCTGTACAGCCGAATCAAAATCTGTTGCTTTATTTTCCTGATTAACACTGTGAAGCTGCTTTGAAACAATCGGCATTATAATAAACGCTATATAAATAAAGTTAACTTGACTTGACTCAAAACCTGCCTTTTTTGTTATAAAATTACTAAATATGTTCCGGAGAGAAAAACAACAACAAATAATGTACAAACACCGGCCCACCAGGAATGTCACTTGGCACACTTGCATCCCAGAGCTGGAGCCGGCCTGGCACGACCCATTGATCACGGCTTAAGCACGTAGGTAAAGGTGCTTACATGGAGAAAAAAACTTGGGCCAATCTGGCTTTGCTCAAACCGTTTATGATCTTCCCTGGATAAATAAACACAGTTTAAGGTGTTTACATGACCCTAAATTGTTATTAAATGGCATAACCGGTGCATGTAAACACACTCGGTGTGCTCAGCTCACCTCTACCCACGTGCGTTACGCCTTACGACGCTGTCTAAAACAGCACGCGGCAAAGCTGTGGTCTGAAAAGCATTTTTACACGGTAAGCGATAGGATCAGAAATCACATTACGGGAATCTTCCTCTAATCTGAATATTCCAGGACTTTCTTTCCCCCATTTTTAACGAGGGTACAGTGTGCATTCTGGGAGGATGAGTGTCTGGCTGATGGTGGTGATTTGTTGGAAGGCTCCATTGTCCCGTGTTAATGATGTCCCTTTGTGAGAGACGGGGATGAGGGCTGAAGACGTTGCCCGTGGTAAGGGAGCGGGCGGCTGAGGGTCTTAGTGTGACTGGCAGCTGGAATAATCCTCCCTTTGTACCCTCTGAGGGGCTCTACGAGTGTGCCCCATCGCTTCAGACCAGCCAGATGGAATCACAGAGAGCGAGGGAGCGAGCGACAGAAAGTATTCAAAGCCACACAAAAGCCTTCAGGCCAGACCACATTTAGCTTATCTTAGGTTTGGTTTTGGAGTGGCGCGGCGCTCGAAGTCTTCGGTCGGGTACGGCAGTGGCGTAGTCAGCGCGGCCGGCCCGAAGCGTGCCAGAGAGCCCTTTGATTGGAGCGTGTCTCTTTGTGGGCACACCTCGGAGAAGCGGTCTTTAGCAAACCTGCGGTAACTCAGACCATCCGATATTTATTTATGCTGCAGGCCTCAGAATGATATACAAGTGTGTTTTACAAGAGTTATATAAGTGTTGTTCTCTTTGAGTTCGGCTGACATGGATTCCCTCCAATTGTGTTTGGCTTGGCCATGTGATGTGGTTCTTTCCCAGCAGCCGGCGCAGTTACGGCTCGAAAATGTCAAAGATGACTCTTTGTCAGTGACGCAACGGCAATTGCACGTTCTGTTGGCGGTTTCGGGCACCATTAGATCTGAGGAATATTTGGGATCACCACTGTTTGTGCATGGCAAGCAATCTATCTTGATGTTCATATTTAGATTGCAACTGAAACCCCTAAAACTCCTAAAACAAATTATGATCCCCTGAAACCCAAATGTAGATGGCAGCTCTTTGATTTCCAGTCAATGAGCCTCCTCACTCCAAACTTCAAATGAGACATTAAGCAAAGGGATTTGATGTGAAACAAACTCCATTGATCTTCTAGCTTTCTTCTTAATTTTTGACGAAACTGTTGGATTAAGACCAAAAAACTTTTCGAAAGCCTTCAAAACAGTCATTAATTCCAGCTCGGCAAATCCAGTTCCTGTGCCGAATGCTTTTGAATGCGGCGGAATCCCCTCAATTCAAACATAATTTTCCAAAACACTGAGCTACACGAGTTCCTCGCAAGCAAGCTAATCGTTTGCTCAAATGGCAGATGGGAACGATTATATATTTAGAATCAAACATACAAACAGAGAAGCTCAAAACGAACGCTAATACTCACTTTTTCATCGAAAATGTGAACGAAACGTCAACACATCCATGCGTTTTAACATAATCTCCCCAAATCAGAACGAATCTGCATATTGTGTGTGCCGCGACAGACCGTCCGAGTCATGAATAGCAGTTTGGGGTATGAATCTATTGCCTGTTGAATAAATTGGCCAGAGAGAAAGAAAATAAGGGTTGAGAGATGTCTTGCTTGAGTGTACAAATCCCACTGAAGGGGCAACAGTAGCTTTGAAATGAGACTCACTCTTCTGTGTGTGCGTATGTGTGTGTTTTGCACATGTATAATGAAAAGCAGTTAGCGAGTGGACCATATCCTTTGCCCTGAGTGGCTCTGGCGCAGGCTCTCTTAATTTAAGAGGGGATTAGGCTTGTGGAAGAACACTACACCCTCCCTCTCTAATTGGAGACGGCTAATAGCTGGACTCCTTGAAAACTGAGCCTTTTATCTTCCCAAGCTGAAACGGACTTAAAACATAGAAAGAATTACAATATATCCATCCGAGCATCACACATGATTTCGCTGGCTGAGCTCCTAAGCACCCGGCGTAGCTTCTCGCCGAATTCGTTTGAATGCACATCGACTCGTGATGATGTCAAAGACCCGGTGGGGCCACCGTGATGTCACTAGGACAAATCATAACTGGCTTTATGGCAGCGGTCAGCAACTGGTCTGCTTCAGGAGATGAATTTCACCTTTATACTCGTACATAAATGCCCATAATATGAACATGTTAAGTATTTAATACAAAACAAAAAATAATTATTACACTGTAAAAAATTATTTAAAAAAAAAAGTTACCTGTTGCCTTAAAAATTTGAGTTCATTGAACTTAAAAATTTGAGTTAAAACAATGAACATTTTTTGAGATTCGACAACCTTTATTAAAATGATTAAAAGATTTTGTAAGCATATTGGGTAATTGTGTGTTTTATTTCTGATGATTTATCAAAATTTTTATGTGGTTCAGATACAACAATATTTTGAGTTTCTATTTATTAAACAAATTTCCTTCATTGTATCAACTCAAATTTTTTATTTCAATAAACTCAAAATTTTAAGGCAACCAGGTTACTTACTTTTTTAAGTTAACACCGTGACGCAATAAGATTCCAGCAAAAAGCAACTTGTCTGTCCACACCAGGCGCGACGCGACTACGAGATGTAACAAATCAATCAAAAAAACACAGCCAATCAGAACAGCGAGTGGGCGGTCTCTAGCGACAAGTGCACGCTCGGCACCAGAGATTAATCTTGACGGCACTCAAGATGCCGTCACCTTAATAAATTATTAATATATTATATTATATATTATATTATATTATATCGCCAAATAATCACGATGCTCACGTTTACAAGCCAGCGTCATTATAGTAGTCTATTGGTTACCGTTTTACAGAATCTATATGATACTTCAGTTCAATGTTTGAGTGGTAGCTCACCGTAACAAGCATGACAGCATCGGTCGGGCACGCCTCCTTCAGCTCACGCCGACGAGCAAACGCTGGTCACATGTTGATCCTCGTCCTGCCTTTAATCCCATCACTTTTTCGTTTCCTCTTATTGCTTTCCTCCAACAAAACCTTTTCTTTCTTATTTGTCTCTGCTGCTTCGGACATGACTATATTATCCGACGAACAAAGTTGGGCTCGCACGTCCGAATGTAAGGAAGTGTGTGTGTTGGTGGAAGTGACGTATATGCCGTAAAGCAGTCGAATTTTGTAGTTCTTTTCTTTTTCTCGGGTTACTACCCGAAACCCGAAGTTTAAAAGTACGATTAAAAACGATACAGACCCCATCAGGCTATGGCAGACGTGTCATTCAACCTATTGTAAGTCGATTTATCATCACAAGAGTCTTAACAAATATATTATGAAGGTTGAAAAGTTACCTAGTGCTGCTTTAATAATGCATCAGTAAATGTTTAAATTAACTTAAATAGATAATAATGTAAATAGATGCTTTATAAGTGCAGTTCATTATTAGTTCATGTTAACTAATGAACCTTATTATAAAGTGTTACCCTCATTTTTTTGAGGCATCAATCTCAAATTTGGAACACAACTTGTTAAGATTTATGGCTTTGATTTTCCTGCAGTTTATAGTAAAACGTGTTTTTGAAAATATACATTTCACCTAAAAAATTAAATAGCATTTTTCATAACAATAAATGTAAAATTCTGTCACTTTTTTCATGTCCACAATAATTTGCCAAATGTCATCTTTAAAAACCTGAAACGTAACTCTGTGCTCTAAAACATTCAAGATTTATGTCAGTTTAAAGTAGAAATTAAAATTTTAGGTCTATGCTTTAAAAAACAAAATATAAAGTAAAAAATATAGTATACATTAATTTAACTGAAATAAAAAATAGTTAATTTTTGACCGACACACGAAGAGCAAATCTATTATAGGGCTATTCGTTTTTTTAAGGATTTCATAATTTGCAAAAAATTTGCAAATAATTTTCATAATTTGTAAAAAAACATGTTTTTTTATAACGTTAAAAGGGCAGAGAGCAGAGAGATTTTCAAATGAAATGTAAAATAAACAAAATTATAATATATAAAAAAAATACATTTACATTTTTTAATTTAAATTAATTTTAATACAGTAAAATAAATAAAAATCTATTAAAATATATTTATTTTTACATAGTATTTAATACATAAATAAATAATAAATCATTAAATAAATAAATTATTATAACAAGATAATATTTTATCAAATTACTTTTTTCTTACTTTGGTCATGTTCAGTTATACTGACGACAGGCTGCCAAAAAACAAAAAAAGTCAAACTAGTTATGGTAATTATACTTCCAGATGGTAAAATGTATTATTATATTACAATTCAATTCTTAGGCGTACATTTTTTAAATCTGTTTATTTTCGGTTCATCAACTTAGTTTTGATTACTTCCCAAACTATAATCCAAAAAATGTTTCATAAACAACAGTGAGAGCAAATGAAAAGGGATCATAAAAATTTCAAAATGAGCTCTCAACGTTTATTTACATCAGTATTCTTTGAAGTTCCACTGTCACAAGTTGGTCTGGACCATTGGTTATGAATGCTGTCTTAAAATATGGTACTGATTCGACTTTGACAAATCAAAGGCCAGCATGATCATCTTCCATATTCCTGCTGATGTTCCCTTTCAAACAGCCCAAGCAGTACAGCTTATATAAAACGTTGCAACCAAACTTTTTTTTTTCCAGGGGAGGAAAACTTCTCGAATTCTATGTGAACTGTACAACATCTCTGCGAGTCTCTCCAAGGGCCGAGCACTTCAAAACTCTCCTCAGAAGCCTTGTAACAGACCCAAACCAGCCTTAGACAGCACACACAGAAAAGAGAAGGAGAAAGAGAGGAAAGAAAAAAGAGAGAGCATGAGAAGAAAGAGTAAAAGAATCTCTAAGAAACTATAATTGAAAGAAAAGGGCAAAAACTCTGAGTTTTAAAGCAGCGTCTGATCAAATGAAATGAGCGTACACGCGCTTGACTGTTTTCTCCCCCTTTCCTTTTCCTTGCAGCTTACTGAAATAAGGCACTTCTTTTTTTCCATCTGATTGAGTGTAAGACTAAAAGAGGACTAGAGGAAGCGAGACCAGCTTGTGTGTGCCCACTAGCTTTTAGTCCGTAGCCTAATGAGTTCCTGAGGGAAGGGGTGCTGTCAATCATCCAGTGTTCCCTTTTTTCATCTCCCACCAACTCAGCCTGTACCGCAGAACTGAGGGCCATGGCATAATTAGAGATCACTAAGTTACCACAACTTTTTCCCTGTTTTTTTTTTTTTTTTAACAGCCCTTCATTAACCATAGGGAAAAGCGCCATGATGTGATCAATTACATGATGTCCAGAAAAGAAAAAATAGGTGCGTTATATAGTAGTATCATCATCCTTTTTAACCCCTAAAAGTCGTGTGAATACGAAAAGCCTGAGGGTGTGAAAGTGAGAGAATGGGAGCTAAAGAGATCGAGGGATATCGTGATGTTTTCATTTGCTGTACGCTAAAAGGGTGCCAGTAAGCAGCGAGTAACAAACAGATGGGAGGAGTGCTGACTGACGGGTCGCGGGAAACAAAAACAAGACAGGGATTTGGAAACATCTGCATGTGAATGGAGCTCGCCTGAATAAGGCAGAAGCTCGGAGTAATTGCCGATGAGCAATATCAGAGAACAGGCTCTAGCGGAGAAGACAAGAACACGTATATCGCTGAAGAGGAGGTGTGTGAGACAACAGAGCTCATACATCATACCAGCCGCCGTTCAGCAGAGGAAAATCTGCACATCTTTTCCTCCATTCTGCTTCTGTGGAGCACACACACACAGAAATTCAGAAGAGGGTTGGGCAAAATTCAGAGCTGAGGAACGGTCCCCTTAAAATTTGAGTTGAATTGACCCCACACTGAATCAAAATTGAATGCCATTTAAAAGTAAATTATTGAATTTAAAGCTGCCTTAAAGTGCACCCGGGGAACAGAGCCTACATTAAAGTCGGAAAGGATTGAGTCTAAACTAAACAAAACAATCATATTTTAAACAACACAAATAACTACATCTGAATTCCATATTATTATTCATTTATATTGCTTATTATATTTGGCAGACTATCCAAACTAAGGGTGCTTTCACACCTGCCTCATTTAGTTGGTTTCCCTCTTTGGTGCGGTTGGTTTGGTCAGGTGTGAAAGCAGCAATCGCACTCGGGTGCGCACCAAAAGCGGACCAAACAAGCGTCCCGAGACCTCCTTGAAGAGCTGGTCTCGGTGTGCTTTCAAGCGAACTCTGGAGTGGTTTGTTTGTGGTGAGAATGTGATCCGACCTCAAACAGAACCAACTGCAAAAAGTACTGATCATTTATGGACTAAACCAACTGTGCTGACATTGTGTTTATGACATTACCTGATAGATCGTTGGCAATATTTTTGGAAGATGAGCATGTCAGAGTTAAGAATAATTAATGCACGCCTCCGCTTGAAGTGATGAGCGATGCGCGCTCGCCGTCTACAGTGCATTAGAACGTTGTTTTCAAGTCGCATCAGCGCTTCATTATTGTTTCCATACTGTGGTAAATTCACACAATGTAGTAGATTATGGCCAGGGACAAAACCAGCCCGTGCAGTCGTCTCTCCATAGTTGTGTAGTATGCTGGCTTTTCCTCTTCTCTTGGAATTTTCCCACACGTAAATTTTGACCAATCAAAATGCAGTTTAGGAAATACGCCATGGCCAATGAGGGATGTGGATGTTGTCATGTGCCTGCATTTTGGTTCGTTTCAACTGGTTTGGACCAAAGCAATCAGAGTGGTGTAAAAAAGGAACCAAAAAAGCAGAAAAATGCTAATTGTTTGCCCTTGGTTCGGACCAAATGAACCGAACTAGAGATGCGAACTAGAGATGTGCACCCTAAGGGTGCTTTCACACAAGCACTTTTGGTGTGTATTCGATTGACGTCAGAGTTGGGTTCGTTTGAATGATGTGAACGCGGTCTTCTGAACTCGGATGCACACCCGCAAACCGTACCTGAGTCCACTTAAAAAGGTGGTCAGTTCATGTGAACTCAGGTGTGGTTCACTGCTGATGTGAACGCAATTGTACTAAATAGAAGTGAACCGCTATTAATGAAGAGCATTTGCTTTAGAGCATTTGTAGCAGATAGACACAAGTGCCATTACATCCTGAAGCTTTGGTAACAAAACCAACAGTTAAAAAAAAAGTGAGCTGAGCAACGCTATTCGTTTTGTCACCTTCTCGCTCGCCATCGTTCCCAAGCAACAGGGTAAACAGCTGCTGCTTTAATGATGCAAACATACCCCGGGTCCCTTTCTTCGCGATTCCATCTTTCAAACTTTAGTTAGTGTGTAATGTTGCTGTTAAGAGCACAAATAATACCTGTAAAATTATGAAGCTCAAAGTTCAATGCCAAGCGAGATATTTTATTTAACAGAAGTTCCCTTTCAAAGCCTACAGCGAACGGCCGGTTTGGACTCCAGCAGGAAGTGCAGGGATGTAATGACGTCACTAGAACCGTTTGTTGACTAACCCTCCGCCCACAAGAACACGCAAAATAGGGGGCGTGGTCTTGTTGCTCTCCCACGTGGAGAAGAGCGCGCATTCAGCTTGCATCTCCCCGTTATGGTAAGAGGCGGGACCTTTCCAGGCAAAGTGCGCTAAGCTGCTGTCCAATCACAACACGGGAAGCGCTGGCCCAATCAGAACTCGTCACGTGTTTCTGAAGGAGGGACTTCATAGAACAAGGAAATCATCAGGCCGTTTTTAGGACAGAGGAGACAGCGCTGTAGAGATAAGTAAATTGTGTGAAAAATACTGTGTTTTTTTACATGCGAAACATGAACTCATGTTATATTGCACACTGTAAACATAATCAAAGCTTCAAAAGCACGCGAAGAACGGGACCTTTAATGTTTGTTACAAAAAGCAAACCATGAAAGTCAAGTGATTAACTTGTTGTCTATGAGCTGTTCTGTACATCACAGCTTTAAAATGATTGAAATACAGATTGTAAAATTAAAATAACATACAAAATTATCTTATATCAAAATGAAAATAAAAAGAATCACTACAGATTTTAGGGAACATTTACACGACCACAATGTACTAAAAAGCTTTGCGTTTTTCGCATACAGATGATGATGATGACATTGTCAAACCGATCCCCATTCACACAGATCTGCAAAAACGATTAAAAACGCTGTATTATTCATGCCAGGCCAGTAGATGGCGATGTCACTTTAACACTAAGCGTCTATATACTTTTTGTAGTTTACACTGAGACTATAAAAGTATTGTTTTCAAAAACTTTGAAAAATCTAGACGCACCCTAGCGAATCTAATTTGCAGCAAGGGTGTCTAGCAACTTTCTGTTGGATTGTGAGTTGGAAAAATCAAACTCTGGTCTGGCCAAACACATAGTGTAGAGTCAGTGGGCGGGCTTAACATAAAGACGTCAGAGTTGTGGAGGTTCTGCGCGCTACTTGTAAACAAAGAAGCTGGAGAACGGCGGTCTTTCGAATCGGCTTTGGATGCGATTTTGGAAGACTTGGAGTTAAGCTTTTCTTTTAGAAAAGAACAAAGAACGGCACTGAAGTCATTCTTAAGAAAGGAAGATGTGTTCAGAGTTTAGCCGACCTGATACGGCGAAAGTTTAATTAATCAACTAGCTCTGCGTCACATTCTTCGTTGTTCTGGTTGGTTGTAGCGCTATCCTATTGCGTGCAGAGGTTGCGTAAACAACAGTTTATCCCGCCTCCCAGATTGAGCCCTGCCAACAGTGTGTTCCCAGACCCAACTTCATCTTGAAGTTATTTCGTGTTGAATGCCAAAACACATAAAAAGGTTTCTGTTTTTAGTTAAAAATTGGGTTGTGTAAACGAACGGTCCCTTACATTTCTCTCACTAATCTGTAGACATTATATGATATTATCTATATTATACTAGATCAGTATTTCCACAATGTTTCAAATCGTCTCTTAAAATGTCACAAATTGTGTATCATTTAGAATTTGAAGTTTCCCACTCGTAAGTACGATTTGTTCGGGCATTCATCTGCTCGGAACTTGTAATAACGGTATTTCCGAACGCACCTGAAGGACACAATTATTCAAAGTAATTCAACACTGGTAATGCATTGTGGGAAATTAAGTGTTTGTAAAGTGAAAAGTCAAGCTATCATTCCAGGTTTCTCTTGACAAACTTGGTTCATAAAAAAAATAAAATAAATTGTTAATAATTTGATTAAATTTAAATTAATATCAATTAATGAGATCATAACAAACGTATCTGTAATGCTGCTGCTGCTGCAAAAATCATACATCCATACAAGACAAGTAATCCATATGAGCACTATTTTTCTTCTCAATATATTCTTTAATATGTATGTGTAACAGGCGGCACCTGAAAGTCTGTACTTTTCTCCATGAGGAGGTTTTAAACGATAACTTATAAACCTTAAAAAGCTAGACCTACTGTGAATTCAGAGGCTGTTAACGCATCAGCCTGCATTATTTCATCTTATTTTTATAATAACTTTGTTAACAGTATTAAAAACTGCATTACCCATGATGCTGTACAGAACATTACGCCAATCAGAGTCAAAAAGCAAACCTCCAAAATAGCTTTTTAGCTCCGCCCACTCCCATGAAGCACGATGAAGCAAACGATGTAATTGAGTCAATCTCCCTCCGCCCTCAAAAATGTTTGTATATGTATGCACATTTTGCAATAAACGTAAAATATATTGCATATATTTCTACATATAATCAACATTTGTTAATGAGTAGTTTTTCATAGTTTTTCATTCAATCATGCTATTCGCAATGCTTCATGGGATTGTAGTTCTTTCACGGGACAAATGTTAAGTCTTGTAAGTTCAGATTTTCAAAAACTGTTGCTCCAAATCAGTTTGAAACTGATTGTCTTGGTTCACAGCTTATACTCTTTAACAAAGATTATTTCAAATTTTAAAATCCCTAGAGAAAAAATGTATGGAAAAAAATACTTCCGGATCCAGCGCTGCTGAAAAATGGGGCAGCACTAATCTGTCTTCTGTGCGTGGAACAGACACAAATCTACATTGATATTTACTCTCTTAAAACTTTATTCACAATTGCATTACAATTCAAAAATGAAACCTGTATACATGTTGTGCAAGGCTTGACTTCATTGATGAGAAATCACTGTTACTTTATAGCTTGACAGACATGGACACTAAGAACTCTCCTTAGAAATATGCATTTTCATTATGCGTTTTAGTGGGGAAAACAATGACATGGTTTAGAAAGATAAGAAGGTGAGATAATATACAACGTTTTGTGTGAACTATAGTGGGCGGAAAACAAAGCAGCATTGGATAAGGGGTCCATTCGCGACCGCACGGGTCGAAAACAGATCTGAAAATGGCATGTTTTAGCGTTGCAAATATACAAATTTGTGATAGCATCATGTGATAGTATATACGCCCTTCACATGAAGAATGTATATCAACACCGTTTCTGATTAAACAGCATAGGCCATACATCGCCCCTATTAAGAAGGAAACCCACCGCTTTGGGTTAATTACCCCACAATGCAGTGATGTTGATGATCTTGGTCTCTTGTGAAACACACTAGGCGCTCTGGCAGCCAGGCCATGGCGGTGCCAACAGGGAGGAGTGTGCCAGCCTGTGAAAGGGCTGAGTGCGGTTGACCCCCATGGGTTGTGTGGGCATTGGACTCAGATCAAAGGCGTGGAGCAGCAGAGAGGGGAGGAGGTGAACGGCTACGGCGAGGGTGGGAGATGTGCCAACTCGGATTTACATCCCTGGAGACGGGGAGAGGGAGACAGACAGACAGAGAGAGATACAGCGTTTCCATCTCTCTCATTATTTGCTTGCTCATGATAAACCCAATGATGCAGTGCAAAAGGTGTCATGGTTTATTTGAGTGAAAAGGGGTCAAATCGGGTTATACTGGTGTGCTGAAAGCTGTCTACATTTCCCCAAGTGTCCAAACTGTTATATAAAATCAGTGTGGGATGTCTTAAAGATTATTAAAGCCGGCTTATCTGCCTTGTATAACCACCTCTTGCTTAGCAGGGTCTGTATCCTTCAAGAAAGAAAGTTCACAAATTAGATTTCTTTCTCAGTCTCCCAGACAGCAATGACATGGAGAGAAACTTTTGCTATAAATCCTTAAGATCTCTTGTTTCTCAGTTGTTTCGCACATATTTTAAGAAAATCTGCCTCAATCTGTGTTCAGCTTATGTATTAGGTATGTATCAACTCATCTTAGTTAAAGGAATAACAGTTTAATATGAAAATGCGGTGGAGTATCCCTTTAATTTTTAATTATCTGTCCAATAAGAAAATGTGTCCGCCTAAAAATAATGGATTCATTTCTTAAGCTGTGATACTTTAGATGCGAAATGTTTGGCGTGAGTTTTGATTTGCTTGAAATATGATTGGAATCACTTCAAAAAGAGAAAATATGTTTATGGGCATGTGCACCTCAAGTATCTCATAATATCTCATAAGCTACATACAAGAATGAAAGCATTATAATTGTGTCATTGGGACTTGGCTTTTAGTTTTGAGACCGTTGTTTTTGTAAATATTTCACAATGATCAAATCATCTGAACTACTATCTACATTAAGTTTAAAATTAATAAATATTTGAATGAAGAAAATTTAGGAAAAAATAAAAATAGAATTAAGTTTGAATTCTATAGCTCTATAATCTTTGTGTAACGGTACAATAAATAAGCAGGCTGTAAACAGAACTGAAAAATGGCATATTTACCTTTGCAAAAATCCCATTTTAAGTCAGTCACTCACCTCTTTTTTGTATCAAGTCATAACTTGTGAATTTTTTTTAGTCAAAAATAAGAAAGAAAAGCCAGAGCTTTGGGTTAGTTACAGCAAAATTCAAACTAATTTACATAAAATATTTGACAAAGCTCAAATGTTCTGAATTATGGAAGCTTGATTCTGCCACAGAATACATTTTTTGTAGATAACACAGGATACAAGATAATTGTGACTTTTTATCTCACAGTTGAGAAATATAAAGTCAGAATTGAGAGATATAAAGTCGAAATTGTGAGATATAAAGTCAGAATTGTAGAGATATAAAATCAGAATTGTGTGATATAAAATCAGAATTGTGAGATATAAAGTCAGAATTGTGAGATATAAAGTCAGAATTGTGAGATATAAAGTCAGAATTGAGAGATATAAAGTCAGAATTGTGAGATATAAAGTCAGAATTGTGAAATATAAAGTCAGAACTGAGAGATATAAAATCAGAATTGAGAGATATAAAGTCAGAATTGTGAAATATAAAGTCAGAACTGAGAGATATAAAGTCAGAATTGTGAGATATAAAGCCAGAATTAAGAGATATAAAGTCAGAATTAAGAGATATAAAGCCAGAATTAAGAGATATAAAGTCAGAATTGTGAAATATAAAGTCAGAATTGAGAGATATAAAGTCAGAATTGAGAGATATAAAGTCAGAATTGAGAGATATAAAGTCAGAATTGTGAGATATAAAGTCAGAATTGTGAGATATAAAGTCAGATTTGAGAGATATAAAGTCAGAATTGTGAGATATAAAGTCAGAATTGAGAGATATAAAGTCAGAATTGAGAGATATAAAGCCAGAATTGAGAGATATAAAGTCAGAATTGTGAAATATAAAGTCAGAATTGAGAGATATAAAGTCAGAATTAAGAGATATAAAGTCAGAATTAAGAGATATAAAGTCCGAATTGAGAGATATTAAGTCAGAATTGTGAGATATAAAGTCAGATTTGAGAGATATAAAGTCAGAATTGAGAGATATAAAGTCAGAATTGAGAGATATTAAGTCAGAATTGTGAGATATAAAGTCAGATTTGAGAGATATAAAGTCAGAATTGTGAGATATAAAGTCAGAATTGAGAGATATAAAGTCAGAATTGTGAGATATAAAGTCAGAATTGAGAGATATTAAGTCAGAATTGTGAGATATAAAGTCAGATTTGAGAGATATAAAGTCAGAATTGAGAGATATAAAGTCAGAATTAAGAGATATAAAGTCAGAATTGTGAGACATAAAGTCAGATTTGAGAGATATAAAGTCAGAATTGTGAGATATAAAGTCAGAATTGTGAGATATAAAGTCAGAATTGTGAGATATAAAGTCAGAATTGTGAGATATAAAGTCAGAATTGTGAGATATAAAGTCAGAATTGAGAGATATAAAGTCAGAATTGAGAGATATAAAGTCAGAATTGAGAGATATAAAGTCAGAATTGTGAGTTATAAAGTCAGAATTGTGAGATATAAAGTCAGAATTGTGAGATATAAAGTCAGAATTGAGATATATAAAGTCAGAATTGAGAGATATAAAGTCAGAATTGAGAGATATAAAGTCAGAATTGTGAGATATAAAGTCAGATTTGTGAGATATAAAGTCAGAATTGAGAGATATAAAGTCAGATTTGTGAGATATAAAGTCAGAATTGAGAGATATAAAGTCAGAATTGTGAGATATAAAGTCAGAATTGAGAGATATAAAGTCAGAAGTGAGAGATATAAAGTCAGAATTGTGTGATATAAAGTCAGAATTGTGTGATATAAAGTCAGAATTAAGAGATATAAAGTCAGAATTGTGTGATATAAAGTCAGAATTGTGTGATATAAAGTCAGAATTGAGAGATATAAAGTCAGAATTAAGAGATATAAAGTCAGAAGTGAGAGATATAAAGTCAGAATTGTGAGATATAAAGTCAGATTTGTGAGATATAAAGTCAGAATTGAGAGATATAAAGTCAGAATTGTGTGATATAAAGTCAGAATTGTGAGATATAAAGTCAGAAGTGAGAGATATAAAGTCAGAATTGTGAGATATAAAGTCAGAATTGTGAAATATAAAGTCAGAATTGTGAGATATAAAGTCAGAATTGTGAGATATAAAGTCAGAAGTGAGAGATATAAAGTCAGAATTGTGAGATATAAAGTCAGAATTGTGAGAGATAAAGTCAGAATTGTGAGATATAAAGTCAGAATTGTGAGATATAAAGTCAGAATTGAGAGATATAAAGTCAGAATTGAGAGATATAAAGTCAGAATTGTGAGATATGAAGTCAGAATTGTGATATAAAGTCAGAATTGAGAGATATAAAGTCAGAATTGAGAGATATAAAGTCAGAATTGTGAGATATGAAGTCAGAATTGTGATATAAAGTCAGAATTGTGAGATATAAAGTCAGAAGTGAGAGATATAAAGTCAGAATTGTGAGATATAAAGTCAGAATTGTGAGATATAAAGTCAGAATTGTGAGATATAAAGTCAGATTTGTGAGATATAAAGTCAGAATTGTGAGATATAAAGTCAGAATTGTGAGATATAAAGTCAGAAGTGAGAGATATAAAGTCAGAATTGTGAGATATAAAGTCAGAAGTGAGAGATATAAAGTCAGATTTGTGAGATATAAAGTCAGAATTGTGATATAAAGTCAGATTTGTGAGATATAAAGTCAGAATTGTGAGATATGAAGTCAGAATTGTGAGATATAAAGTCAGAATTGTGAGATATAAAGTCAGAATTGTGAGATATAAAGTCAGAAGTGAGAGATATAAAGTCAGAATTGAGAGATATAAAGTCAGAATTGTGAGATATAAAGTCAGATTTGTGAGATATAAAGTCAGAATTGTGATATAAAGTCAGATTTGTGAGATATAAAGTCAGAATTGTGAGATATGAAGTCAGAATTGTGAGATATAAAGTCAGAATTGTGAGATATAATGTCAGAATTGTGAGATATAAAGTCAGATTTGTGAGATATAAAGTCAGAATTGTGAGATATAAAGTCAGAATTGAGAGATATAAAGTCAGAATTGTGAGATATAAAGTCAGATTTGTGAGATATAAAGTCAGAATTGTGAGATATAAAGTCAGAATTGTGAGATATAAAGTCAGAATTGTGAGATATAAAGTCAGAAGTGAGAGATATAAAGTCAGAATTAAGAGATATAAAGTCAGAATTAAGAGATATAAAGTCAGATTTGTGAGATATAAAGTCAGATTTGTGAGATATAAAGTCAGAATTGTGAGATATAAAGTCAGAATTGTGAGATATAAAGTCAGAATTGTGAGATATAAAGTCAGAATTGTGAGATATAAAGTCAGATTTGTGAGATATAAAGTCAGAATTGAGAGATATAAAGTCAGAATTGTGAGATATAAAGTCAGAATTGAGAGATATTAAGTCAGAATTGTGAGATATAAAGTCAGATTTGAGAGATATAAAGTCAGAATTGAGAGATATAAAGTCAGAATTAAGAGATATAAAGTCAGAATTGTGAGACATAAAGTCAGATTTGAGAGATATAAAGTCAGAATTGTGAGATATAAAGTCAGAATTGTGAGATATAAAGTCAGAATTGTGAGATATAAAGTCAGAATTGTGAGATATAAAGTCAGAATTGTGAGATATAAAGTCAGAATTGAGAGATATAAAGTCAGAATTGAGAGATATAAAGTCAGAATTGAGAGATATAAAGTCAGAATTGTGAGTTATAAAGTCAGAATTGTGAGATATAAAGTCAGAATTGTGAGATATAAAGTCAGAATTGAGATATATAAAGTCAGAATTGAGAGATATAAAGTCAGAATTGAGAGATATAAAGTCAGAATTGTGAGATATAAAGTCAGATTTGTGAGATATAAAGTCAGAATTGAGAGATATAAAGTCAGATTTGTGAGATATAAAGTCAGAATTGAGAGATATAAAGTCAGAATTGTGAGATATAAAGTCAGAATTGAGAGATATAAAGTCAGAATTGAGAGATATAAAGTCAGAATTGTGTGATATAAAGTCAGAATTGTGTGATATAAAGTCAGAATTAAGAGATATAAAGTCAGAATTGTGTGATATAAAGTCAGAATTGTGTGATATAAAGTCAGAATTGAGAGATATAAAGTCAGAATTAAGAGATATAAAGTCAGAAGTGAGAGATATAAAGTCAGAATTGTGAGATATAAAGTCAGAATTGTGAGATATAAAGTCAGAATTGTGAGATATAAAGTCAGATTTGTGAGATATAAAGTCAGAATTGAGAGATATAAAGTCAGAATTGTGTGATATAAAGTCAGAATTGTGAGATATAAAGTCAGAATTGAGAGATATAAAGTCAGAATTGTGAGATATAAAGTCAGAATTGTGAGATATAAAGTCAGAATTGTGAGATATAAAGTCAGAATTGAGAGATATAAAGTCAGAATTGAGATATATAAAGTCAGAATTGAGAGATATAAAGTCAGAATTGAGAGATATAAAGTCAGAATTGTGAGATATAAAGTCAGATTTGTGAGATATAAAGTCAGAATTGAGAGATATAAAGTCAGATTTGTGAGATATAAAGTCAGAATTGAGAGATATAAAGTCAGAATTGAGAGATATAAAGTCAGAATTGTGAGATATAAAGTCAGAATTGAGAGATATAAAGTCAGAATTGTGAGATATAAAGTCAGAATTGAGAGATATAAAGTCAGAATTGAGAGATATAAAGTCAGAATTGTGTGATATAAAGTCAGAATTGTGTGATATAAAGTCAGAATTAAGAGATATAAAGTCAGAATTGTGTGATATAAAGTCAGAATTGTGTGATATAAAGTCAGAATTGAGAGATATAAAGTCAGAATTAAGAGATATAAAGTCAGAAGTGAGAGATATAAAGTCAGAATTGTGAGATATAAAGTCAGAATTGTGAGATATAAAGTCAGAATTGTGAGATATAAAGTCAGATTTGTGAGATATAAAGTCAGAATTGAGAGATATAAAGTCAGAATTGTGTGATATAAAGTCAGAATTGTGAGATATAAAGTCAGAATTGAGAGATATAAAGTCAGAATTGTGAGATATAAAGTCAGAATTGTGAAATATAAAGTCAGAATTGTGTGATATAAAGTCAGAATTGTGAGATATAAAGTCAGAATTGAGAGATATAAAGTCAGAATTGAGATATATAAAGTCAGAATTGAGAGATATAAAGTCAGAATTGAGAGATATAAAGTCAGAATTGTGAGATATAAAGTCAGATTTGTGAGATATAAAGTCAGAATTGAGAGATATAAAGTCAGATTTGTGAGATATAAAGTCAGAATTGAGAGATATAAAGTCAGAATTGTGAGATATAAAGTCAGAATTGAGAGATATAAAGTCAGAATTGAGAGATATAAAGTCAGAATTGTGTGATATAAAGTCAGAATTGTGTGATATAAAGTCAGAATTAAGAGATATAAAGTCAGAATTGTGTGATATAAAGTCAGAATTGTGTGATATAAAGTCAGAATTGAGAGATATAAAGTCAGAATTAAGAGATATAAAGTCAGAAGTGAGAGATATAAAGTCAGAATTGTGAGATATAAAGTCAGAATTGTGAGATATAAAGTCAGAATTGTGAGATATAAAGTCAGATTTGTGAGATATAAAGTCAGAATTGAGAGATATAAAGTCAGAATTGTGTGATATAAAGTCAGAATTGTGAGATATAAAGTCAGAATTGAGAGATATAAAGTCAGAATTGTGAGATATAAAGTCAGAATTGTGAAATATAAAGTCAGAATTGTGAGATATAAAGTCAGAATTGTGAAATATAAAGTCAGAATTGTGAGATATAAAGTCAGAATTGTGAGATATAAAGTCAGAATTGTGAAATATAAAGTCAGAATTGTGAGATATAAAGTCAGAATTGTGAGATATAAAGTCAGAATTGTGAGATATAAAGTCAGAATTGTGAAATATAAAGTCAGAATTGTGAGATATAAAGTCAGAATTGTGAGATATAAAGTCAGAATTGTGAGATATAAAGTCAGAATTGTGAGATATAAAGTCAGAATTGTGAAATATAAAGTCAGAATTGTGATATAAAGTCAGAATTGTGAGATATAAAGTCAGAAGTGAGAGATATAAAGTCAGAATTGTGAGATATAAAGTCAGAATTGTGAGATATAAAGTCAGAAGTGAGAGATATAAAGTCAGAATTGTGAGATATAAAGTCAGATTTGTGAGATATAAAGTCAGAATTGTGATATAAAGTCAGATTTGTGAGATATAAAGTCAGAATTGTGAGATATGAAGTCAGAATTGTGAGATATAAAGTCAGAATTGTGAGATATAAAGTCAGAAGTGAGAGATATAAAGTCAGAATTGAGAGATATAAAGTCAGAATTGTGAGATATAAAGTCAGATTTGTGAGATATAAAGTCAGAATTGTGATATAAAGTCAGATTTGTGAGATATAAAGTCAGAATTGTGAGATATGAAGTCAGAATTGTGAGATATAAAGTCAGAATTGTGAGATATAATGTCAGAATTGTGAGATATAAAGTCAGATTTGTGAGATATAAAGTCAGAATTGTGAGATATAAAGTCAGAATTGAGAGATATAAAGTCAGAATTGTGAGATATAAAGTCAGAATTGTGAGATATAAAGTCAGATTTGTGAGATATAAAGTCAGAATTGTGAGATATTAAGTCAGAATTGTGAGATATAAAGTCAGATTTGTGAGATATAAAGTCAGAATTGTGAGATATGAAGTCAGAATTGTGAGATATAAAGTCAGAATTGTGAGATATAAAGTCAGAATTGAGAGATATAAAGTCAGAATTGTGAGATATAAAGTCAGAATTGAGAGATATAAAGTCAGAATCGAGAGATATAAAGTCAGAATTGTGAGATATAAAGTCAGAATTGAGAGATATAAAGTCAGAATTGTGAGATATAAAGTCAGAATTGAGAGATATAAAGTCAGAATTGAGAGATATAAAGTCAGAATTGAGAGATATAAAGTCAGAATCGAGAGATATAAAGTCAGAATTGAGAGATATAAAGTCAGAATTGAGAGATATAAAGTCAGAATTGAGAGATATAAAGTCAGAATTGAGAGATATAAAGTCAGAATCGAGAGATATAAAGTCAGAATTGAGAGATATAAAGTCAGAATTGAGAGATATAAAGTCAGAATTGTGAGATATAAAGTCAGAATTGTGAGATATAAAGTCAGAATTGTGAGATACCTTTATTTTTCCTATAATTTATTTAAATATAATTAAATTTACCTTAATACCTATAAAAAAGGAGAAACTTTTAGGAGAAACATCTGAGACTGTTTTCTTTCTCGGAGTGTACATTCACACTAAGTGCAAATAGGGTGCCTTGTTGGCATGTGCTATTCACACTAGCTCTGCCCAACAATGCCCGGCTGTGCCAAAAAAGATTTAAAAAACCACACATGGTTCAACGTCCTCAGTGGGGCAATCAGTAAAGCGTTGCTAATAGATCACTGTTTTGTCATGATCAACACGGCTTCAAATCACTTTTCTCATCACAAATCACATCGGAAAGGCATTTATTTTCAATAAATATTAAGAAAATGTTCTAAATGTGAAAATAAAGTGTCAAACAAAATGTTTAATAATAATAATCACATTTATTGGGTAGGGTTAGGGATAGGTGTAAGGAGGGCTTTATTGTCCCTTTAAGGCGGCATCCATTTAATAATATTAATAAAAATAATAATTTACTCTGTTATTATTGCATCCTGTTAATGTACAACAATACTGAGGTGCAAATAGTATGTATAAATACTAGTATAAATTACATGTAATTAATATTTATATGGCAAAGAACTGCTAAATAGAATATATCACTATTTTCACTATATAGCTATTTGCACTTTGCACTGTAAATATTATCTATCGCAAAGAAAATATTGTAAATATAATCTAGTTGCTATTAGCACTCAGTGCAAATAGCCGTTGCCTTTATTACTACCTATAAAAGAGCAACCTCTGAGCAAAAATATTTTCCTCTTGGATCCCTTTTAATAAATTAATTTCAACACTCACAGTGGGAGATTTATTCCCTCATCTAATCACTATTTTTTCTCTGCCTCACTATTTCTCCCCTAACCGGTTCTCCGCTGCTCCCCTGTTCACCCACCTCCACACCTGAGTTTGACATCGGGGCCTCATTTAGTGTCAACTTGTTTCTTCTCTTTAATGATGGAGGGATTAGTGTTGAGCAATTGCTGGTCACACACACATACACACACACACATTCCCGCTGCGAGTGTCTTTTTAAGAGACTGATCAGCGTCACTTTGGCATACTATCAGTGAAGCTTAACACGACTCTACCCAGCATGGGCCGCAGTTCCTACAGCTCACTCAGAGGTTTTACGGGCTTGTCGAATCTAAACGGCTAGAGGGACAACAGAGGAAGAGCTAAAGCCCCAAATGCTAATGTCATAGCCCTCAGTGGGAATCTGGTTTCAGGAGTAAAGGAAATTCATATTTTCATATGATTTTCATATAAACTAAAACTGAAGGTTGAAATAACAACAAAGAAATCAAGCTCCCAAAAGTACTTGGAATTACATTCATAGCACTGTAAGAGCTAAGAAAAAGGGTTTGTCATTCATTCATTCGTTCTTTTTCGTTTATTTGCTTGATCATTTGTTCGTCCCCTTGAACAGTCGGTGACTTGATTATTTTTACACTGTATGCTTATACTCTATAGTACCATAGTACATTGACTACAAAATCGTAGTACCTTGATATATACAATGTCTCCAGTTTTAAATTTTCTAGTGACTGATCACATCTAAAAAAAACTTTAGTTGGCCAAATTGAATTTCTGTGACCTGATGCAATTTAATTCACAGAAATTCTGTGAATTCTCTATGCGAGTGAACGGCGCCTCGTGGTTCCATCCCAAAGGGGCATGAAATCGCTTTCATGGACATTTTCCTGGACCGTTCCCACCTGGTGGAATGACCTGCCGATCTCAATTCGTGCTGCCGAGTCTGAAGCCATTTTAAAAAACATCTTAAAGCTACACAGTGCGATATTTTCCCCCATCTAGCGGTGAAAAGGTATATGACCATCCAGTGAATAATAGTTTCGGTTCCTCTCGATTCTGATTTTGTTTTAACTCCTACGGTGGCCGATTTAGTCCAAGATTAACATGGCAATCCCCCTCTTCACATTCGACACGGTGCCATCGAGTGTTAAAACGCGAAAGGCGATGCTTGAATTTATGGGTATGTCCCTCTTTGGCAAATGTACTTCAAGATGGAAGGGCAACATGGCGACCGGCATTCGAACCCCTCACCCGTATGTATTTTCAACGGCATATTATAAATTTACAAGAATACTTTATTACTTGAAAGAAGTAAATATACATTAATGGCACATATTTTTGAAAGAAAGTGTTTTAGCTAAGGATAAACTAAAAAAGTTACACAGTGTAGCTTTAAGACACATCTTTTCCAATTGCACTTGACCAATTAAGACTAGAACTATCCAATTAAATTTGTTTGTCCAAAAAAAAAAAATTGTTTGTACTGTGCTCGATTAACTGAGAATTCTTACAGCTCTTGCAGGTTGTTGGTAGCCTGACAAGCCCCACATCAAGATGTTTGGTCTGGAAACTCACCATTGACGGCTCAATCCGAGGGGCGGGATAAACGGTTGTCTTTCAAACTCCCTCTGCATGTGATAGGATAGCGCTACAACCAACCAGAGCAATGAAGGTTAAGCAGAGCTTGTTGATAGATTAAACATTCACCGTATCCGGTCGGCTAAACTCAGAACACATCTTCCCTTTTTAAGAATGACTTCAGTGCCGTTCTTTGTTCTTTTCTCAGAGAAAAGCTTAACTCCAAGTCTTCTAGAGTCGCGGTCAAAGCTGATTCGAAAGACCGCCGCCGTTCGCCAGTTTCTGTGTTTACTAGAAGCGCGCAAACGAAACTCGGCCGTCGTCATTATGGCCCCGCCCGCCGACTCTATACATGATGTGATTGGCCCGTCCAGAGTGAGGGGAATACAGCTCAGAAGGGTATTGAGAGTTCCTAGATGACACTTGCGGGCAGATTAGATTTGCTGCCGCTAGGGTGCGTCTAGATTTCAAGGCTAGGTTGTTGGCCTTGTTTCGTTGCTTCTATTGCTCTCCCCTTTTTGTAAGTTGCTTTGGATAAAAGTGTCTGCTAAATGGTTAAATGTAAATGTACTCACAAGGTTCTGAAAAGATACTATGGTGTACTTTGTACTTTAGTTAGTACTCTGCGAAACCCGTTCACATCAAGGAAGATAACTAATGATGATTATAAGTATAAAGTTTTAATAATCGTTCAAATATTATGAAACAGAGAAGGCCACACCACAACTATTATGATAATGACACAGAGGAACGATATCCTTAGAATAACTTTAAGAATGATGTTTTTTCCCCCAGCTGATTAATAATAATACAAACATTGACAGCTAATAAGAATCTACCTGACTTTAATTTCGGTCATTCATTTAAAGACGCAGATGACAAAAGCTTAGAATAAACCGAACTATATTGCGCGCTGGTGTGGAGGTTAGTATAGTCATAATTTATAGTTAGTTCTTGGTGTGAACAGGCCTGAAGTCTTTCAACTAAGTGTTATTTAAGGTTTTTATTTAACAAGAAAGCCTTTTAAAGCATGACAGCTCCAGGACGACCTCAGAATCTGGACCAGAGTGATTCATCCAGAAAATGCAATTTTCATGGGAATCATGGGACAGGTTGTAAAAGCGTCTCTGTCGGTCATCTCAGTTATCTCCTCAGTGAGGCGTCAATCTCTTGGATCGACATTAAAGAGAGTGACTGCTGGTCCTGAGAAGAGACAGACAAACGTAGAAAAAAAGATGATATTGACAAGGAAGAAAAATGCTTATACGCCAGACAGTCTTGGTGCTAGATGAGGCATATAGCACGAGTGGGAAACTCCCTTTTGTTTTCTGGGGGGTCTTAGGGTGTGGTTCGCTTCACAAGAATGCGATCAGCTCCGTTTAAGGGTTATGGATTAGCTTTGGCCTGTGCTGACAGCGCAGAGCTTATCTACGTAAAGGCCAATACCACCAAAACAATCGAAAAGAGTGTTTGCTCAAACCCCTCCCGAAGTAAAATCTCCAACAAACACCCCGGTTGGAATTTCCAAGGAAACTGCCAAGAAAAAAAATGATGGGAGATCCCACTTTTCGGGACAAATGTTGTTGATATTTCAAAGCACTCTGTTGAGACCCTGAATCCCCAATGTGTGATCTATGTTTGGGAAGGAGTCTTTGGAGCCTCTATAGAGTAATGCTCAAATCCAACCATTTATAATTTAAAATGGTAAAGTGAACATACATGCAGACAACCATTCAGTAGTTTGGATACGATTTAAAAAAAACTATCAAAAATTGATATTTGATCAAAAATACAGTAAACATAGTAATATTGTGAAATATTATTATAATTCATAATAACTGCTTTCTATTTGAATATATACAAAGTAATTTATTCCTGTGGTGTTAACAGTGACACATGATCCTTCAGAAATCATTCTAATATGATGATTTGATGCTCAACAAACACTTATTAGTATATGTTGAAAACAATTCGGCTGCTGAATATTTGTGTGGAAAATGTTATTCTTTCCCCATGATCCTTTAGTAGTATGCCACAACAGTTTTATTTTAAAGGTCCCGTTCTTCGCGTGTTTTCGAAGCTTTGATTGTGTTTACAGTGTGCAATATAACATTAGTTTATGTTTCGCGTGTAAAACAACTCCACAAGCTCCAAAAATAAAATGTGTGAATATGGGGAGTGTATCTGCATATTGTGTGTGTTTGTGTGTCCATGTTTGTATATCCACATTCATATGGGTGTGTGTGTGTGTGTGTGTGTGTGTGTGTGTGTGTGTGTGTGTGTGTGTGTGTGTGTGTGTGTGTGTGTGTGTGTGTGTGTGTGTGTGTGTGTGAGCAAGAGAAAAAACTTAAACATAGGCATTCTGTAGAATTATTCAAATCAATAAAATCTTAGTTGTATGTAGGGGGAAGTTTGTTTCAAAACACGTGCTACAACCTACCCGGCCACTGTCACCCTGTATTTGAAATTAGCAGGAGGTTGATACACCATTCTTTAACTCATACAACATTATCTACAATGGTAGAAGTACAAAACAAATATTATCTTCTTTTTTTTTATTCTTACCTAAGAATTAGATTTTCTGCTGTAGCTTCAGGAGAGATAGCAACACAGACTGGAAAACATCCATGTGGGATCCTAAAGGAAGCCAGAGGAAACTGAAACTATCACATGACTCCTTTCTTATCAGTGATTAGTGGAGTTAGTTATGTTACAACTCTCCCAACTATACTCTCCTACTCTGGAGCAATTTTTTTCTATCTATGGTCATTAAAGGAACACACCGACTTTAGTTTGTCCACCGTATCCCCCAGAGTCAGATAATCCCATTCTCATCTCTGCGCATGCCATAACGCTGCACTCACACGAGGCATCAACGTTAGCGCATGACGTTGCCAGAATGAAGTGTTCACTAGCGTTGCAAGCGGCAGAAGTTGAAGATTTCTCAACTTTTCACTCGCACCCACTGCTAGCCTAACTTAGCACAAAGACTGGAAGTAAACGGCTCCATCTAGCCTACTGCCCAACAAGTGGTACTTTAGCAAAGTTCCTTTGCTCAAGTCATGAGATATAGGGGAGCGCGGGGCACAACCTAATGCGGGTTAGTTGTAACACACATACTTTAACGCTTTCCACACATGCCAAGATGACGAAGCTTTGTGTATTTACTAGTTGCCATATCAACACTATAGAGAAAACATAGCGGCAAAATTAAAAAAATCTTTGGAAGGTATCACTGATTTCTATCTTTTATTCATTTATTTTACCATAGCAAAAGTACATTTCTTAAGTTTGTTTTTCATCTCTGTTTTTTGTGTTTATTTAAAATAAGACAAATCTGATATTATTTGAATCTTATATCTGTTATTTAACAGTTGAGCTCAACCTTTTATGCTGATCTAAAAGCAGAAGACGCGAGCCACGGTTTAAATCACAGTCGTGCAGGTGGGGTGTGTTGTTACACTGCGTTACAATGAGCCCTTATTAGAACTACGCTATTATATTCTATACTTTCATGAATTCTTTTGAGAAACCATGAGAAAAGGGTAAATAAGGACTGAGAGTCAATGTTCAGAAATCCTATGCTGTATAGCTATATTAGCAATGTGTTTGTTGTGAAAATCAAAAATGTGTGTATTTTTAACGATGAAAAAAGGCCATTATCTTTATTTCAAAAATTATATTTTTGGATATTTTTTTGATTATATCAGATAACATTGTAAGCTGTCATCATTTGCTCATGTTACAATGTACCCCACCTATGGGGCATGTTGCCACATTTCACTTCCATTCTTTCGAGGTAAATCAAGAAAAAAGTATACACTGTATTAATGAAACAAACCACATAATTGTACTAGACATGTGTGCAATAATGTGGGAAAAGGTAAATACTCTAAAAAAGTTGATTTACACAAACTGAGACAGTCGAAAAGCATTAGGTTGTGCTCCGCTCTCCCCAGCTATATCAGCCATAACTTTTCATTTTCCGTCAGTCTTAGTACACGATGTAAATATACACATCACAACATGTAAATAGGAAACTGTTGGCGTTATTTTGTCACTTATTGAGCAGTAGGCTAGATGGAGCCATTTACCTCCAGTCTTTGTGCTAAGCTAGGCTAGCGGTGGATGTGTTAAGTTATGGCACGCACAGAGATGAGAATGGTATGTATGGACTTATTTAAATCTGGGGGATATGGTGACAGAATTTGAAAGCTGGGACTTTGTTTCATATCAAAAGTACATCTTGCTAATTGTTTTTAGGTTCTACGAACACATCTTATTTTTTATTTTTTTTGCAGTGTTGGTGCACCAGTGTCATCTCGTCCTGTCGACTCCCCAATAGATCCCAGCCCTCTGCTTAGCTTAGCTACTGAGCCCTCGCACAAGAGCCAGATTAAAAGGTTTGGTTGGAAACACGACAGGGATAGAGAAGGGTTGCCTTTTCCATTGTCAGCAGCTTTTATCCCTCGCAAGCTTGTGAAAATTCATTCAAAATTAGCTGTCAAATTTGGCGAAGAGAATCAGCCGCACTTGACAGCAGATTATCGTGTTAAAGAAAGCGAGAAAATGCATCAAGTAATTTATTTTGTTGCGATCATGAATGCAGCTAGTTCTACTAGCAGTTAAGATGAACTGTATTTCCCAATTTTAATTGATCCTCATTTTTAAAAACTAATTCTTCACCCGCGGCCTTTTATTGTTTTTTTTTACTACTAGGAAGGGGTATTGCTGCCAGTTAACTGTAAGAATCCTGTGCAATAACGAACTACGGATTCAGAGAAAGTTTTAATTGGAGAAGAAGAAAGCATCTTCCCCATCATCTTGAGTGAATTGGGCAAATCAAAGTGACTGCAATGTTTAGCATAAGCTTAATGATGAGGAAAAATGTGCTTGTGCATATCTGAATAAGTGCAGGATGAAGATTTGGTTGCATACTTGTACATATGCCTACATATTTATATATTTGGGTGTGAAATGTACCTTTTGACTTTGTCAAGCATTGCCAAAAACTTACAACAATCACTCTCTATGATGACAAAACAGCAGTGAACATAGAAAAAAATGATCCCAGCTTAGCTTTATAGCAGTACAAAAACACACATCAACAAACAACACGAGGTGCTTAAAGGTTTTTTATATTTGGTGGAAATCTGACAGCTATGTCACAGACTTCTTTTCCCTTTCTGTACTGATTTCATTTGTATTTTTATCCCACTTTAAAAATGAATATTTCATTATTCTTAAAAAAAAAAAAAAATCCCAGTGATGGTCTTTGAAGCTGCTGTCTTCTCATGCATATTTGTGACATCGCAGTATCTGTGGAGAGATCAAACTCCTCCTCTGGTTAGAAAACATAAAAAGGTATGAATGCAGGGCTAGTAAATTTGTTTGGGCAGCTTATTGTTAGGAAAAAAAGTGAAGGGTGACATATTCACGCAGCAGTTGTAATTTAGGAGCTTCTTAAAATAGCCGTTTCATCTGTGGATGTTTTTAGAAGGAATCTGGGAATAGGACAGTTTTCTCACACACACAGCAATCTCTTTATCTATTTCAGGGGTGACTAAAATATATATATATATTTTTTTCATTAAAATTCTTTGAAATTTAGGGACAGCAAATGACAAAGTGCATACATAAAGCACAACTGTGCAAATCTGTGGGTGATATAACCAGAGACACTTTAAGCGAGTGTGTGCGTGTTTGTGTGTGCGTGTGTGTGTGCTCACTGTAAATCACAGATTGCGTGTGTGAATGAGATATAGCTCCAGAGCAAGTTCAGTGCATAGAGAACAGCCATAGAGCCCTGAGGTGTGGAAATCCCCACAACATTCACTCTCCAATTAACTCTTACAGCCAACACCTGTGACATCAGACAATGACAGACAGACAGACAGACAGACAGACAGACAGACAGACAGACAGACAGACAGACAGACAGACAGATAGACAGATAGACAGATAGATAGATAGATAGATAGATAGATAGATAGATAGATAGATAGATAGATAGATAGATAGATAGATCTCCTTTGAAAACTATCCAACAGACTAGTCTAACTAGTCTAAGACCAGGAACTAGGCTTAGGCTGGAACAATATGTTTTATGGATGGATGGATGGATGGATGGATGGATGGATGGATGGATGGATGGATGGATGGATGGATGGATGGATGGATGGATGGATGGATGGAAAAAACTTAAACCAGCAAAAGCTTGTTTGATGGTCTTAGTTGGTTTAGGATAATGTCCCAGTCTGACCACTTAAAAATTTCTCAAAACCACTCTAAAACCAAACAATTGACTGGTCTAAGAACAGCAAAATATCTTAGGTTGGAATAAGATGATGGATGGATGATGTATGGACAGAAAAAAAATCCAGCCTAACCTGGTTTGATGGTCTTCGTTTTGGTTTAGAATAGTCTTTAGGATAGTCTTCAGGTCTGACCACTTAAAAAGTGCTCAAACCCTCTAAAACCAAACAATAGACCAGTCTAATAGCAGCAAACCAGCTTAGGCTGGAATAAAACATTTTTGGGATGGATGGATGGACAGAAAAAACCTTAAACCAGCCTAAGCTGGTTTGATGTTCTTAGTTGGTTTAGGATAGTTTTCCAGTCTTAAAAAGTGCTCAAAACCACTTTAACCAACTGACTAGTCTTATAGTTAGTTTGAACTATAATAAACCAGCTTAGGCTGGTGTATGGAGTTTTCAAGCAGGATAAACACACAGAATTCAAAATGCGTATCTATTTTGATGTATTGATTGGTATTTGTTGATTTGTTTGTGTCATACCTATTAATTGTAATTCAGAAACAAAAGCATCAGTTTAATATGGCACAAATTACATTCAAGTGCAGAACAGATGATTCAGCATAAGAAATGTGTGCGGCTAGGGAAATTAAATCCCATTGCGAGAGGGCGGATTGTAATGTACAAAACAAGTCCAAACCGAACTTGATAAAATAATCATAAGTGGGTAATTTTCTTAGCAATTCCATGTTACTACTTAAAACCTTTCTGGATGCTCTCACGAGTGCAACACAACACAGGCAGCCTTTTGTTCACCACAAGGCACTGATGTGCTTTCAGTTTCCATGCCAACAGACTTTCATCTTTCATCTTCCTTACCAGCTCATCCTACGCTTCAGATGAATTAGGTTTGTTACAAATTCTTTTGAAGTGTGGAGGCAACCCCCCATCACCAACCCCACTTCAGCCAAAACAAAACAAAACAAGCCCCCTAAAAAATTAATAAATAAAGCAACCAGAGTGGCTGTACGCAAGCCAATAATCAGGAGCTATTTCGCCTCCTTGCTCGACCAATGGCGTTATACGCGGGGAAATCGCGTCTTCATTTCCAGTTGGAATATTCGTCAGCTGCTGCCCTTCATTTTCCCGAGCGGCACGCGTTGAAGTACGCCCTACTATTCAACTCCATTATGAAGCCCAAGCTCTGTCAAGATGCATTGTGGCTGCGTAATGATCTTCAATTACGCTGATGTCGGACCCGTAGGGAGATGTCGTAGAGGCGGGGAGGGCGATGAGGGAAGAGTATCCAGAACAAAGCCTTGAGAGCGGGAAGAACCTCCACATCCTCAGATATGGATGTCTCTCAAGACGCTGCGGAGAATTACACCTCTAGACACAAAGAAGCAATTTTACGAACCCCCGCGTTTTAGAGTGCTCCAAGACGGAGAGAGCGACTTGGGCATGAATGCCGGCGAAGGCCAGTGTCTTTGAAGAGTTCCCACAATAGCGCCGTGTTCAAAGCCAGTCATTCCGACTTCATTTTCATTTGTGCTCATTTCAATCTTTTTTTTTTTTTGCTGAGTGCTTGGCATTTTGCAAATGAAAAGGGGAGCGTTTCCGCGGATGGCTGTCAACATATCACAGTTTGTTTATGTGCACGGCAACAACAACAGCTCATTTTGGCCTTGAACAACACATATAAATTCAATAATACAAGGCAACACAGACCAACTCCTGTTCCAGAACTTTCAGTTGGACCATTTATTTCACCTCATGTCATATTTTTTTCATCCAAATCATAAAAGTTTCATCTCTCCACCCAGACAGTCCCGTAGAGAGAAGCGCTACCGATCGCTGGTGACATCAAGGTGTCTTGCTCCTTTTGAAGTTCGCTCAACTCGAGAGAATAAAGAAATCAACACAGCACAATAAAACGCCATCCAGGTTTTGGAAAACTAGACGAGGTGTCTGCAGTTTCTGAGGTGACACGGAGGCCTTTGAAAGCAGGAAGCGGTAAAAGGAAGTTAGCGGAAAACCAAAGGAATAAAAGCAAGCTTTCATTCTGTCTGTAAAGACAGGCATCGGCAGAGATAGAAAGACAGTGCGGTTAAATTTAGAGCGCGGAAGGCCTCGCTTTATGATGCCAGTTGCTGCAACCAAACATCCACTTGCCGAGTGTGTCTGATTATTGAAAGCTCTCCTCGAACGAGCTCTCATATTGTGTGCGAAATGAATAAAACCATGGTCTCTAAACACTTTTTCATTAGCATTTAAAAGACTGGCAGCATATGGGCACAAGGGACTATTTATTTGCATCAGAATGAAATGTTATAGATCGTCACACACGGCGAACAGACACAAAATATGGATGATAATTGAGCCGTAATTTAATTAAGGTCAATGTTTTTTGTTAATTAATTAAATACTGCTTAACTATTCATGCAGCAAGCACAAATGAACCCAAAGACCAACTGTAAAAAAAAAAAAAAAAATGTGGACGACACCTTCATTATCTTCCATTGTAAAGCGACGCCACCAGTGTCAATATATATGGTACATGAAGTGGAGTTGTGGTATCAAGGCCCCGCCCACACTCCCACAAAATCGGTTTGTAAAATTTATGTCATTATGTCGGATGAGAAATAAACTGATAAAGCTCCAATCTCCTCCTGAAAAGTGACTGCTTCACTAAGAGAAGCTGTCAATCATGACGCCACACTCCCATTTTAAAGCATCAAATAACTTATATAAAAAACACTTTAAAAACTACCAAAACTGACAGAAAATATCTTTGTTAAAAAGTGTAATTTGATTGTTTAGTTCGTCTCACGTCCCATTGGATTACATGGAGGGGCGGGATTTATGACTTATACTGGGACCAACCACCTGGGGGCGATCGAGACGCGCCGGCTTCACTTTTCAGCACACTTGGTTGAACCATGGTAAACCCAAGCGGCAACCTTGATGTAAACTGTAATTCCTTAACTGGCCACTAGGGATAGGCTCCAGAAGGGAGCAGAATCTCATTGAACCCCATGTTAAAATTCTCAACTTTAAAGCAAAAAAAAAAACATGTTTACAGCCTGGTACAAATTGTGGTTTTGGCTTATAAGGCTAATTTTGATCTTCATGACAACTGTGAGGGGGGTGAATTTTTTTATAACTAATTCGCTTATGTTATATAAATCCTTAAAGTTCTGCATAATTAAGGGCGTGGTTACAAGTGGATAGCCATTTATCTGCCGTCTATAGTTATTGCGTCACCTCAGCTCCGCGCACATCCCGCCTTTTTGCCCATTTTCTGTTATCCGGAAGTGACACGCGGTGACTCGCTCACAAGATGGCAACGCCCAGCTCGCCCCTACTTTAAGCTTCAGAACGGCTTATCGGAATCCTATGGGTGACGTCACGGACACTACGTCCATATTTTTTTACAGTCTATGGGTAAACCAGGCCTGCAGTCTCCCTCTCAGATACTGAAGCTTTCGCGCATCGATGACCCGTCCCAGTATAGTCGCCCATCTGTGTTTTTTAATGGAGGTGAGGCAAACTAAACAATAAAATTACACCTCAAATATTTTCCCCCCAAAGTTAGTTTATGTCATTGAAGGCAGTTATCATCACGATGATTTCATTTCAAGTGTTCATTTTTAAAATAATGATGTCGAGTCGTCCATTTTTTTTGAGGTCTATGTGGTAAACAGAGTCTGAGGTGAGATGTATACAGAGACATTAGCTATGTTTTCATCCAAAGTTGTGAATTTAACTTGTGCGAAAAATTGGACTTTCACATTAAAACATTTCCGAATAAAGCAGCGTTTCCATCCAGCGAGTCGAAAAGAACAAAAGTTTAGAAGTTTATCACTTCCTGATAAACTGGCACTTAATATCACTAAGAAAATTGGAAGTTGCTGCAATAGTAGAAGCCAGTTTATATAATAATTTCCATACAGCTGATAATAAATGAATTGCACCTCAGAGCAATAAACACGGTCATGTTCTCATACTTTCTGAGGTGGATGCCTGCTGACTGGCAACGTAGTCGTGTAAGACACTTCTGGGAGGTCATCTTAATAAACCACTTTGAAGACAGACTTTGCTCAGGCATTTCAGAATGACCAAAACAGCATTTCAGATTCTGTGCAACATTATTGGCCCGCTGATTGGTCCAGTTATGCCATCCCATTGCAAAGTCACAAGACTTTTTTGAAATACATTGATGAATTTATTCAATTGAGTCAGCAACTTTGCATTGCTGACTCAATTGAGCACATACATATTTTCTTTGCACATTTTTTGAATTTATGCAAATGTATCCCAAAATGTGCATACAAATAGGTGGATGGAAACATAAGCTTGATTTCCATTATAGATTTGCACCAAACTTTTGCAATATTTTCTCTAAATGTTGTTAAAAAACTATTGAGTTTCCATTAACCGATGTTATGTATTTTTGTCTCATGGGGATGAAAGACAACAACTCCCAGAATGCTTTGGTGCCCTACGAGACCCCTCCTAAAGCCACCGGTACTGAATCACTGTGACTGGATCACTTTCCCACCGTGTTCATTTTCATAAAATTAGTCCAGTTAGAGAACAGACACTACAATTAAAAACTGAACGTGTCGGTTCAATATAATGTGATTTAGCCACTGAGGGAGTCTCACAGCACTAACGCTGCAGGAGTCAGATTACATTTACCGTCATGAATGAGCTCTCCTGAGGTAATCGCGAATTCACAGCGCATGTTCAGTGTGCCGCGTTTTCAGTTCATGCCTTATTAAGCTTAACTTTCATAGGAATTAATTTAAGAAGTTGAAACCCTTACATTGCTCCGCATAGCTCTGTTTAAGGCGGGCGTACACTGTGCGAATTCTGACACTCGGGAGGTCGTGAGATATTGCAGGCGCTACGAGTCATTTAATTTGATCATCACATCAAATCAGCTGGTAAGCGGCACGACTGTTTGCACCGCGAGCCGGCCGCGATCACACAAGCTTTCGTGTTAAATACAGACACCGGAGCTTTCAATGTTGCTGCTATAGCTTCAGATACAAAAAATAAAGAAAAAATGTGTGCAAATGATTTGTCTAAAAGCAGAGAACAGTAGCCATTCCTTTTCACTGAAACAACCAGAGGGAGAGAGAAGGGTGCGCGTGAGAGAGAGAAAGTGTGTGTGTGTGTGTGAACGCTGTATGTTTGCAGCCACTGAGCTAATAATACTCATAGATTGAGCCTATGTGACGTGCTTGTACATGATTTGGCAATAGGGGACAGTCATATGCTGGTAAAAATCAGGCCAACTCCCCAAACTTTTTAAACATGTTTAAAAATTATCGTAAGGTACCTTAACAGGCTCGGCTCATCTCGTATTTCCTCTCACACGGTTTGAGCCGCAACCATACGAGCATCCTCGATGTCCACGCGATTTCTCCCGAGAGAAAAAAAAACGTCTGCGACTTCGTACGACAACAAAAAACGCACCGTGTACGCCCGCCTTTACATAAATGCTTGCAGCTGCGAGCTGAGCTGAACATTCTAATATACTCCAGGGTTTCTACTGATAGAAAGCCATATGATAATCGCTGAAGTAACCCTTTAAGACGTTTCACTTGGCGGCCATCTTTGAAACTCCTCTTGGACATGTAAGTGCAGCGCCTATCTCTTTAAATGGGGAAACGTCAAATTCTCCAAAAACTATTCGCCAACATTACGATTATATTTCATATTTGAAATCACCAATGAAATCTGGCAACTCATTAATGTAGTTTCTAAATGCTCAAATAGTTGATTGTTGCGCAACATGCGTGATCCTAAGCAACCGTCTCAGAAAACTGCACGTTTCTAGCAACCGGATCTTCTAGCGGCAGCTGCAGTGGCACGATGACTTTACTAATCAACTATTGGCTCCTTCATTTAGAAGGCGGGCCTTATTCACCATATTGGGCGTTGCACTTTCTCCCATTCATAAGTGATCTAAGTGCACCGTCTTCCTATATATAAAGTCTTTGGTATATTGCAGCCACAATGATAGTTAACAAAAGTAAGCTAAAATGAGCTACCGAGCAAGTTCACTACATCAGAAAAGTCATGCATACGAATCTAATAATGTGAAGCAGACATCAAAATGTATTAGTTTACAAATCACGCACTATGGTAAAAGCATCTTGCGGTCATAACATAGTATTGTGCAAAAATAGTTCTTTATTAATAATCTTGCCCTGTAGATATAAATTGTGTGAAATTAATAACAGTTTTATTGCCACTAGTGAAAAAAAGCCAGTGAATTGCATGTGTGGGTGCATTTTTGGAGTTTCGCAAGCATGTTGGTAGCACATTTATGATAAAACTGATCTAAAGTAACGTGAACAAGCATGAAAGTTACCAACATGGAACACATGGAGAACATGTCTTGAACATGACATGAGATAAGAGTTACATCAAAGATGGGCAATCCTTGATTTGAAATATCTCTGGCCCTGTTTTTCTTTTTTCTTTTTCTCCCCCCCTAACCAAACTGACTCATTAACTTCAAAGCCACTGATAGAGCTTTTAATTAAGAGGAATGTAACATTGAAGCACAGATAAGCCTCCCCGTATTCTCCTCCTCTCCATCTCTCCTTAAACACACATCATTAGAAACTCACTGTAGGTTTACACCGCAGAGCACTAATCACATACAACCTGCTCTGCTAATAATACAGCTTCCACCTGACATGACGACTCAGATCGGTAGAGACTGCCGTGTATGATGTCACTTCCTGCGGGGGGAAAAAGAAGCACTCAATTAAAGCGTAATACTTTTAAATAAAAGGCCTTTCTTTAAATGGCATATTGAAAAAGCAGTCCTTCTTATCCTCAGAGTCAGGAAACAATTAAAGCACATTCATTATTTAAATATGTCAGTATACACGATTAGTTTTGTCAGCTTATTCATCTGAATGTATCTAAAAAATACATTTTCAATAAAAAATAATAAAAAAATTATATATATATATATATATATATATATATATATATATATATATATATATATATATATATATATATATATATATATATATATATATTGACCTGATTTAAAAAAAAAAATTCTGTTAAAATATTAGCAGCAGATCTTTAAGCCCTGTCAATTGCGAGGTGAGGCCTCCATGGATCAGATTTGTTTGTTCAGTACATCCCGCAGATGCTAAATTGGATTGTGATTTGGGGAATTTGGAGGCCAAGTCAACACCTCAAACTCATTGTGGTCCTCAAACCTTTACTGAAACATTTTTGCTTTGTGGCAGGGCGCATTTGTGGCAGTAGCTCGTCACTTTAATCGGACCACATGGGCCAGCCTTCACTCCCCACATGCATCAATGAGCCTTGGTTCACCACTGTTCCTTCCTTGGAGCACTTTTGAAGATACCAGATGCAGACCACTGCAGACCGGGAACAGCCCACAAGAGCTGCAGTTCTGGAGATGCTCGTCTAGCCATCACAATTTGGCCCTTGACAAACTCGCTCAAAACGCTTGCTCATTTTTCCTGCTTCTGACAAATCAACTTTGAGGGCAAAATGTTAAATTGCTGGCTAATATATCCCACACACTAACAGGTGCCGTGATGAAGAGATAATCAGCGTTATTCACTTCACCTGTCATAATGTTATGCCTGATCGGTGGATATATAAATAAGCAAGCAAATAAAAAAATAAGGATAAATAATAAACCACTAAATAAATTACTAAACTAAATAAGACTCAAATTAATAAACTAATAAATTAAACTAGTAAATTAATAAACTAAATAAAGTTTAAGAAATATTTTGGACATTAGAGTGAAATAAATATGTAGTCAGATTTTGCAAAGAAACAAAGAAAAATTATTATTATTATTATGTAAATAAGCAAGCAAACAAACTATATACATAAACATGCAAACAAACAATTTAAATAGGGAAACAATGAATAGCTTTTTGGGTCCACTATCAACATAGAAAACTTATGAGCATGTTACTACGTCAAACACTAGAGATTTCTCACTGGTCATGTCCACTATCCTCAGTCCCACAAAACTAGCTTGACTGGGACAGTCTGGCAATCCCCTCCTCCCGTCGAACACCTCCCTCCTCTCCACCCCCTACCGCAGGGATCAATGGCAGGCTGAGGGGAGTGGGGTCTTGCCCAAAGGGAAAGCTGAATATTGGCCAGATTAATTGCAGGTTGTTATTGAACAGCGCTCTGGGAACACACACACACACACAGCTTACAGGCAGCACACCCCGTATCATGCATGTCTGTACACTCATGCACGCACGCATGGCCACACATACACACATTGTAGATACCATCCGTCAGCATGCTCGCTTCCAGATGAGCATCTACACCCACCCAGAGGTGCTGTTCCTTTGTCTCCAGGTAGCTGAGACCTGGCAAGCAGCCCACAGCCTGCCTCTTTCATGTGGGCGAAGGGAATTATCTCCTTTTATATATGTGTGTGTGTGTGTGTGTGTGTGTGTGTGTGTGTGTGTGTGTGTGTGTGTGTACACAAGTGACTCATTCAGAGGTAGCTTCCATATCGGTGCTCTGGAAGCGGGCCAGCCACCTGTGTGCTTTGTGTGTGTGTGTGTGTGCGTCTAGTACATCAGCTCCAGAAGCATCTGAAACAGCGGGGCAGAGCGAAGCCAGGAGCCTGCAGGGGACAGAAGATTAAAAGAGCTCTTTTACACAACGTGTGGAAAAGTGGGGAATAACAACCTGCCTTTAATTACTATTACTATGAATGTTTCGTATTAGTTTTTTTTTTTTTTTGGAAAATAAAATTGGAATATCATCAAAAGGTGTATTTCACGAGTTCACACTTACAAATAATTCAGATAGAATAAATGGTATGCGTATTTGGCGTGCTGTCCGAGGAGAGGGCTCCGAGCTCGGTATTTGGCCCGAACCCAGAGTACTCCCCCCGTATTTCTGGTTAGGAAAGTTAACCAGGTGCGTGTGAGGTAGAAGGGGTGGTGGAGGGATGCTGCAAACTTTGTCAAGGAACGTTGGTGAGTTGACTGGGTATTTATGTGATCCTCCACTTGAGCTGATTGGTAGACATGTTGATTACTGATTGTTGACAGCTGGTTGGAATGACATCATGATTAGGTAGATCATTTGAACGTGCTTCTCCTGAACTTAGTTTTTTAAGAAACATCATTTATTTCACTAATTCCATTCAAAAAGGGAAACTTGTATATTATATTCATTCATTACACACAGACTGATATATTTCAAATGTTTATTTCTTATAATTTTGATGATTATAACTGACAACTGAGGAAAATCGCAAATTCAGTATCTCAGAAAATTAGACTATTGTGAAAAGGTTTAATATTGAAGACACCTGGATTGCAAAAGAGGCTGGCTGTTCACAGAGCTCTGTGTCCAAGCACAATAATAGAGAGGCGAAAGGAAGGTAAATATGTGGTAGAAAAAAAGTGTACAAGCAATAGGGATAACCTCACCTTGGAGAGGATTGTGAAACAAAACCCATTCAGAAATGTGGGGAAGACTCAAAAAGAGTGGACTGCAGCTGGAGTCAGTGCTTTAGGAACCACTACTCACAGTTGCAAGACATGGGTTTCAGCTGTCGCTTTCCTTGTGTCAAGCCACTCTTAAACAACAGACAGCGTCAGAGGCGTCTCGCCTGGGCTGAAGATAAAAGGGACCGCTGAATGGTCCAAAGTTATGTTCTCTGATGAAAGTAAATTCAGCATTTCCTTTGGAAATCAGGGTCCCAGAGTCTGGAGGAAGAGAGGAGAGGCTCACAATCCACGTTACCTGAGGTCCAGTGTAAAGTTTCCACAGTCAGTGATGGTTTGGGGTGGCATGTCATCTGCTGCTGTTGGTCCACTGTGTTTTCTGAGGACCAAGGTCAACGCAGCCGTATACCAGGACGTTCTAGAGCACTTCATGCTTCATGCTGCTGACCAAATTTATGGAGATGCAGATTTTCAAACAGGACTTGGCACCTGCACACAGTGCCAAAGCAAACAGTACCTGGTTTAAGGACCATGGTATCCCTGTTCTTAATTGGCCAGCAAACTCGCCTGACCGTAACCCCATAGAAAATCTATGGGGTATTGTGAAGAGGAAGATGCGATATGCCAGACCCAACAATGCAGAAGAGCTGAAGGCCATCAGATCAACCTAAGAAATGTAGCCGCTCGTTGATCTGCCATGAGTGGGTCTTAAATGCAGAGACTCCTCTCATGTGTTTGCAGTTTAAATATAATGATGCATTTAAAAGTTAATGACCAAACGTGTCATTACAAAGGTTCACAATGCTGCTGCAGGTGAAATATAATGTGGATAGCACTGAATTAATATATTTTTGTCAGGTCCTAACCGTCGGACTTGCACATCAGTCATGTTTGTAGTTTTTTTTAACCCATTGTATCCGCGTTTGTAGTTCTAATCAAATCCTCTTCTAACTCGCAATAGGTTGTGGGCAATATCAGCCGTTAAGAGTGCGCATCGATCCGCACTTCGAATTCGGACCGGAAATAGTAAACCATCCTGGTATCTTTGAAATACTCTTTTCAGCATACTATGATTTGGGACATATTAATTCTATTTTCGAATACTATTTAGTATGGCTATATGCAAATTGGGACGCACAGATACTTTTCATGTCATATATTTATTCATTACACACAGACTAATATATAATATACAAGTTTGACTTTTTGAATGGAATTGGTGAAATAAATCAACTTTTTGGTGATATTCTAATTATATGACCAGCACCTGTATTATATATATATATATATATATATATATATATATATATATATATATATATATATATATATATATATATATATATATATATATATATATATACACACACACACACACACACACACACTGATCGATCAGGAATAACATTGTAACCACCTTCCTAATATTGTGTTGGTCCTCCTTTTGCTGCCAAAACAGCCCTGACCCATCGAGGCATGGACTCCACTAGACCCTGAAGGTGTGCTGCAGTATCTGGCACCAAGATGTTAGCAGCAGATCCTTTAAGTCCTGTAAGTTGCAAGGTGGGGCCTCCATGGATCAGATTCGTTTGTTCAGCACATCCCACAGATGCTCGTTTGAGATCTGGGGAATTTGGAGGCCAAGCCAACACCTCAAACTTGTTGTGCTCCTCAAACCATTCCTGAATAATTTCTGCTTTGTGTCAGGAGCAGTATCCTGCTGAAAGAGCCACAGTCACAAGGGAATACCGTTTCCATGAAAGGGTGTACATGGTCTGCAACAATGTTTAGGTAGGTGGTACGTGTCAAAGTAACATCCACATGGATGGCAGGACTCCAGGTTTCCCAGCAGAACATTGCCCAAAGCATCACACTGCCTCCGCCTTCTTCCCAGAGTGCATCCTGGTGCCATGTGTTTCCCAGGTAAGCAACGCACATGCACTCGGGCCATCCTCGCCCATGACCCTGTCCCTGGTTCACCACTGTTCCTTCCTTGGAGCACTTTTGATAAACACTGACCACTGCAGACCGGGAACACCCCACAAGAGCTGCAGTTTTGGAGATGCTGACCCAGTCGTCTAGCCATCACAATTTGGCCCTTGTCAAACTCGCACAAATCTCTACTCTTGCCCACTTTTCCTATTTCTAACACATCAACTTTGAGGATAAAATGTTCACTTACTGCCTAATATATCCCACTCACTAACAGGTGCAGTGATGAAGAGATAATCAGTGTTATTTATTTCACCAGTCAGTGGTCATAATGTTATATATATATATATATATATATATATATATATATATATATATATATATATATAACCTGACAATGGGTTTCATTGAAATTGAAACGCGTTTCAGTGCGCATACGTATTACGTGTTTAGGTTTCTTTCCAAAGCGACCTCGCCATCTACTGGCCTGGCATGAAAATACTGCGTTTTTAATTGTTTTCGCAAATCTGTGCAAACCGTTTTTTTAAAAAAAAGAACTGGATCGTTTTCACAACGTTGTCGCCTTTACGCGAAAAACAAAAACGCTTCAATTTTTAGTATATTGTTGCCATTTACACATACACTAAATAAACACATTTTGGATTGATGTGGCAAGCATACTAAACCTTTTTCTTTATTTTATTTTTTACCATGGTGGCTTTCACAGGTTTACCAGAAACTATAAAGAGCCAATCAGATGGATCTACACCTGCAAGCTCCACCATGCTTCCATCAGCGCAGTAGGTTTGTGTGGTCTGAGGTAAAATAGGCAAGTCAAGGGCCACAGGTGGCCCCTATAGCGCAAACAAACTGCTCTGGGATGTTGATGTCTTGCTTGGGGGAAACGCCCTCATTCTCCCCGGGTGCACCTGCATTATATTAGGAACATCCACCACAAACATGTCCGTGTGTCTTCGGCTCCATATTAAAGTGGACTGTGTGTGTGTGTCTGAAAGTGGTGGGCTGGCCACACAGGTGTACTTCTCAAGTGCCCTCAAAAAAAAGAAAAAGAAAAAAAAAAGCTCTCATCAGATATGCCATCTTGCTTTATTGCATATGGCCTCTAAATTTTTGCAATCATAAAAGTAGATGAATGTAATGGTACATAATGAAATTTAGCAAGTGACTGGCCTCAATGAAATTTGGCATCATTGCAGAAAGATCAAAGAGAAATGCTTCATTGATTGCTGCCTAGTCACTAGCCTCCTCGGAGATAGAAATCTATCTAAAGAAAGTCTATGTGCTTTGATGTGAGGGTGTCTGGGTCTTACATCAGAGCCAAGGTCGACAACCTTGAAAGGCAAGCCTATTAAGAGAAAAGTAACAAACACGTCTGCACACTTTTACGGCAACGGGAGCGAGGGCAAATTTCCTCCGACAAATAAACTTTCACTGTAAAGCTGGATCATAATTGCTGTGATGCAATTAAAATGCTGCACACATATTTACTTTGCTCAAAACAATTCGCCTGCACATACGAGAGACACATCTCGGCATATCAATTCATATCAAGATCAATGTTCATTTATGTGTATGCGCTTGTGTTTGTGATGGAGAGAAACGCTTGTGCGCACATCAAAGCGGCGGTGAAGCCTGGTCTTGCCGTCGGATAAGGCCGGTAAACTACTCTTCGTTATTAAAGATCCCAGTCTAACTCCATGTTATTTATCTTCATGGGTTTTAAGCTTTGCACTAGCACTTCTCCTCTGAGTCACAGAGGAGCGGCCTTTTTTAAAAATCATTACCGCCAAATCTGGGCATGTCTCTTGAATCTGGCCTGGTTGTTTGCCCGCAATGGATTTATCCCACTGATAATAATTTTCTAGCCTGAGATTGAACACTGTCACCAAATGTAACATTTTCATTAGCTTCAGTTTTCCTCCCTGGTGTTAGAGGTAGGGTGTTAAATTTACATTTTAAATTAATTTTGCATTCTGCAGTTATTTCACACTTTTATTGCCACTGATTCTAAACAATGGTTTCCTCTTAAATGTCCCATTCTTCGCGATTCCATCTTTCAAACTTTAGTTAGTGTGTAATGTTGCTGTTAGAGCATAAATAATACCTGTAAAATTATAAAGCTCAAAGTTCAATGCCAAGCGAGATATTTTATTTAACAGAAGTTCCCTTTCAAAGTCTACAGCGAACGGCCGGTTTGGACTACAGCAGGAAGTGAAGGGATGTAATGACGTCACTAGAACCGTTTGTTGACTAACCCTCCGCCCACAAGAACACGCAAAATAGGGGGCGTGGCCTTGTTGCTCTCCCACGTGGAGAAGAGCGTGCATTCAGCGCTTGCATCTCCCCGTTATGGTAAGAGGCGGGACCTTTCTTGGCAAAGTGTGCTAAATTGCTGTCCAATCACAACACGGGAAGCGCTGGCCCAATCAGAACTTGTTACGTATTTCTGAAGGAGGGACTTCATAGAACAAGGAAATCATCAGGCCGTTTTTAGGACAGAGGAAACAGCGCTGTACAGATAAGTCAATTGTGTGAAAAATACTGTGTTTTTTTCACGCGAAACATGAACTCATGTTATATTGCACACTGTAAACATAATCAAAGCTTCGAAAACGCGCAAAGAACGGGACCTTTAACAATCCCTTAATGCCTAAATTGATTATTATTTTAATAAACATTTTGAAGAAATAAATGCAATTTTATTGACAGTAACAATCATTAATTTGGGAACTGAGCAAGCAGAGTGTATTTCTGATTCACTAAAAAGAACCGATTTATAGTCAGTCATTTGTTCTGGATTCGGACTACACTGATTGAACTGTATATTTTACGCTGTAGAGTTACTAGCGGTGTTGTGTCGCTGCTGAAGTTTTTTCAGAGTATTTTTGTACACGATTATGTTTTTTCTTCTTTTATATGAACTGAATATGAACTAATTCTCTGTTCCCAACCCTATAAACTAATAACCAGCTGGGTTTTTTAAAATAAATAAATAAATAAATAAATAAATAAATGTATACTTTTCTAATTGATGTATATTCAAATGATTTCTAAGCCATTTGAATACCTTTACATCATTGATTTGATTTTTTTTTTAATTATCTTCTTACTTGTCTTGTTTTACACCAAAAATATTCTAAACAATTAAAAAACAAAGTTATTAAATCAAGAAAAAATATCTGGCAACGAGGCAAGAAAAATAAGCTAAATTCAAAGGAAAAACATATAGAAGCTTGTTAGTAAATTGCGACTTTTTATTCGTACAATTTTGACTTTTTTCTCACAATTCGGATCTGTCAAAGAATTGTTAGTTATAACTGCAATTGCGATTCAAAAAAAGTACGATTTCCAAGTTTATAGCTCACAATTCTGAGAAAAAGTAACAAATTATGAAAACTCGCAAATGCAAGAATAAGTATGAATTGTGAGATAAGCAGCAATAACCATTTTTTAATTGCAGGTTTATATTTTCCAATGATTACTTTTTTTTCTTGCAATTATGAGTACAACTCAAAATTCAGAGAAAAGTCAAGAAATAACGTCTTTTCTAATTCTGTGGAGGAAACAAACTTTCATTAAAGCAAGATTATTTGGTCATACTTTAGATTAGGGATCAATTTTCACTACGACTAGGACTTTTGCCACAATAAACTCCTTATTACTGCTTATTAATAGTAAGTAGGGTATTTGTTGTAGTTATTAAGTTTAGGTAAGGGATGTAGAATAAGATCATGCCGAATAAGTCATTAATGGCTTTATAAGAACAGTTTTTCTCAGTCGCTTTGGCCATTTCTCACATCACTATTTACATTTGCGCAACAGTTAATGCAATTCTTAAAACAATTAGTAAAAAACAGAAAGTTATCAAAAACTAGTTGATAACCTGCAAAAGCGTGTCACTTGCTCAAAATGGATAGCTTATTTTTTAAAAGCAAGTATTCATGTCAATGAAAGTGTCTGTGTCATCAAGATCAAAAGTCCTGAAACCAATGTTTATGAACAGGACAGTCAAATGGCTGTGTCATGTTTTCATTATGACAGTTTACTCTGTAAATGTTTTCAAATGCAAAAAAAGTCTTGGTGACCCACCCTGAAAATGCCCAAGACAGCACTATATACTATTTTGCACAGTCATTTGAAAAATACAGTAACTTTACACATTACTGTATTGAGTGAGGTTACAGTACAAGACACTGAATATGTATGTTTCACATTTTTACCAATTCTAATTTGTTCACAGTATTGTGCAAAAAAAAAAAAAAACACCCTTATTTACAACAAACAAACTCCCTTTGGGTAGAGCCGTGCAAAACTGTAAACAATATTGCAGTTCATATTGGAACTGAACATAAAACATACGTAGTACTGTAATCATTCATTCACATCCAGACGTTCCTCTCTGTCTGGCCACATCATTTCATCTACATCACAGCGAATATCATCTCTTGCAATGCAGAGAGGAAAGTATCTAGTAATGTGTAAAATTAGCTTGACAGATTTTGACAACTAGTTCAGCATTTTTGTATGTAATGACTAAAGCAACAAAATAAGGACTATTAGTTTCATATGGAACGACTATTCAGCATTCACAAGTATAGTTCATTTTGACTGACATGACATCAGCAAAGGATAATGCCATAAAACAGCAGAGAGTTGTATGAAGCAAATGAAAGCATGTCCAAAAGCATTTGCAATCTGTTGTAAGGAATGAGAAACTGCTAGTATGATGTGCCCAAATTACTAAATATTGTGGAGGTTGAACTAACTGTTGTGCCAATGTAAATAGTGATGTGGGAAATGCACCAAAGCGACAGAAAAACTGTAATAAACAGCCAAAATCCTAATAATAGGCATGTTAATAAGCAACTACAGTAGTTAATAGTAAGAACTGGACTAAATTAAAGTGTTGCTGATCATTTTTCTTACCCTGCATGTTTGCAGCTATTTTCTTTAAGCGAAAGCTAATTTAGATACATAAAACAAGACTTAATATCTTGAGTCCAATGTATCTTGATTTAGGAAGGATTATTAGATATTCATATTGGAAAAACAAGACAAAAATACACCTTTTTTTTTTTTAGCAGTGATGAAATCTGTAAATATAACAAAATCTTAAGTTGTTCCACGCAAATGTGTTGCTGAAAACAATTAGTGAGCTCTTTTTGAGAAGCGATGGGGTTTCCCCTCCACCCTTCTGCGCCTGAACATGACTTCCTATGTCTGTGAATACTGTATTAATATAAGGCTAAGAGCACACACCGCATATCCTGTGTAGTTTCCATACAGATGGAAAAAAATTTATGACCTCACTGCTAGTTAAATGCTAGACACGCGCATGAAATATGCCTTTGATAGAAATGGAGAATTGATTTACAACTTGACTTTTATCATCGCTCCCTCATAACCTCCGAGCCCCCGAGCGCAGCTCCCGGTGCAGACGTCTCACAGGAGAGGAAACCACCTGCTTTGATTTACTGACAGCAGAAACAGGCCATCAAGTCTGATCTTCCCAAACATCTCAACACTCAGCCAAAATGAGTTTGGCTACTTGTGACGCTAATACGCAGTGCATGTTGCGGTCGGATAAGAGGGCTAACTGACCTCCCAGTGGACATTTCAAATGATTCTGTAATGGTAAAAGCTCTTGTAACACTGTGGAGGAGAATGAAAAGGTTAACTGCTTTTGTAGGGCTAATATTAAAACAACCTGATGGCGCTGAGGCTGGCGCAATCTGCATTGGAAATGAATGTATAGAAGGCCCTGTGGGCACTGCTATTGTTTCACGGCTATCTGTGCTCCCACTCACTAGAGTGCGGGGGCATGCCGCACTGCACCATGGGATCTCTGATCACACAGCTGATAGACATCCTACCACAGATTCCATTAGATTCCAAATTAAAACAGGCACTTCAAAGAGCGAAGAACGAAGGCACTGTAACCAAGGGGGAAAAATCATGTTTGCAAAGAGATGGTGTGAAGCTCAATTCAGAACACAAACGTGCCTTAACTGCACTTTAAAGCTACTACATTTATGAACTATCAGAATTATATAAATTATTATTGAACCAAAAGCCATTCAAAATATACTATCAAATATCAAATTCATCAATCCAGGCTGGTTTAAAATAGTGCTGTCAAATCGATGAATTGCATCTAACATAAAGGTTTGTGTATATAAATACACACACACACACACATGTTGGTCTATGTGGTTTACAGGGACTCTCCATAGGCGTAATGGTTTTTATACTGTACAAACCGTATTTTCTATCCCCTTACACTGCCCCTGCCCCTAAACCTACCCATCACAGGAAACATTCTGCATTTTTACTTTCTCAAAAAAACATCATTTAGTATGTTTTTAAGGCCATTTGAATTATGAGGACATTTGATATGTCCTCATAAACCACATTTATAGTGTAATACCAGTGTAATACCCATGTAGTTATACAAATTTTTGTCCTCATAAACCACATAAACAGGCTCACACACACACACACACACACACACACACACACACACACACACACACACACACACACACACACACACACACACACACACACACGTTTGTATATTGTACAAACTGTATTTTCTATCCCCTTACACTGCCCCTAAACCTACCCATCACAGGAAACATTCTGCTTTTTTACTTTCTAAAAAAAACTCATCTTGTATGATTTATAAGCATTTTGAAACATGGCCAATGTCCTCATAATTTACCATCTCCTTGTAATAACTGTGTAATAACACACACACACACACACACACACACACACACACACACACACACACACACACACACACACACACACACACACACACACACACACACACACACACACACAAGGTATATAGTATATTTGCAATTTTAGATGTTAGAAGCAAATAATTGATTTGACACCAGTAGTTTGAATTTAATGTACAGTCTTATTTAAAGGTTTAAAATTGGTTAGTTCTGTCAAACGATTAATTGCGATTAATCACATCCAAAAAAAAAGTTGTGTTTACATAATATATGTGTGTGTTCTATGCTTGGGCTATGCAACGTTTGGGTACGTGGGTACAGAACGTTTTTTTCTCATTAATGTACACACAGCACCCCATATTGACAGAAAAACACAGCATTTTTGACATTTTTGCAGATTTATTAAAAGAGAAAAACTGAAATATCTCTTTTTGGGAAAGATGTAACAACTTTTCACACCATTATTTGGGGATCCTCTGCCATTCCTCCTTGCAGATCCTCTCCAGTTCTGTCAGGTTGGATGGTAAACGTTGGCGGACAGCCATTTTCAGGTCTCTTCAGAGATGCTCAATTGGGTTTAAGTCAGGGCTCTGGCTGAAACATTCAAGAACAGTCACAGAGTTGTTGTGAAGCCACTCCGTTATTTTAGCTGTGCGCTTAGGGTCATTGTTTTTTTGGAAGGTGAACCTTCGGCCCAGTCTGAGGTCTTGAGCACTCTGGAGAAGGTTTTCGTCCAGGATATCCGTGTACTTGGCCACTTTCATCTTTCCCTCGATTGCAACCAGTCGTCCTGCCCCTGCAGCTGAGAAACACCCCCACAGCATGATGCTGCCACCACTATGCTTCACTGTTGGGACTGTATTGGACAGGTGATGAGCAGTGCCTGGTTTTCTCCACACATACCGCTTAGAATTTTTTCTGTGATGCAAAGCTGAATTTTCAGCACCATTACTAGAGTCTTTAGTGTCACATGATCTTTCAGAAATCATTCTAATATGATGATTTCATGTGCAAGACATTTCCGATTATCAATGATGAAAACAGTTTTGCAGTGCTGCTTCATATTATTGTAATAACTGTTTTTTTCAGGATTCTTTGATGAATAGAAAGTAAAAATAAAAAAATAAAAAACATTAACACATGTCTTTACTGATAGGATTGATCAATTTAATGCATCTTTGCTGCATAACTCCCAGAATATTGAATGCAAAAAAAAAAAAAAAAAAAAAAAAACGTTTTGAACATTTGAACGATAGTCTAAGACAAGTATTTTAAGTTTTGACACTTTAAAATGGAGCATAACTAGACTTTTGACAATAGAAATACTATAATAATTCTAATCACATTTTAATTTCCATGAATTACACTTTTAAATCACACAAATGTTTAACTGTTGGTATCGTCTCTCTTCTACCACACCATCATATATTTTTGCAATATAAACATTGCAATTCAAAAACAATATTCAATCAATTCAAATCAATATTTCATCTTCATGTTTTTATTTATTTTGTAGTCATATAATAAGAAGGATAAAGTGCATCGAGCTGATCACACCCTTCAGTGTGATACAAGACCCCAACGCTTCGCATCGACCTTCATCATCCTGTTGGAGTTCATTTTAATGGCCGTCTGACTGTACATTATCATTCTCATATTCTATTCTCACTTCTGCAGTCCAGAAGAGAGAACTTGTTTATTTATTTATTTTTCAGTCAAGGCTAGAAAATTCATGATCGAATCCCTGGAGTTTGGTTGACCAGGTTATCAGGAAAAGATTAACAAAACATTTCTCAAAACTAGAGGCAGAAAAGCGTTACGTGACCTTGCCGTGATCGTCCGGTGCAATTTCCCGGCCTCTTCCACAGTAAACCGTGTTCAGCGAGGCCGTCGGAAAGGGCTTCCGAGAGGATGCTGCTGTGGATGATGGGGCAGAGACCCTACAGCTAGCTGACTGATTACATTGCTACATAAGTGTGGCTTCAAAGACTCCCCCGCCGCCCAGTTTGACCAGATAAGGGCACTCAGGCCACGGTTCAGCTCCTGGACAGGAACACACAGAGGGGTCAACGGCAAGACCATGAGTGCCCTTATGCACAGGAAGACATCAGGGATGACACTGTAAGAAAAACACATTTGCTTGCCTATGTTTGAGCAGTCTGGGTCTCTTTCTACTGACCCAAGCCTCAGCTCCGATCGTGTGGAATTCATCTTTTCTTCTTTTTCTGAAAGACAAAGTGCATAATATACAAAAAATTGAGACAAGAAATTTTAGTTAAATTGCTGATGAAAGTAGAAAACTTTTCTAGACTAAATGACACAAGAATATAAGATAGGAACATTTCTTTGTGTATACCTATATGTAAATATTTTTCTAAATATTCACACTTATCCCAAAGCTGACTTTTTGTCAGCTTCCAATAAATAAGTTATTTAATTAAAAATGAATTCTTGAAGAAATTTAGAATTTTACTATTTTTTTATTAGTATTATTTTACTTAATGTATGTATATGTACATGTGTGTTGATTCACTGTAAAATTATTAATGCTTTGGCAATACATTGTAACAATTGTCATGCCAATAAACCACAACTGAATTTAATTGAGTAGACACAGATAGATATACAGACAGACATACATACAGATAGAAAGAGAGATAGGTGATAGATAGACAGACAGACAGACAGACAGACAGACAGAGGATAGAAAGATAGACAGACAGAAAAAAGACAGATACATGATAGATAGACAGATCGATAGACAGACAGACAGACAGACAGATAGGTGATAGACAAACATTTAGACGTGATAGACAAACATACAGACAGATAGACAGGTGATAGACAGACATATAGCCAGGCAGACATATAGACAGACAGACAGACAGATAGGCAGGCGATAGATAAACAGGCAGACAGACAGATAGGTGATAAACAGACAAACAGATAGGTGATTGACAGACAGACATATAGACAGACAGATAGATAGACATATAAGCAGACAGATACGTGATAGAAAGATAGACAGACAGATAGGTGATTGACAGACAGACAGACATATAGACAGACAGATAGATAGACATATAGGCAGACAGATACGTGATAAACAGACAGAAAGACAGACAGAAATATAGGCAGACAGATACGTGATAGAAAGATAGACAGACAGACAGACAGATAGATAGAAAGATAGATAGATAGACATATAGGCAGACAGATACGTGATAGAAAGCTAGACTGACAGACAGACAGACAGACAGACAGACAGATAGACAGACAGATAGATAGATAGATAGATAGATAGATAGATAGATAGATAGATAGATAGATAGATAGATAGATAGATAGATAGATAGATAGATAGATAGATAGATAGATAGATAGATAGATAGATAGATAGATAGATAGATTTTCTGATGTCTTTCGTCTTTACACAAGCGGACAGAGATTAATAGAAGTTTAGTAATCCAATGATGTCATTCCATGGGTGTGAATCACAGCGCTCAAAAGTTGCTCTGTGTGTAAATAACCCCTGCACTTCTGCTTCAGGCTGAGTGTCAGCACCTGGTGGAGCTCATATATCACACACCACCGCCGAACGGTCGCAACCCTCTGGGCCTGGAGTGTGGAGATCATCCCTCCTACGCTGGCTGGAATACGGCTTCAATCACAGCCTATCCAACAGATAAGAACTCCCAATACAGGCCCGAGGGAGGTGGACTTCTCATCCTACTAGGAAAGCTTCTGGCAGGTAGAGTGCAAATGGTAAGATGATTTTCCCTGCAAACAAGCCTCAATACACCGACTGACAAAGACGCGAGGCGCCCATTACAAAGATGAACACAGACAGATAATACTCAAGAAAATGACATGGAGTCTGGCTGAAACAGACATATGATCCCTGGACTGGCCAGTATGAATGTATAAACACCATGTGACGATAGAGGAAAGCTTTAGTTTAGGAGATGTTTAGATGTCATAATACATATTTAATAATATTTTTTATTTTGCGTTTTTAAAGTCGTGTTATACAATCTAAAGCTGTTTTTGCAAACGTTTGGAGCCAGTAAGAATTTTTTGGTTTGTTTTTGAAATTCTCAAGCTCACCAAGACAGCATTTATTGGACCAAAAATACTGTAACATTTTTAAATATTATTGCAATTTAAAATAACTTGTTTCTATTTGAATATATTGTTTAATGTAATGTATTCCTGTGATTAAAGCTGAATCTTCAGCATCATTACTCCAGTCTTCAGTGTCACATGATCCTTCAGAAATCATTCTGATATGATGATTTGATGCTCAACAAACATTTCATATATAATTACCAATGTTGAAAAAAGTTGCGCTGCTTCATATTTTCATGTTAACCATGATACATTTCTTTCAGGATTCTTTGATGAACAGAAAGTGCCTATTGTATCTCACTGGTCATGAATTTGAAGTTTCTTTTGGTTCATGTCAAAATTCTAAATAAAAAGAGGCAATAATGAGATTTTAATTTGTAAAGTCTTTCATTCACTGGATTATTCAAAAATATACACTGATGGTTATTGAAAGGTATGAAAGTTATACAAAAGGTATTAGTATCATTATTACTATTAAATATAAAAATAACTAAAAATGTATATATTGTTACAGTGATAAGTTTGGTCATGCCACCCAACTGTCTTCAGGAAGTTGCTTATCATTCATAAATTCACAATATTAACACACAAAAAAAGAAAAGGCTCATTCAACAACAAACCCTATATGTCTTTGGATTTAGCTTGAATCGTTTTGTTATTGGCCCATTAAACTGCATTCAAAGAAACAATAACATCTGATGAATGTAGAAATTACGGCTTGGCTAGATGCACATGCTACTTAATGGGAGGTGAAAGGGCTTTGAGTGATTTATAGATGCCCTACGGATCTAACGTTTAATGATTAATGCTCAGTGTCTTTCACAACTTATCTTGCCCTTTAAATATGACTCAGAGTTTGAGAGAAGAGTTTTCAGATCTTCACTGTGCAGGCACCGACCAGGGGCCTATATGAGCTGCCAGCAATCCTGTTTTGTTTGGAAGAAGTTGCCCTTAAATTAAAATAATGGGAAACAAATTGCCTTAGCATGTCCCCCTTTCAACCACGGGATTCCCTAATCCAAATCCACCATCATGGTGAGAGAGAGAGAGAGAGAGAGAGAGAGAGGGGGAAAAAGTGAATCACATGGCGAGCTGACTTCAGTCTCCATAAAGCAATAGAGAACTTCAACTAAGGATCAAAACGTTCACCATTCACTAATATTATAATAATTTGAATACAATTAATTAAAGGCAGGGTAGGCGTTTTGTTCCAGAAACAGCTTTTGTTATGTTGTTGAAAATCTCTTCTCATCCCGACAGCAATTACTTAGTGATCTAAATGTATTTATATATATACACTAAATTGCCAAAGGCTATGGGACACCTGTCTTTACATGCACATGAACTTTAATGACATCCCATTCTTAATCCGTAGAGTTTAATATGGAGTTGGCCCACCCTTTACAGCTATAACAGCTTCGACTCTTCTGGGAAGGCTTTTCACAAGGTTTAGGAGTGTGTTTATGGACATTTTTGACCATTTTTCTAGAAACACATTTGTGAGGTCAGTCAGTGATGTTGGACGAGAAGGCCTGGCTCACAATCTCCGCTTTAACTCATCCCAAAGGTGTTCTGTCGGGTTAAGGTCAGGAATCTGTGCAGGCCAGTCAAGTTCCTCCACACAAAACTTGCTCATCCATGTCTTTATGGACCTTGCTTTGTGCGCTGGTGTGCAGTCATGTTGGAACAGGAAGGGGCCATCCCCAAACTGTTCCCACAAAGTTGGGAGCATGAAATTATCTAAAATGTCTTATGCTGAAGCATTAAGAGTTCCTTTCACTGGAACTAAGGGGCCAAGCCCAACCCCTGAAAAACAACCCCACACCATAATCCCCCTCCACCAAAATGTACTCTCGGCACAATGCAGTCACCATTCTCCTGGCAATCACCAAACCCAGACTCGTCCATCGGATTACCAGACAGAGAAGCGTGATTCATCCAGAGAACACGTCTCCGCTGCTCTAGAGTCCAGTGACGTATGCAGGCTGTAAGGCTTGGGTGGAGCAGCTCGGCCATGAGAAAACACTCCATGAAGCTCTATACACCAAGACCGTAACCATGTCTTGAACAATGGGGGGCAATTTTATTTATTTTTTTATCATTTTATAAAGCATAAAGCAACAGAACATTGAATGAAATAATATGTCTAATTCTTTTTGGGAAATAACCCTCATATGTTATTAGTCCTGAGATACTTCGCATTAGTGGATATATAGATAGATCTGCTATTGATATTTGAATTCCTTAGTGGTATAGCTTTTGAAAAACCGTGGAAAAGTTTCCAGGTTCTAATCTGCCCTCATATATTTATTTTTTTCTTCATTAAATTTAAACATGTTCATCAATGATAGTATAATAAGAGCAGGGACACTTTGTGTGCATTTTGTTCTGTGATTTCACAGGAAAGAATAGTCTCTCTCCGCAACAGCATTAAGCAATAGATTGACGCTTGTCTGTGTGAAGACGAGCCCGAGCCAGAAGAAAACGTAAACCCCGCTACTTTAATTTGCTTGGCTATCTCAAACATTTTGACAGTGACGAGCGCTGTTAGACCTGAGGCAAACCAGACTAAAATTTACTTTTAAACCTTTTTTAGAGGGGTGTCCCAATACTTTTGGCAATAGAGTATGTATATCGTATGAGGAAGGTGAAGGACCATAAAATGTTATTTGGACAGCGTCAACATAATTTCCAAACCTCCGCACGCATACTCGCGCAGACATCACATCATCAGCGCGTTTAATGCTATGCAGTTAGACAGACGTCAGTAGCCCAGCACCACAACCGAAACAGAAACACCTTTTACAGTTCTTCCTGGACCATGTACCATGATGGCAGTTTAACAAACCCCGAGTACAGGATTAGTTTCGAGTTGACAAAACCAAACCAATCTATTCAGGCTTTGTTGGTACCATGATGCTGATCATCAGCTTTCTCTGTCAAAACACAGGCTTTGATCCTGAGTTCAGGAGTTTAGCTGTGACATCAGCAGTGAACAGCCAATCACATGCTGTGGATCAATGGAAATGAAGTTAAGCGCAAGTTCTGCCAGGAAGACTCAATCGTACGTCACTAATTGCCTTCTCATCTATCCAATCACATCCTTTACCGGAGCATATAAAGGTTGTACTTACTCATGTTTGAGTTCGCAGATACTACCGCTTCAGCACCACCATCCTCCCCACCACCACTAAGATGGGACCTTTCCTCCATCCCCCCCCAACACAACCAGCCAGGCTTTCATATCATCCTCAACACCACCAGACGGGATCTCCCCTCTACCCTGAAGACTTCAGGATGTCTCTCCCTCCATCCACCCCACCACCACCAGATGGCCCCCTTTCGTTCTTCGCGGGGGGTGAGCTGCGCCCCTGCCTCTGTAATCAGGCAGGATACGCAGATTCCGTACCCTCGGAATGCGAATTACAAATGGGGCCTACGCCAAAGAACTTGATTGCTTGCTGAGCTCCTAAATAAATGTTATTGTTACAACATTAATTCTTCTGAGTCTTTCTGGCAGAACTGAGAATCACTTCTCGCAATAGAAGCAGCAAGATTCATTTCTCTCTTCTGCAGAATATTACATTTTGGTTGAAAAGTATAATGAATTTAAACAAATGTACACAGCAAGAATAAAAGAGCTGTATGAAAGAGGACGATGCTCCTTTCACACCATAACTACTGTAATTTGGAAGAGATGGAAACGTGACGTACACTCAGAGCGGTCTGTGACTCAAATGTATGCATTTCAGTGGCAACACAAATCAACTGCGAAATAAATCTGCAGCAGTCAGGTGGTACAGGTGAGAAATCTCTAAGTTGTTTATGTTTATTATTAATATAATGTTATGTGCGTGAGACAAAAATACTTTTTCTGTCTTCTCATTCTAAAGCACTAAATTAAGGGGGGGGGGGGGGGGGTAAATGCTGTTTCATCCATACTGAGCTTTTTACACTGTTAAAGACTTGGATTCCCATCCTAAACAGACAAAGTTTCAAAAACTAATGTTGGACGTTTGATGGAGTATTTCTGTGTCAAAAATACTCCTTCCGGTTTCTCACAAGTTTCAGAGAGTTTTTTTCGAGTATGGGTCTACTTGATGTTAATAGAACGGAAGGTCCTTGAATGGGCCGTACGGGCTCTTCTCCCGGTAGGGTGCGCGCGCGTGACTAGAGCAAGAGAGGAAATGCACGCCGTAAACACTGCTCTCAGCTGCAGATCCAGTCGTCCGTGATGACGTCGAGCAATTTCAACGCTTCAGCACAGCATTCCGGGAAGGCAGCGCTACATTTGAACCGATTTGAACGCAGAAATGACGGGAAGCTTCACAACATCGCTTCAGTCACGTCTCAAAGTGGATTTCCACGCCACTGCTGTCACAGGACTTCACCAAATCATACCAAAGAAGTGTGTTTTTGACGGAGCGGTCCCAGCGATAAAGATTCGGTCCTGCTTTGGAAGCAGCCGGTGAGTAAAACTGCTTCAAATGTCTGTGCTGTTGGCTCGTCGCGTGAGTAAACATCAGTAAACGACACGATCGCGTGCTTCGTCATTCAAATGCGCTAACAGTTACTCTATTGTTGTTCTGTATAACGTTACACTACAATAGTCCATAAACCGAATCATGTCCTCATAAACTGCGAGTAAAGACACAGAAATGTTGACAGGCCACTAAATACAGTACATACCACAGAGACGGACGTCCTGCTGTTGCTGTTTCTCCTGTTCAGTTTATTTCTGCCTCAGATTTGATTGTGGATCATTATCTGTATTAGCTGAGATAGCCATGGGTTTCTGCACGCTTGAGGACGTCACCGCTTTGTTCGCAATCGTCATTCTTTAGCTCCGCCCACACGATACGCCTCCAGCCGCTCGTTTTTTTCCGGAAAGACTCGGTACAGCCCATATTTCTTTTATAAATATGATAAAACTAAAGACTTTTCGGAGATATGAAGGATGCAATACTACTCTATAGGTACTCAAGATTGACATGAGATTGACTGAAACATAATATAATAAATTACATAATATATCCATGCTGTGTGTAATTATTATGTGTATATATAAACACAAGTGCATGTATATATTTAAGATTTTTTTTTAATATTTATATGTGTATTTATATATTATATAAATTATATACATGTAAATATTTCTTAAAAATGTGCATGAATGAGTCTTTGCATATACATAATTAGACAGTACGCACACATGTATGTACACACAAACTTTTATTTGTGATCCGATTAGTCCCGATGAAACGATGTGACAGCACTAATAATTATTAATATTAATTGTACAATTTTTTGTGGGAAAACTGCATGCCATATTCTTTATGTGGGCTACACACCCTAAAAAGGCTGGGAACTGTGTCGCTGAATTTATTTATTACGGTTTTATGCATCCGTAAATCAAGACACTGACATACTTCCCATTAGTTCTCTTGGCAGCATGAAAAACAAAACTGTTATTCAGATTTTGAATGAATTACACACAGAATTCGAGCAATGCGACAATACTAAACCACTTCCATCCCATTTTAATCAACAAAGCGGTCCGCACAATAAATCTTGTATTTACACTGCATCTACACCTTGTTCTAGTTTTGCAGCACCACTCTCTTGCAGTGTATGTTGAGTGTTACGCTGTCTACATTGCAAATGATTGGCGCCACATCTAATGAATCTGACATAATTCTGAATTACAGCCAATTTCTTTTACTTTGATTCCAACGATATCAGGTGATGTTTCTTAAAGGGATAGTTCACCCAATTTTTTTTTTATAAATAAATCTGTCATCATTTACTCACCGTCATGTCTTTCCAAACCTGTATGACTTTATTTCTTCTGTAGACCACAAAAGATATGGTAACAATTTACAATAACATTTGAACTACTTTAGTTAACATGAACTAAGATTGAACAATATACTTCTACAGCCTTTATTTATTAATCTTAGTTAATGCTAATTGCAACATCTTTTCAACTAACATGAACATTTTTAATTATAAGAGTTATTACATGCTGTAAGAATATATTGCTCAAACACTCTTAAAAATAAAGGTTCTTAAATAGTTCTTTGGCAGGGTGTATGGTTCCATGAAGAACTTTTCCATTGCACAAACGGTTCATTGTAGTGCAAAAAGGTTCTTTAGACTATAAAGTGATTAGAAAAAATGGTTCTTTAAAGAACCTTTCACAAAACAGTTCTTTGGGGAACCAAAAATGGTTCTTCTATGGCATCACTGTAAAAACTATTTTTTTGGTTCTTCCTGGCACATTTATTTTAAGGGTGTAGCCTAGTTTATGTTCGTTAATAGATTATCCAATGTTAACAAATAGGACTGTTGTAAAGGGTTAGTGAAGTTATTTTGTTATTATCTTTTCGGCAATTTAAAGGTCCCATTCTTCGCGTGTTTTTGAAGCTTTGATTATGTTTACAGTGTGCAATATAACATGAGTTCATGTTTCGCATGTAAAAAAACACAGTATTTTTCACACAATTGACTTATCTGTACAGCGCTGTTTCCTCTGTCCTAAAAACGGCCTGATGATTTCCTTGTTCTATGAAGTCCCTCCTTCAGAAATACGTAACAAGCTCTGATTGGGCCAGCGCTTCCCGTGTTGTGATTGGACAGCAGCTTAGCGCACTTTGCCCTGAAAGGTCCCGCCTCTTACCATAACGGGGAGATGCAAGCGCGAGAGCAGCGATATCACGCCCCCTATTTTGCGTGTTCTTGTGGGCGGAGGGTTAGTCAACAAACAGTTCTAGTGACGTCATTACATCCTTGCACTTCCTGCTGTAGTCCAAGCCGTTCGCTGTAGGCTTTGAAAGGGAACTTCTGTTAAATAAAATATCTCGCTTGGCATTGAACTTTGAGCTTTATAATTTTACAGGTATTATTTATGCTCTAACAGCAACATTACACACTAACTAAAGTTTGAAAGATGGAATCGCAAAGAACATGACCTTTAAATAAAGCTGATATAATTTAAAATATAAAATGGAAACTTAAAACTTTAAAAACTTTTGCCTTGAAAAAAACTGCTGAAATAAATCAATTAAAGTTGATGAACTAAAATTCATAATTTAAGCTATTTTGAATAACGAAAACAACAAAACAACGGATAAAAGCATGTCATAAAATTACTTAAACTAAAATGTAAATGAAAACCAAACATGTTAAAATTCTATTATTATTCATAAATACTAATGTTTTTTTGGACCCCATTGACTTTCATTATATGGATTTAAAAAAAAAAAACATTCTTCAAAATATCTTCCTTTGTGTTCCAAAGAAGAAGAAAAAACGCATACAGCTCTGAAAAAAAACATGAGGGCGAGTAAATAATGACAGGATGTTCATTTTAAGGTGAACTTTTCAATTTTTCAATTCCCAGCATGAAAAATAAAACACACATCTGTGGATTAGGCTGGTTAAATCTCAGTTCTTAAGAATGATTGTTATTAATGCTAGACTTATAGACTATTTCAAATGCCTCGGACTTGCCACTGTCAACACCATTAACAATTCTGATTAATTGTGCAGACCTATGACTTAGTGCTGGTTTAGCTGGTCATAGCTATGCTATTCATCTGAGAGACTTTCATATGGTTGACCAGCATGGGGTTTGTGGTGAAGTCGGTTGACCGAGGAAGTTTTGCTGGTTAAGTGAGTTAAAAAGCTTGGTGGGCACGCCAGCATCCGAAACACAACATATGCAGGTGCTGTTTTTTTTTTTTCATAAGGGAAGTGGGGGAGATAGCGGTGGCTCCTGGCATGGGAACCCCGACATGAATAAATCACATCATAATCCCAATCACCACAAAGAAAAAAAATGGAGAAAGGGAAAATCAGGCCAAACATATGGCTCAAAGAGAGAGAAAGAGCGCAAGAGACCACAGTCACGCTGATGGGGAACAATAGAAGCCTTTCACATGAACTCGCATAAGCATTGATGAGATGATGTCACAAAAGATTAGGGTGACATATCAAAGATCATGACCACCACCAGAACCGATAGTCCATCATGGCAAGAGAAGAGGTTCAGCGATTCCCCGTTCATCGGGGAGGTCTCGTTTGGCGAAGGGAGTCGGGAGTGTGTGTGTGTGTGGCGCTCGGGCGGGGTGTGTGTACGAGGGTTCTTCGAGTCCAGACATGAAAAGGAATTCTTTCATCATTGCTAATCTGCAAAACATAAACATTAGAGCATCCACACAGTCTGTGAATCTTTCTCTGTGTGTTTCGGGTCCTCCACCCTGTGGATTGTGGTTAGGGATGTGGGAGCCCGTGCTTGTAAGTGTGCGTGAGTAGCTCCGACTGTTTGTTTATGCTTGCCAAAGTCATTGTAAGTGCACAGATCGAAATCCGCAAGGTCTCGAGGCCAAATTGGAGGAGACGCGAGCAATTGTCAGGAGTTTGGGAGTCCTTGAATACAAAGTGCAAAGAACGCTAGTTGTCACTGAATGTTCCTAAATGTGGTGTGTTTGAGTTCTCAGAAAAAAAACATTTCACTGCTCAGAATTCAATCAGGTGAAATAATCAAGTTATTAAGGGAATAAATGATGTGCCATTGGTAGCAACAAATGGCAAAACTGTATCCAAATAATTTCAGTTACTGTGAAAAAGTAAGAAAAAAAATCTGTTTAAAAACGAAAAAGGATTAGGCTGGTTAAATCTCAAGAATGATTATCATTATTGAAAGACTTGTAGACTAATTTAAATGCCTCTGAAGTTTGCAGATATTTCCTTTAACTCTAAAACACAATATAATCCAATGCACAATTTAAAACTCAGGTAAACCAGCTGTGTGTGTGTATATATGCAAAATTCATATTACCAGTATACACTAGGGCCGTATTTTTAGTGCTTCTTCATCTGCCATTGGTCACATAAACAGTTAGCCAAGCCCCAAACTCACACTATTGGCTGATTGCCTTTACCAAACAAATGCGTAAACATACTCGCCACTTTCTAAAGCCAAGTGGCGTATTATGTATGCATTTTGAGCAATCCGCGTGTATGTCTACGGCGTGTGATTCCGCGTGAATGTCTACACAGAAACGAACCATTATGTGTGTGTGTGTGTGCTGTGGAACATGATTGGGCCCAAATATTTTTAAATGAAACGCGTGACTTTTAACCGTGTCAACACGCACAGTTTGTCCGCGTCGACGCGGCAATTTTTTACATGTTTCTTTTGTATGTGTAGACACGCACATTCTGGTCGTGTCAACATGCACTGTTTGTCCGAGTCAACGCGACAACACGCACAGCAGCCAAAATTGCTAAGTGATGAACTGTGACTTGGAATCTCATATGGTCCGTTATTTCCGGAAGAAAGCACTGAACGCAGCAGAGAAAGTAAATAAATAAAAATATCCATGTAATTAGATTTCACAAACTTAATTCCTATCGATCAGCTCACTTAGCACAGCGTTCGTGGCTCGACTCGTCGAGACTGTTTTCCAAGATGGCTGCTGTCCGTAAATGCGTAATGTACTCTCTTTATAAAGTATCTTCTTATTAAACTGTTTGTACACTTACAAAGTTCTCAATGCGTCGGTTTGCACGTAGGGACCCTCATTATGCTGCCGTGTTAGTGTGAGGCTATTTTGAGCCTTGTTAGTGGTTTTAACTAGTGATTTAATTTCACTTATTCTGTGCCCCATAGACTAGTGTTATAAGCAAATCTGTTTCAGAGATAAAACTCTTTACATTCGATTTTTCATGAAAACGCATCACAGAGAAAAATCTACTTGGTAACCATCTGTTAATTACCCCCAGATTCATTTTTCACCCGAGTTGTCCTTTAAGGGGTTAAAGAGATAGTCCACCCAAAAATGAAAACTCTGTCATCATTTACTCACCCTCATGTTGTACCAAACCTGTATCTTTCTTTCTTTCTTTCTTTCTTTCTTTCTTTCTTTCTTTCTTTCTTTCTTTCTTTCTTTCTTTCTTTCTTCTGTTGAACACAAAAGAAACATGTTGGTAACCCGACAGTTTTGGTTCTCATTGATTCCAATTGTATTTTGGTCTATATTTTGGTCTTTTTACCAACATTTTTCAAAATATCTGCTTTTAAGTTCCACAAAAAAAAAAAAAAAAACCACGAAGGTTTGGAATGACATGAGGGATATTTTAACCTAACAATTAGACAAAAATGCTCATATTTTTGAGGCGTTCATGCAGTTCAATGTGTGTACATGCGTGCAGATGTGAGGGCCTGTGGCTACAGGTTTATATGACTGTGTTCGGATTAGCCAGAGACAGACATTCATATTCTCAAAATAACCGTCAATTAGTCATATTTTCATGTCTAGCTCACTATTCGCTAATCAAGTATAAAATCACCATAATTGGGTTTAGGCTGCAAGTGCAGGAAAGCGCATTACTAGCCACACTCTAGTAGTCACTCACTGCTCGAGTGGAAACTAACCATGGAGAATTATCCCTCCCTGAATGGTACCATAATTAGTTTTTATAGCACAAATTGAAGTGCAATGTTGTCATATCAGCCTCAAAGATTATCTTGGATGCCTGAAACTTTCCATTTTGCTCCCAAGTGACTTTTCCTTCACATACACACACAGTCCTGCTTGCACAGAAGCCAAACCGGGAGCATTTAAGAGATAAGCCCAGTCGGTTTACACCAATGTACCGCCATAATCCAGTTTTCAGCTCTTCTTCCTTTTTCAGACTCGAACTCGGTGGTCACCGTCATTCAGTGGTGTATCTGTGACAGATTAGACCTGATCACCCTGGATTACTTCACCACATCAAGCCCCCAAACACTGACCATGAACCAGGCCGACTTTCTATCTATCCGGCACACGTATGCGGTTTTTAAAAGGCAAACGGAGACGCTTCCTCCCTTGCATCAAACTACAGGACAAAAGAAAGGCAAGGGGCACGTGGAATATAGAATGAGAATGAGAGAAGGGTTGGTGGTGGAAGAAGAGAGATAATCCTATTTCGTATGGGATGTACGTGAGACCCTTTTTCACCGTCTGCGCCGTCCGTGGTTATCACCCCCCAAGAGTTTGCTGAGACTACAGGACGAAGGCTGCAGTTTAGCGGGCTAATCCACCCCGAGCTGGGGCATTAAATCTGTCCCTCTATTCACACTAGCCGCTCCAAAGCCACTGTGTACAACATACTGAGCCCTACGCGGTGTCATCTGCTGACTGCAGTATTTAACTCCATTATGAGGGAGTATAATCTCTGCCACACAGTGAACATCCACTAAGGTCTTTACCTCCTAATCCAGGTCTGGAGATGAGCATGTGATGTTTGGGAAGTCATATTCTGTGTTGTTTTAGGCTTTTTGTCATCTAAAGTTGACATTGTAACTTATTTATTGTTAAATAAGATATTTTATTATCTATAGAGTTTCATAATAAACAATTCTCTGAGGGAAATATGACCTGAAATACAATAAAAATCAAGAGAGGTCTGACTTACCATCCTTTGTTCCCTGTTCCATTTCAATGCACAGTGCCCTCAAGTGGAAGACTGTGGAGTAACCCTAACACAGATAAAATGAGTCATGATATAATAATAAATATTATTCTGCACTTGTTTTGTGACTTGACTTAAGCACTTCAATGCTATATTTACCTGTGTAACATGGCAAATAAACTACTTGAACTGTATTTTTATGAACAATGTCATGTTTTCAGGCTCCACCGAGTTTAAATTCATTACAAGCATCTTCCTTAAAAAAAAACACTGACTGCGAGGTTTTAGTTAAATTAATTAAATAAAATGACTTTTTGACCTCACAACATATTTAAGACATTTTAATGTGTTATTGCTTTAAAGGGATAGTATTTAAAAATGAGAATTCTGTCATAATTTACTCACCCTCAGGTTTGTTCAAAAACCTTTATCTCTCTTTATTCTGTGAAACACAAAAGAAGTCAAACACACTTTTGGTCCCCATTGATTCCAGTTGTGTTTTTTACACATAATGGAAGGCAACACTCATGTTTAAGTTGTTTTCAACCCAAGGGCTGGAGTTCAGGACACGTGCTGGGTTAATTAATTAAATTTAATTAATTCATTTTACCAAGCAAATTGGTTTGGTTGTTTATTTAACCCAGCATAGTTGATTCATTTTAACAATAATACTAGATCTTTTTTAATTACTCCATTCATGTCTATAGCGAATTAACTTCCTCTAAAATCTTGAACTTAAAAAAATAAAATAAAAATCGACACAATAACGGACTGATAATTCCATTATTTCCATATTTTATAGGGCATATTGCCAACAGTTAAGCTTGTTTAACAAATATTAGAAGTAAAAATTAAACTTTTTGAAGTAATTCAAGCATAATCGACCAGTCTCTCGTTTCCCCCGGAAACAGTGCTCGGTCTCGTGCCGGAGCTTGCATCATTTTCAGCGGGAGAACTTTTAACTTTAGACCGCCGCTGTGCGTTTCTCTCGTAGCTGAAATTTTACGCTGACTGCCTCCATAACCTGTCCATAAACAATCAGTGTACAGCTCTGATAACATATTTAACATCCTAAACATTTATATTCCGTATATTTTTTTAATAAAATCATAATATTTTATGCAATTATCATTTTATGCATCACGTGAAAAGACCGACGCGATCGTAGGATTAGGTGACTTGGGCTGTTGCTTTGCATAAAATTAAACGATATACAGCATAATTAAATAACGAATTCATAGGTAAAATAAAATGTAAACAAAATTCTAATGTTATTTGACCTAATGCACCGATTTGACGGAGCTGCACTGCTTATGAAGTCGTAAAAAGCCCGAAATAACTCAAACCCTGTTCTTACGTCCGGCCCAGAAATCTACACTGTGTTAACAATTGTTCCATCTGGTCTGACCCAGAAGTTGGGTAACACAACTATCTACTGAAAAGTTAACCCAGAAAACCCTAAAAGGCTCAACCCATTATTTTATTTTTTATTTTTTTAAATAGTGAATGGGAACCAGAACTGTTTTGTAAACAACATTCTTCAAAATATCTGCTTTAATACTCTACATACGACAGAAAACCATACAGAGATGGAATGACATGAGGGCGAGTAACTGATGAAAGTATTTTCATTTTTGGGTGAACTCTCCTTATAAAACACAAGTTCATGTTATTGATAGGCCTATGATCTGATATTCACCCCAACACTTTAGCCAGTCGATACCACCAAATGGTTTCAGCATGATCAAAATATTGGGCCAAACGACTTGTGAAAGTTGGTGCATAAATATTTCTTTCCTCACATGGTTGACCAAATCACCTGAGCTCAATCTCAATGTCTATATGATCTATCATCTATGAATAAGAGATGAATGGAAACTCATCCCACAGGTAGAGCCATGAACTCTTATCAGATCCCCACCTCTCTCTCTGAAGCCACTGCGGCATCAGCTTCAAACATAACTGAGCAGGAACCAAGGGATGATGCATTACTTTCAACCTGTATCTGTGAATATAGATATCGGGTCAAAGGTTCAAACATCTTCATTTTTAAAAAAAAATTTTTTTTGCCTGGCTCACATGCTTACTGGTGGGTTCTATTTATTATTAAACTGCTTTGGAACAATATTATAAGAAGCGTTACTTGGGTTGGGTCATAACAATCTAGTGAAAATGTTTGAAATACTAGGAAACAATGTTGTGAACTTGTAAACAACTTATATTTTTGGATTTGCTTTTAAAATAGCTTAAAATGGTGCCTTTTCCCCAATTAGAATAATCATAATTTCAACAAAACAGTCATTGAGTGCATTGTTTGATGCAAAAAGTAAAATAGCAATATTTTAGTTAAAATAATCAAGGCATGTTTTTTTTTTAAACACTAAATAAACACAAAGAATGATGTTTATTATATGCACCAATAACGGTTAGTTCCAGTCCTTGATTCTGATTGGACACTAGCTGTTTATCTTTTCACAATTAAGGTTATGACCGTTTCACCCAATGGTTCTGTGTATCTCTGCGCAACACCCTTAGCAATGTTCTCGTTGATATTATTAAAGGTGCACTATGTAGTATTTTTGCAGTAAATTATCCAAAAACCACCAGGCCAGTGTTATATATTTTGTTCAGTTGAGTACCTACAATATCCCAAATGTTTCCAACTATTTGTAAATTGTGAGAAAATTGCTATTTTAACTAAGGACCTGGACGTGTCAACATAGAGTTTGAGGGAGTCGCCTGTCAATCGCGTCATATCTGCGTTTTCCTCGGTTTCTGGTTATATTTGGCAGAAGCGCTTTCCTCTTAGCAGTGTGAACAAGTCACAGCAGCGCCGAGCGAACGCACAGAGGAACATCCTAACATCATTTTAAACACACTTAAATGTATCTAATATGATAAAAAAAAGAGCTGCATCACCTCATACCAATGGCCGGAAAAGCGGAAATAGTGCGGGCGCCCGGCGACTGTGTCCCGTCCCGTCATAATAAAAGTCCCGGTGCTCGCGAGCCGTGTGTTTGTATAACAAAGCTCAGCTCAGCTCCACAACACTCAGTCCTGGTTTGCTCATACTACCGTAACGTTAATAACCGCATTCATGAACGTGATTTCTGTCCGAGTCCTTTTTTTCCACCGGCTGTGAGGTGAAGACCACATGTCCCAAGATGCTGCGCTCAAACTTGGCATCATCAAACTACGCCTTTGTTTTGGATAGGCGCCCTCTAGCGGACGGAAAGTTGCATAGTGCACCTTTAATTGGAGCCTGTATTATTGTGAGAGATAGATTCATTTTTTCTTCAGGTAATTCCTCTTATGTTCATAATAAAATAAATCTGTTTAAATGTCCACTGCGATATCTTGTCCTTTTAACCGTTGAGGAGTTTTCCCATGCCCTGACACTGACAGCGCTAACTATTAAATGCTTTGACAAAAAATATCAAAGCATTTTTTGGTTGCCGTAGTTCCATGTTCACGTTTCAGTTCTTTAAATATAAAAGTGTTTGCGACTGACTGTCTTACTCATGAAGACGGTCTTTTCCACCATCTGATGGCGTAATTATGTAACTTTTGAAACGGTTAGGGACTAATTTTCCTAGCACGAGGAAGACTCTAGATTTTACTTCATGAAAATTGCATTGATGCATATTTTTTGGCTTTAATATTTGTATTGTGTGGTAACTGTTTTACAAAAAAGAAGACTCAAGGCTAGTGTTAAGTCACGAATAAGTCACGGCTGAAGGGGTTGCACAGCGTCTTCAGCCGTGACTTATTCACGATACAGCACAGCCTCTCGGTACCTTATACAGTACTTTATTGTTTAGCAGCAATATTTACACTATTGTCAAAAGTAAATATTTATAATGTTGCAAAAGATTTCTTTATCTATTCATCGAAGAGTTATGAAAAAAGGATTATTAAGCAGCCCAACTGTTTTCAACATTAATAATCCAAAATGTTTCTAAAACATTAAATCATCATATCAGAATGACTTCTGAAGGATCATGTGACACTGAAGACTGGAATAATGATGCTGAAAATACAGCTTTGCCTCACAGCAATAAATTATATTTAAATAAATGCAGCCTTGGTGAACATAAGAGACCCATAATTTTGAATGACTGTAGTTTTACTTAAACATTTTATTTAAAAAAAAAAGCCACCTGAGGTTGGACTAAAACTACCCACCCGGAGAAACACTTGGGAGCACGTGGTTTTTGCTGGATCCAGTGCGGGTGTCTTCAGGACCCCTGGAGCAGACACAAAGGCAAGACGAGCCAGGGCTTACAGACGCCACAACAACGGTGCGGCCTCATTGTTTTCTGCCCTTTTCATCTCGACTCACTCTCTCAAAATATTTAGAGGAATGCTCTGAATAACACAAAGTACTGAGAAACACTCGGCCTGTATATTGTTGAAAGGAACTCTGTCTGCAGAACTTTTCTTCAAAGTCTATTTTGTTTTGTTATATTTAGCTTTTATTTTCTCCTGATGTATTTGCATTGCGAAACACAATATGAAGGATATGTCATTGTTTCAGGGACTCAGGTTGGAGATTGGTGGCCATCTGTCCATTTTTTTCATGTCTCATGATTTGTACATGCTGAGACGAAAAAAGGAGACGATTAGGTTAAACTAACTGTGAATAATAACATGAAACAAAGCATTTGTTACTTCTTAATGCATTATTAACATCTGAGAAGGTTTCCTACCTTGGCTAAAGGTTTGGTAATCTTTTTTAAAGGGATAGTTCACCCGAAAATGACCTCTTTCCAAATCTGTTGGACTTGAATCACAATAGTTGACATTTTGAACAACTGTTTTTTTTTTTTTGTCCATAAACATTTTTTTGGACCCCATTGACTTCGTACAAAAAAAAAAAAAAAAACAGTTCCACAGTTGCTAAGCTGTGGGTGACTAAATGACAGATTTTTAATGTTTGGGCAAACTGTAATTTAAGGCCCTAGAGTTGAACTGTTGTTTTCTAATTAAATCAAACTAAGCAATAGTTTGCCATAAAATACTCAAAGATAGAGAAGTGTTGTGATCAATGACAGCCATCTGGGCACATTTGGGAAGGGCGTACAGCGTGTCTCTCCCTGTTATCTGTTCAATGGCATGTTCCTTGGGACGCTACATTGATTAGGCCCTGAGGGGGCCCTGTAGTGCTGCTCCGTCACCGGAGCCAAATGACTGACAGCTCTAATGAAGTGTATAATCATCGGGGCAGAAGCGTCAAAGCTGCCAAGACTTCAATCGCTCGATGTGATGACCAAAGAGTCTGTTCGCTCTTCTGCTCAAAAGTAAGTGGGTGCCCCGCGGGACCACACGACTCTGTCCCATCTTGGAACATTATTAATGCGGCCGTTTGGTGCAAACCCTGTGATCAGATGGCAGTGATATAGTAAAAAAAATATATATCAAATCTCAATATTTTTTTCAACCTAGTCACAAAAGGTCACAAAAACATCTCGAAATTGTGAGGAATGATTGTTTCAACCAAACAACCCAATCAGTAAAATGCAGAAAAAAGATAATTTATAAAATATTTTTAATGATATAATTCCCAATATTTACCACAATGTATTTTGATTTTTACAAAAATGCCATTGCTTTTTAGCCTGACAAGCCAGACCAACATCAAGATGTTTGGTCTGGAAACTCACCATTGACGGCTCAATCCGAGGGGCGGGATAAACGGTTGTCTTTCAAAATCCCTCTGCACGTGATAGGATAGCGCTACAACCAACCAGAGCAACAAAGGTGAAACAGAGCTTGTTGATAGATTAAACATTCGCCGTATCCGGTCGGCAAAACTCCGAACACATCTTCCCTTTTTAAGAATGACTTCAGTGCCGTTCTTTGTTCTTTTCTCAGAGAAAAGCTTAACTCCAAGTCTTCCAGAATCATGGTCAAAGCTGATTCGAAAGACCGCCGCCGTTCGCCAGTTTCTGTGTTTACTAGAAGCACGCAAACGCAACTCGGCCATCGTCATTATGGCCCCGCCCGACTCTATACACGATGTGATTGGCCCGTCCAGAGTGAGGGGAATACAGCTCAGAAGGGTATTGAGAGTTCCTAGACGACACTTGCGGGCAGATTAAATTTGCTGCCGCTAGGGTGCATCTAGATTTCTAGGCTAATTGTTTTTAACATCGATAAGAAAAATGTTTCTTGAGCATGAAACCATCATATCAGAATGATTTCTGAAGGATCATCTGACACTGAAGACTGGTAATGATGCTGAAAATTCAGCTTTGAATCACAGGAATAAATCACATTTAAATACAATTCATTGTAATGTAAAAAAAAAAGTTTGAACAGATTCACAGAAACTAACAGCATTTTGAGGTTGAAATTAGAGACGCTATAAAAGCATCTTTATCTTAAAGGGATAGTTCACTTTAAAATGGAAATTCTGTCATCCTTTACTCATCCTCAAATTGTTTCAAACCTGTATGAATTTCTTTCTTCAGATGAACACAAGGGAAGATATTTTGAAGAATGTCAGTAACCAAAGAGTTAACTGGAGCCAAGAAAGAAATTCATACATGTTTGAAACAATTTGAGGGTGAGTAAAGGATGACAATTTTCATTTTAAAGTGAACTATCCCTTTAAAGGCACAATATGTAAGATATACATACAAGTGAAAGAAGCCCCAGTGGCCTTGTTCCACTCCATCGGCTTTCAGTCTCACCCTGTTTCGTACTACAGTAGCCTAATGTTAATCTTTAGCTCATCCATGAATATGATTTTTCCCCGAGTCCAGTCGGATTCTTTTCCAACGGCTGTAGAGGTGAAGACAACAACTCCCATGATTCCGCAAAATCAACGTATCATCAAGCAAAATGACATCATGACTTTGCGTAAACGTTTGGCCTGTTGTCTGTACGCATTTTGAGCTATCCGCGTGTATGTCTACGCCTAAACGAACCATCATCTCCGCGTGTATGTCTACGCCGTGTGATTCTGCGTGAATGTCTACGCCTAAACGAACCATCATCTCCGCGTGTATGTCTACGCCTAAACGAACCATCATCTCCACGTGTATGTCTACGCCTAAACGAACCATCATCTCCACGTGTATGTCTACGCCTAAACGAACCATCATCTCCACGTGTATGTCTACGCCTAAACGAACCATCATCTCCGCGTGTATGTCTACGCCTAAACGAACCATCATCTCCACGTGTATGTCTACGCCTAAACGAACCATCATCTCCACGTGTATGTCTACGCCTAAACGAACCATCATCTCCACGTGTATGTCTACGCCTAAACGAACCATCATCTCCGCGTGTATGTCTACGCCGTGTGATTCTGCGTGAATGTCTACGCCTAAACGAACCATCATCTCCGCGTGTATGTCTACGCCTAAACGAACCATCATCTCCACGTGTATGTCTACGCCTAAACGAACCATCATCTCCACGTGTATGTCTACGCCTAAACGAACCATCATCTCCGCGTGTATGTCTACGCCGTGTGATTCTGCGTGAATGTCTACGCCTAAACGAACCATCATCTCCGCGTGTATGTCTACGCCTAAACGAACCATCATCTCCACGTGTATGTCTACGCCTAAACGAACCATCATCTCCACGTGTATGTCTACGCCTAAACGAACCATCATCTCCACGTGTATGTCTACGCCTAAACGAACCATCATCTCCGCGTGTATGTCTACGCCGTGTGATTCTGCGTGAATGTCTTACGCCTAAACGAACCATCATCTCCGCGTGTATGTTTCGCGGTGTGATTCCTCCAACCTGATCTCAGAGAATTAATATTTATAGCCTAATTTTAGATTTTGGAGCAACTACCTCCACTCCTACCCTAAACCTACCCACTCTCAACAATATTAAACACGTAACAGGCAAATAAATGTACATTCACATGTATTTATTGCAAAAACGGACCAAAAAACAGTATAAAAGTATTAACTCGTTGCATTCCAAGTCTTCTGAAGTCATACGATATCTTTATGTGAAGAACAGTTGATCTTAATGTTCTAATCGTTGTAATGATAATCGCGCCCCTTTGTGAACAGAACACACGCACTCGTTAATATTTATGATTCAAATGATACACACGAAATGTGACAAGTTTAGAATGATGCGATCGGTCACGAGACACACGAGAGCCAATGGCATTTTACAATCAAAGCTGACGTAATGACGCAATTGGTCACGAGACACACGACAGCCAATGCTGTCAAAGCTGACGTGACGTTTCTTCCGGTGGCAATATTTGAAATGCATTATTAATCTTTGGCGGATGGACTCGACGTTCTGATCGCTTTTGGGGATTTAATTCATGTAAATAAATCGTTTGGCCTCGGAACACTTGGAATATTTGTACTTTCTGAATAAATTGTGCCTGCAGTCGTATCTGCCTGTTTTCCTTTTTTTTATAATACACAAATGGGTAGGTTTAGGGAAGAGTTTGAGTTTCGCGTTCAAAATGTGTCTGAATATGTGTGTCCACAAGGTAAACGAATTTATAAACTAAAGTATGTTTTTTTGAAAATGTAAAAATGCTGAATGTTTCTGGTGATGGGTAGGTTTAGGGGCTGTGTGTGTGTGTGTGTGTGTGTGTGTGTTTTATTTGATGGGTACATTTAGGGGTAGGGGCAGTGTAGGGGGATAGAATGAAACAGCGTCGATAAACTCGCTAAAAAGCGATTATGCGTCTTGATAGCACGCCAAAATGGCATACAAATTGGCGTGTCATACATACGCCATTTCATGAGATCAGTCTGCATCAAGCTTCACCTTTTTTTTTTTTTTGAAGTGACCTTCAGCAAAAAATGTATTATTGTTCCATTAACACTAATGGCCTTTTTTTTAACAATCTGAGCACATGGTCAAAAGCGCATGGCGCAGGTGCATTAAGGGCAAGTCCTGAATCCACTTTTTCTAGTTTGACAGTCAGCACACCATCAACATCACCATACCACATAATCCAAAAGAATTGTCCCTAGTCTCTTAATGAGTCACGGGTGTGTTGGACATAACACGCAATAAATAAATCAGAGTCTCAGCTCCCTTTCCCTTTAAAATCCCAGTGAACCAGAAGTAGTAAGTGAGTTTTCTTCAGTGCTGCTACGTATTTCCAAGTGAAACGGGATATTGAATAGAGGGCAGGGTTTTACTTCAGCGCTCCTCCTCTCCATCTCACGCTCATTGCAAACGGTTTGAGGGGAGCGGTGAAGTATTTTCAAACCTATCAAACTGCCGACATCTGAGAAGGAACGCCGTTTTCAGACCGGAAGTTACATCTCAGATTTAATTCAAGATTACCGCGACAATCTAGTTTTTTCTGTGTATTAACTTGCACGGACTAATTGTTCACCCTAAGACCTGTAATATGTGCTAACAAAGTAAATAGGGTCAATTTTGATTTCATGAGGACTTTAAAAGCCAGTTGCGCTCGCACCACGGCGGATTCACTATTTAAATGGCAGAATTTGCAAGCAGAAAGACTGAACCCTTCTCCAGAGAGAAATTCTTTTATTTTTAATATTTAAAAATATTTGTGTGCTGCTGCGCAAACCTGTGTGTGTAACAAGCAGAGTGTATGCACTTTGTGTAGTCGCACATATTATCATAAATAACACAAAAAATACCATGCTATTGACTTTAGAGCAGTTTTTTTTTTTATCACTTTAGAGGTTTTTGTTGGTCAGGGGCGCAGTCATTTTCAGTTGCCTCAAAAATAGCAGCACGCCAACAATGTGTCTAATCCCACCTTGTTTCAGACCAGCACGCTCATGGGTGAACAGATAGGCGGGAGTGCATTTGCTATTTAAACAACATGGCGCTGAACAAAACAAAAAACACTTGTTTTGTCATGCCTGGCGTCGCATTGCGCCGGGTGGATGATAGGGCCCTAAGTCACCAAACTAATGACAAACCATTTGGAAACTTGCCCAAATAAAAAGCACATTCTCAACAGCAAAAAGTTCACAAATATATACACTGAACATCCCACCCAAACATAGACGGCTTTTGTTTCTACACTCCAAAAAAAACGTGCAATATCCTCTCAGATGAAGTTTTACCCACCATCCCCGCGGTGTATGTGTGGGCATCAGTTATCTAACCCGAACATAATACAATAATATGTCTTTTTTGCATTTGTTTTCCACCCGTCAATGCATTCTATTATGATAAGGCAGATCTCTTTCCACCCTCTTCCCCCCTGCGCTCAACAGAGGGGTACTGAAGAGCAGTGGAACCTCAGAAGGCTCATTCCTCTTTGTTCTATTATTCACCAGCCCGGGCTTCAGAACTCACCCGGTTCTCAGCGGGTTTGGAGATCTGCTTTTACAGCATGCGAGAGACGGATCGGGATGTACTGGGATAGATCAAGCAAGCAAAAAGCAGCATCTCTGGAGAGGTGTTTCCACCTTGGACCGGGACCCACTTGCGAAGCAGTGCAGTTCTGTGCTCATAAAAGCAGAGCGCCATTAATAAGTACGAAACTGGGGCCATTCCTTTATTGATATGTAGTTCATCGTTACACCTGACTAAAATCTTTTGATCGTCGATAAACCATTGTTATTGATCATTTACAGAGTCACAAGGCACCAAACATTATAATTTTAGCATTCAAGAGTATTTGTTTACCCAGAATGCTCATTTGTACCAGCATAAACAGTTATTTGTGAGCTAAAGGCGCATGTTTGTTTTTCCTTTTAGACTGTTCAGTGTCCCACGGGCATTTCATACATTGGTAATAAGGACCAGACAAATGTTTAGCACAAGCTGCATTAGAAGCTTTGATGTACTTTTAGATTAAGCGAAGTCTACAGTGATGTCTTCAAAAATACAAATATAAAGGGAGTAAAGTTAAACTATCTTCCCATCTGCACTCTCCCCCAAAGCAGCGATCATTAAAGGCTCTGTATGTAGTACTGTGGCAACTGGAGATTTGTATGGACCTTGTTGAAAACTTCTGATGAACCGTTCCCCGATGAGAAGCAAGCTAAAGAAGACCTTCAGAGGGATATTTCTCTGACTTATTATATCCCAGCAGAAACTGTACTTCAGTGAAAAGCAAACTTTAAGCATTAGCTGCTTTGAATCAAGATTGGTTTATTAATGATCTAAAGCCCTAAAGAACCATGTTGATCAAACTTAGCGTGCTGTATAAGCATGAGACATTTAAAAAAAATAAAAAATAAGATCATTCCCAAATCCTGTGGCAGAATTTTCAAGCTTTTCTTGTTCTGTCAATATAAAAGGAGGGCTAATCCTGCCAGATCCCTATTTACTGTAAATTACATTACGCCATTAATAATTTAAAACACGCAATTTACAGTTTTCAAAGTCTATACTGACTATGTAGGATTTATAAACCAAAAAAGTAAAGTGCAAAATGTTTTAAAAGTTGATCAAATATTCTGAACAAAATGTTTGGTGCCTCAATGCTAATGTTTTTCAGTTTATGCTAAGATTGCTAAGGTGTCCAACGTGGTTTTAGTGCATTGCTGTAATATTTTAAAATCGGTCAATTATGAGTAACTTTATTTTATTATCTTACTTGTAAACGGTGTCAAAAACATCGATATGTATCGATACTGAAATATCGGAAACAGTTCCAATACTCCGTTTCTGCAGTATTGATACCAGTCGCACGTTCTCGTTCTGTCTCCTGTCCAATGGCGAATTGACAAACACCGCCTCCTCTCACTCACCCATTGGCTCTGGTTGAATATTACTTATATTGTGCATCATTTTAGTCATTGGTTTCGCACTCACACCAAAAGTGCGTGTGGCACTCCCATAAAACCGCCTCTCAAACAACTTACAGGTGCAAAATGTAGGCCTACTTATTTTTCGTGGTTTGTTGTGCTTAAATGGTCAAATACATGTTATTTTTTTTGTAAAAATGCAGAGTATTCAGGTAAATACAGTCAGTATGGAAATGTAAATCCATGCATAAGCTGCTATCTGTCATGTTATTTAAAGAACAAAAGACAAAATAGCTCTTTACTTAACTTTTTGTTACTTTAATTGTAAGAATTAATCTGCATTTCATTATTTTTGAACTATCCAGTTTTTTTTATTAGTTTCATTCCTGTAGTATTTCATATTTGAATATACAGTTTTATACAGTTTTGAATATCCAGCCATTATTTCATTTGACTCTTTATTCTGTTGTATTAATTTGTGATATGATTTGCAATTTGTTTATCTAATCTTATTTTATTACTATTTACTTGTCTTTTTTGTTGTAAATTTAGTTGTGCTGTGTGTAAGCTATTAACAAAATAACCCAAATTATGAAAAAAATATGAGATAATAATAAACGATCTGTATTGCGGTATAAATGGCAGTTTTCCCCGTGGTATCAAATATTAATATTTTTCGTATTGAAGTTGGAAATTCCTGTATCGTGACAACACTACTTGTGTGAATAGCCACGGAAAGATAGGCCTTCATCTCAAAACTTTGAAAGAAAAGCTTAAAGTTGGCATGAAGCGAAAGTGGCCATGGTCTTTTCTAACCTATCGTGACGTATATCCATGTAAAAAGAAATGTAGGGTGGGACTTGATTTTGTCCATCAGATATTGATTGGTTGTGGTTTGTTATTGGTTTTCATGCTGAAAAACTCAGTCCGCTTTTACAGCCTCATTATGTTTATCATTGTGCTCTTATAAACTAGTATAATTTTTAGATAAAAACTAGAAGAGTTGCTGGAAGTTTAGTGATGGTGACGCTGAAGTCCAGTGACCATAGCTTTTTACTTCTGGCGACTGCGTTTAGGCTTCAAGAAAATCAAAAGTTGTGTTCATCTTTTGATGGACCATAGTTTGATACCAAGATTTGTTTTTCTTTCGATAATCCAAAAAATCCTTTTGGGTTTTTCTCTAGGGAGCCAGTGCAATGCTAATTTGCCGGTTGGCCTATAAAGTGACGTCAACAACTCTTTCAGTTTTTATCTAAAAAAATTTTTTCCCAGAATGTTCAAGTTATATTTGTATCGATGTTTTTAGTGAATTTTATGGGTCTTGTGAGTGGGTCAGGGGAAATGTACTGAATGCCAATGGAGGCCTTTCTGAAGCCTTTCTCAGCCATCAGCTTCTTCATCTGTTCAGCCATCTTCATTTGTGTTCCGAAGATGAACGAAGGTCTTACGGGTGTCCAACGACATGAGGGTGAGTAATTCATGAAATAATTTTCATTTTTGGGTGAATTAACTCTTTAAATTTGACATGTATATTGTCTGATGTGCATTTGGTGTGATATAAAGTAAAAGAAAAGGAAGGAAGGAAGGAAGGAAGGAAGGAAGGAAGGAAGGAAGGAAGGAAGGAAGGAAGGAAGGAAAGAAGGAAAGAAAGAAAGAAAGAAAGAAAGAAAGAAAGAAAGAAAGAAAGAAAGAAAGAAAGAAAGAAAGAAAGAAAGAAAGAAAGAAAGTGCTCACCATTCCTTTCCAAAGTTCAATTAAGAGCTTCTGTCCGCCATAGCTTCTTTTCCAAGTCGTGAATTATTTATCTTTGAATTGTTAATAAATAATAACAGAGGACTCCGGGGACCCTGCCCGGTCAATTAGGCGATGAAGAGGGTGAGTCAGAGCAACGGGGGGTCGACGCATTATTAACATCAGCCATCTCTCACTTTCTTCATCTTCATTATATCGCTCGCCGTCAGACACAATAACGCCTCAATACAATGCCCGACTTCAAACAGTCTGGCGGTCGGATCCACTCGTCATTTTCAACTCACCTTCTTTTGCTTCCATATTCATAATTTTTGCCGTCTTTATGCCAAGGTTGTTTTTCTCTTCCAGGTCGGCTCCCTGCTCGAGAGCTTTCTTTGGTGTTCAATCATTAGTTTGATTAGCCTACACGTCTCTGTCAAACTCGAAGGAAGGCTACTTGAATCCTACTGGATTAAATGTATGATGATATTGACAATGTCCAGTATCTAAAACAGCAAAAATCTATGGCGTTCTTCAGTTTTGCGTTGTTTATAAAGTATTGTAGATCTGGCACACCAGGCATTATTATTAGACATTTGCACGATTAATAAATAGTAGCCTATACTTCAGGCGCACTCCCGCTTTGCTTGAACTGAGGAGCTGACGACACTGAGCGCCAAAACGGTATTTATCATTTGAATTTCGCAACAACAACAAAAACAACAAAAAACTAGTAGATTTTGAAACTTCGTTTAACCTCTTAATCTGCGCCCCTTTTTTGAGAATTAAAAATAAAAACGACATAGCCTACCCAAATAAAAATGTCTGCAGCTCTTAAACCCTTAGCCTACATGACCCTACATCCTACGTCAAAGATTTTAGGTCTATATCCATAAATTTAGTCTTATTTTAAACTAGACACTTGAAATTATGTTACCCAAAAGTCATAATAACTCAAAGTAGTTTAGGGACAGATTAAAACAAGGGGAAATATGCATGTATGTGACTCACGTTTTTTATTTTTTATTGTTATTTTATTATTCCCTTATGGGGAAAAAAAATAAGATTTTAATTTTAAGGCCCTGAAAATAACATAAATATAAAACTGTCCGTCTGATCATGTTTTGATTAAAATTTGATCAATCAGCTCCCTAGTTCACTAGTCAGTGCGCTGATCAGGACATAAGTCAATGGGCTGACTCCCTGATCAGTGCCCTGACAACTAGACTATGGAGCTGATTGAGACGCACCCAATGTCTTTTGATTCGTTACTACATCCATCACTGCTATGTAGTGGGGATGTACATGATTTCGGATGCATCATGCAATTCCAGTTTACCCCTTTTAAAAACGTATTTGTGGCATGCTTGCCTTTTGCATATTTTGCTTACAAAAAATGTCAGGATAAGAATTGGTGAGAATCACTAATTATCTATAATCACTATAACTCATTACCACGTGTCATCCTAATTTGAATGGAATATGAACACCATGGATTTATTATTACTGTTTTGCCTCTCTAGTCCAGGTATTAATGTATCCACCAGAGGGCAGTGTAACCATAACGTTCTCATGGAGTAAGGCAAGTTTGTGTTGATTGAAAATTGTTATTGTTAAATAATATATAATGCAATAACATTGACCCACTGTATAAGCACAAGTAGTCACTGTTTAGGTTTATTATCACTGTATCAGAAATCAGCTGTTTTAATGCAACATACTATAAAGATACTAACAAACTATAGATATACATGTTCTTCATTCATAATTATGTAAATAAAAATGCTTCATCAATTAAAAATATTTGTGTAAATCTGTAGAGTAACATCTACTAATGCAAATTACTTAAAAACAGCTTGCCACAACATTAGCAATACAAGAGATAACAATTTATCACTCACTCACTCACTCACTCACTCACTCACTCACTCACTCACTCACTCACTCACTCACTCACTCACACACACATTATTACATTCATTCGTTGTAACATTAGGTATTGCACCACTTCATAAGTCCATCACAGAATGTCTCTGGTCTCCGGATTGTCTCATCTTCATTCTAATGTTTTGTCACTCCAAGCTAAAGACTTTCTCTTGGCAAGCTCCATCCAGGACGGCTGAGCTCCGTCTGACCGTGGCTGCTGCTGCTGCTGAGAGATGTCTAGTGGTGATAATGATGATGATGATGATGATGATGATGATGATGGTGTTGCTGGAAGCTCAGATGGGACGGTAAGAGCTATTGCAGAGAAGCACGAACATGCACATCAATGTCTATCTCAAATGATAAAGCTTTGAAGAACAGCAAAAAATATCAAATATTTAAAAATGACAGTCAAAGCAGTGCTTTACTTTCTGTGTTTGGTGGGATGGGTTTTGCATTCCAGTCAGTCTTGTTGGAGGCTGCTGCTCTCTTTGTTGTGTCATCTTCTGATGTACAATTCCTACCATTGTCCTGCAAAGAGTAAATAAATAATTTTTAAAAGAAATTTTTTTAGATGCATCTTAATTAACATAAATTAATTGAGTGACTACACAGAATAATATGATCTATATTTAATATTATATATATGTGTGTGTGTGTGTATATATATATATATATATATATATATATATATATATATATATATATATATATATATATATATATATATATAATAACAGTATATCATTTTGTCCCCATTTTTCATGAGCTGAACTCAAAGATCTAAGACTTTTTCTATGTACACAAAAATTCCTCTCAAATATTGTCAGTGTTGGGCAAGCTACTTGGAAAATGTAGTGAGCTAAGCTACCAGTTACTCTACATTAAATTAAGCTTCACTACACTGAAGCTAACCCCCTGAGAAATGTAGCAAGCTAAGCTACAGCAACTTGACAAAAGTAGTTTACTACATCTAAGCTACTTTTTTTTTCTTTCTTTTTTTTATATTGAACCAACTTCATTCATATCAATGCTATCTCAGTGATCAATAAAAGTCAAGCATATAGACACACACTTTTTTTTTGTTATTCATAAAACTGTCCGAAATCAATTCGGCAACAAAACCATGTGATCCATAATATTAACAAAACCAGGGGCCTATTGCACAAAACTAGGATAAGGGATTAAGCCGGGATATCTTGGTGATCTTATCATTTTTATGCAAAATTTAGTACACAGCTGTCATGTAAACATACCCTGAAGGCAAACTGTATATATATATGTGGCAAGGGGGGCGTGGTTCAGCGAGGTCTGCAGCGGGAGAGAGAGCCGCGGGACGAGCGGTAAGTGAGTGGGTTGGACGCAGATTAATAACACCTGTCTCTTGTTCCAGTAATGAGCGCGGAGACGGGATAAAACACCAGCGGAACCAGAGACCAGGGAGAGAGAGAGTTCGGACGGTTGATGCCAAACCCCCACAGAGACTGAGTTACCGGAAGCCGGAAGTGCCGACCCGGAAGTGATCGTGTGTTTATGTGAATCCACACCGCAGCGTGTGTTATTGAAACTTTGAGTTAATAAACAAGCATCAACCGTCTAGCCGACCCCCGTGTCCTCTTCCTTCCTCATCCTATCGAACTTTGCTACACTGGTGCCGAAACCCGGGAAGGAAGTAGGACAGCGCCGCCGCCATGACAACGCCCTCCGCCTCGCCATTTGCGGATGTCATCAACTCCCTCGCGGTCCTCCACCAAGAACACCACCAGGCGTTGCTGGACCTTCGGACCGAACAGGAGCGCCGCTTCGAGGCGATCGTCCAAGGCCAGCAAGAGGACCGCGAGCGGTTCCGGAGCTGGATGGACCGGGAGGTTCGCGCCGAGGCCGCCGCACGGGCCAGCGCACCGGTTCACGTGCCCCTCCAGAAGATGGGGCCGGAAGACGACCCGGAGGCCTTCGTGGATCTATTCCAGAAGGCCGCGGAGGCCTGCGGGTGGCCCCGGGCACAGTGGCCGGTGCGCCTCATCCCCCTACTATCCGGAGAAGCCCAGGCGGCCGCGCAACAACTACCGGTCGCGAACCTCCTGGACTACGACGATCTGAAGAGGGCCATCCTTCAGCGGGTCGGCCGGACCCCGGAACAACACCGACAGCGTTTCCGTTCCCTGGAGTGGGGTGAGTCCGGTCGACCCTTCGCATTGGCCCAACAGCTCCGGGACGAGTGCCGCAGATGGCTTCTGGCCGGCGGCAGCGACGTGGACCATGTTGTCGATCTGGTGGTGCTGGAGCAATTTATCACTCGGCTCCCCAGGAAGACCGCCGAGTGGGTCCAGTGCCACCGGCCCACGTCGCTGGAGACGGCCATCAACTTGGCGGAGGACCACCTGGTGGCGTGCCCGGGGGTCGGCGAACCCCCATTAACTTCTCCCTCTCTCTCTCCCCCCTCTCTCTCTCTCTCTCGCCCTGTCCCTCTCCCCAGGTCCCGCCGGGGCGGCGGGTAGGCCTGGGCTGGCCTGCTGGCGGTGCGGCGATCCGGATCATTTTGTGGACCGATGTCCGATGATGGACATCGGAACAATGATCCGGATCCCGAACGTCCAGCGGACCACCCCCGATCAGGCAGGAGAGTACCAAATTCCTGTGAGTATCAAGGGGGGTACATATCAGGCCTTGGTGGATTCAGGATGTAACCAAACCTCGATCCATCAAAGCCTGATGCAGCCTGGGGCATTGGATACAAGCCGCGTGGTTAAGTTGCGGTGTGTGCACGGGGATGTGGTGGAATACCCGGTTGTCCCGGTCACGATACAGTTTCGGGGGAAAAAGCATAGTGTAGAGGTGGCGGTTAGTCCACACCTCCGGCATCCGCTAATTCTGGGGACAAATTGGCCCGCCTTTTCGGCGTTATTGGGGTCGTTATGCGCGGATGCCGCTTGGGAGAAGAAGGCGAGGAGGGGGGCGGCGCGAGTGCAGCTTGGGGAGACTGAGACGGGACCCTTGGGGACAGCTTCAGCGGAACCGAGCGGGATCGAGAGACTGATTCTCTCGGACCGCGATGACTTTCCGCTGGAGCAGTCACAAGATGAGACCCTCAAAAATGCCTTCCAACAGGTCCGATCGATTGACGGTCAGTCTCTCCAACCTGCCCTGCCTGTCTCGTATCCATATTTTGCCATAATCAAGGATCGGTTGTATCGAGTGACCCAAGACACTCAGACAAAGGTAGATACAACCCAGCTGTTAGTACCAAAGAGCCGCCGGGAAATGCTTTTCCAGGCGGCTCACTCTAACCCGATGGCGGGCCACCTGGGACAGGCGGCCACACTGAATCGCTTAATGACCCGATTTTTTTGGCCAGGCATTCATGACAATGTGCGCAGGTGGTGCGCGTCTTGTCCGGAATGTCAGTTGGTGAATCCACTGGCCGCCCCAAAAGCGCCATTGCGCCCCCTTCCATTAATGCAGGTCCCCTTCGAGAGAATTGCGATGGACCTCATCGGGCCATTAGAGCGATCCGCACGCGGACATCGTTTTGCGCTAGTTATCGTGGACTACGCAACACGATATCCGGAAGCAGTGGCGCTCCGCAACATCTCGGCGAAGAGTGTTGCGGACGCCCTGTTTCGTTTAATCTCCCGGGTGGGGATTCCGAAAGAAATCCTCACTGATCAAGGCACGGCGTTTATGTCACGCACGTTAAGCGAATTGTACGGATTATTGGGCATTAAATCCATTCGAACCAGCGTCTATCACCCACAAACAGACGGCTTGGTCGAACGATTTAATCGCACTCTTAAATCCATGATCCGTAAATTCGTACAGGAAGACGCCAAAAATTGGGATCGGTGGTTAGAACCCCTCTTATTTGCTGTGCGAGAGGTCCCGCAAGCCTCCACGGGGTTTTCCCCCTTCGAGCTTCTCTACGGTCGGCAGCCACGGGGGGTGCTGGACGTCCTACGAGAAACTTGGGAGGAGGGGCCTTCTTTGGCCAAAAACGAAATTCAGTACGTCATGGACTTGCGAACAAAACTCCACACCTTGGGGCGGCTATCTAGGGAGAATTTGTTGCAAGCCCAGGACCGCCAGAGCCGGTCATATAACAGGGGTACTAAACTACGCAAATTCACACTGGGAGAGAAAGTGCTCGTTCTACTCCCGACGTCGAGCTCAAAATTAATGTCAAAGTGGCAGGGGCCGTTTGAGGTCGCACGACAGATAGGAGAGCTCGATTATGAAGTGATACGATCCGATAGGAACGGGGCACGTCAAATATACCACCTCAACCTGCTAAAAAAATGGAATGAGGTGGAATCAGTGTTGTTGGCAACGGTGATCGGGGGAGAGGATGATCTCGGGCCAGAGGCGAGCATTAAAGCGCAATCAGTCGCGCTGGCCCCTGGGGGAGATCACCTCTCACCGTTACAACTCACTGATTTATCGAAATTGCAGGCGGAGTTCGCTGACGTGTTCTCGCCCCTACCGGGACGTACCGACTTGATTCAGCACCATATCGAGACCGAGCCGGGCGTGGTAGTTCGCAGCCGGCCGTATCGCTTGCCTGAACACAAGAAAAAAGTAGTTCAGGAAGAATTAGGCGCAATGCTCGACATGGGAGTAATCGAGGAGTCCAACAGTGACTGGGCGAGCCCGATAGTTTTGGTCCCCAAAACAGACGGCTCGGTCAGGTTCTGTGTGGACTACCGCAAGGTGAACGCTGTGTCGAAATTCGACGCGTATCCAATGCCGCGGGTTGACGAGTTGCTTGATCGGTTAGGCACGGCTCGATTTTATTCGACACTGGACTTAACAAAGGGCTATTGGCAGATCCCCTTGTCTCCATTGTCCAAAGAAAAAACAGCTTTCACCACGCCGTTTGGATTACACCAATTTGTCACGCTTCCTTTCGGCTTGTTCGGGGCGCCCGCAACCTTCCAGCGACTCATGGATAGGATTTTGCGTCCCCATGCGGCATATGCTGCTGCGTACCTGGATGACATAGTGATTTATAGTCACGATTGGCAGCGGCATATGCAGCATGTGAGGGCGGTCCTGAGGTCGCTGAGGGGAGCGGGGCTCACGGCCAATCCAAAGAAGTGTGCGATTGGGCGGGTGGAAGTAAGGTATCTGGGCTTCCACTTGGGTCATGGGCAGGTGCGTCCCCAAATTGATAAGACTGCCGCAATTGCAACCTGTCCGAGGCCCAAGACCAAAAAGGAGGTAAGACAGTTCTTGGGGCTGGCGGGATATTATAGACGGTTTATACCAAATTATTCGGACCTCACCAGCCCTTTGACTGATCTTACTAGAAAGGGGCTACCAGATACGGTCCAGTGGACGGAGCCGTGTCAACAGGCTTTTACCCAAGTGAAGGCTGCTCTATGTGGCGGGCCGCTTTTACACTCCCCTGACTTTTCTCTCCCTTTCTTGTTGCAGACTGACGCGTCGGACAGGGGGCTGGGCGCAGTCCTGGCCCAGGAGGTGGAGGGGGGAGAGCGGCCGGTGCTGTACATTAGCCGTAAGCTCTCCAAGAGGGAAGCTAAGTACAGCACCATAGAGAAGGAGTGTTTGGCCATCAGATAGGCCGTTCTCACTCTCCGCTATTACCTCCTGGGGCGGGAGTTCACTCTCTGTTCGGACCACGCTCCTCTCCAATGGCTCCACCGCATGAAGGATACCAACGCGCGGATCACCCGTTGGTATCTAGCTCTTCAGCCGTTTAAGTTCAAGGTGGTCCACAGGCCGGGTGCTCAGATGGCTGTGGCCGATTTCCTCTCCAGAAATGGGGGGGGGGGGGGGGGGGGGGGGGGGGCTGCAGGCCGGACGGCTCCCCGGCCTGAGTCGGGCGGTGGGGGTATGTGGCAAGGGGGGCGTGGTTCAGCGAGGTCTGCAGCGGGAGAGAGAGCCGCGGGACGAGCGGTAAGTGAGTGGGTTGGACGCAGATTAATAACACCTGTCTCTTGTTCCAGTAATGAGCGCGGAGACGGGATAAAACACCAGCGGAACCAGAGACCAGGGAGAGAGAGAGTTCGGACGGTTGATGCCAAACCCCCACAGAGACTGAGTTACCGGAAGCCGGAAGTGCCGACCCGGAAGTGATCGTGTGTTTATGTGAATCCACACCGCAGCGTGTGTTATTGAAACTTTGAGTTAATAAACAAGCATCAACCGTCTAGCCGACCCCCGTGTCCTCTTCCTTCCTCATCCTATCGAACTTTGCTACAATATATTAGCAGATAAATTGAGCCGGGATAACCAAAATATCCCAGCTTAATCCCTTATCCTAGTATTGTGCAATAGGCCCCTGGTGTCGAGAGTGTGTGTGTGTGTGTGTATATGTTCATCTGTATGTGTCAACAGGATCTCATGGTCATGCGTATAAATAGTACGAGTTTGCAATCTCGTTGAATGTATACGGCAAAATGAGTTTTGGCGTGCGTATGGTACGCGGTTTTTCGCGTGCATATGATACGCACTTTATGGCGTGCATATGACACGCTCTTGGGTAGGTTTAGGGTGGTGGGGTGGGGGGTTCGTATGTATAATACGCCATAAAGTGCGTATCATTTTGGCGTATAAATTCCCCGAGATTGCAAACTCGTACTATTTATACGCTTTTTCGCGAGATCCGTCTCGTATGTGTATGATATGCATACACAACTGTGTGTTTGCATTTATGCTCGATTTAGACTTGGGTACTTTTGCAGGACAAACTGTAAGTTAATTTACAACTCAACTTGTACAAAAAAAGTCCAGTCCAGAAAGTACAGTAGCAAAATAATTAAGACCTGCTCCAAACAGTACCAACATGGCAAAAAACAAAACGTGTGTGTGTGTGTGTGATCTATCTCCCACACACATGAAACAAGTTTCATTCATTCATTCATATCAAGAGGTGGCCAGGCTGGACCCCGATACGTTTAACAAGAGGTGTTTATTCAAGAGACACAATAGATTTTAAAACTTTGCAGTTTCTCTTTTGTCACCGTGCGGATGATGCGGGTGCAACAACGAATTGAGCTCTAGGAAAAAAAATGTCAACTAGATGCCTATCCCGTCATTTACACGCTTACTGCCAAATGAGTACTTTGAAAGGCTCGCGCGCGCATCTGTGCGCATCTGCGCGAGGCAGAAAGGAACGTAGAAAGTGAAGTATATCCGCGTTCTTATCAGTTGTGTTTCCAATTTGAGCTTGATCCTCAGAAAGGCTTGGGAAAATGTAACATTAGCTTGTGTGGACGCTACCGCACTACTTGATCAACAGAAGAGCTTCGCTACTGAAAAGCTATTTCATTGAGAAAACAGCGACGCTACCACCACGCTACTGAAAAATGTAGTTAAGCTAGTAGTGACGCTACTGCCCAACACTGAATATTGTTCATAGATCTGTCTAAATCTGTGTTAGTGAGCACTTCTCCTTTGCCGAGATAATCTCCATCCACCTCACAGATGCTGATTAGCTTCTAAGAAATGTCAGTAAACTAAAATTAAAAATGCATTGTGGTTTAGGTTTAAAGGAAATGTAGGTAAACTCAATGCAAAATGTCCTAGCAGAATACCAGTACCTTTTACTTTTTTGTGGATTAGTTGTTTTTTTTTGTATATAATAAATATGAAATGTGTTTTGTGCTCTCTAGCCTTGTTACCTGCTTGTCTTTTGTTCCACTGGGTGCTGGTTTAGAAGGAGGTCTCTGCGAGGCCGGCTGAATTGGGGTGTTCAGTGCGTGCTGTGTTTTCAGAGGATGAAGTGTGGGGGTCAGGGGCTGTGTTTTTGGCTGTAAGGCTGGTTTGAGAGGCTGTGCAGGAGGGGCTGCTGGAGATGAAGGGGGGATTGGTGAGTGATTTGTGGCCAATCTACTCAAGAATGGCTGGTAAGCCCTGGTCTTCCCTCTGGCTGGATTCATCCAGCCTGGCTCAGTCACAGCCTCTTTAGTTGCTCCTGTTGTATTTTGGATAGATGGCCTCATATCTGGAAGAAAAAAAAAGAAGAAAAAAAAAAAATATATATATATATATATATATATATATATATATATATATATATATATATATATATATATATATATATATATATATTTGTATTGAGGCAGACAAGTCAACTAGAAAGAATTGTACATTTAACTTTGTTTTCTATGTAATGGAAAGCGCAAATATTAGTAATAATAATTAAGTCTAAGCAACTTTTATTCTCAAAAAAAAAAAAAAAAAAAAGCTCAGCAAAAGGTGCACTTCTGTATGGTTTTATGTTATGGTTTTAGATTACAAATAGCAAACAAAAAGTCAGAATGGTATTTATCTGGGAATACTATACTGGGATGGCCCAATCTGTTGAGATTGGTCAGATGGCCCAGTCTGCTGTGATTGGTCTACTCAGCTCTGATTGGTCAGATGACCCAGTCTGCTGTGACTGGTCTACTCAGCTCTGATTGGTCAGATGACCCAGTCTGCTGTGATTGGTCTACTCGGCTCTGATTGGTCAGATGGCCCAGTCTGCTGTGATTGGACTACTCGGCTCTGATTGGTCAGATGGCCCAGTCGGTTACATTGAGATTGGTCTATTCTGTTCTGATTCATGGCCTAGTCTGGTGTGATTTGGTCTACTCTGCTCTGATTAGTCACATAGCCTAGACTGTTGTGATTTGTCTCTGGAGACGACAACTTTATTTGCGTGTGCTTTGATCTTTAAAAATTTACAGACATTTTACATTCTCATTAAACATCTGTACTACACACAACATGAATGGTAAAAATAAAAAAAGCACTTTAAATAATAACTCTGATTCAAAGATCTAGTTCCTTAAACATTTTTGTTTCATTTTATGGTCATTTGAACAAAAAATGTCGATTGAACCAATTCAACAAACAGATACGATACTATATATTATATAGTACAACAGAAAGAAGAAAAGAAAGACACTCACTGTCTTGGGCAGCAAGCTGAAACTCCAGGCTCTGTGAATCTTTTTCTTTTTTGGGAACAATGTGTTTACTCTTGGAATTGCCATCACACATATTTCTAAAGGTTTCTGCTTTCCCAGCATGCTCCTCGGAGTCAGCCTGCGTTGTGTTAGACTCTAAACTGTACCGTTTGGTTTCATCCTTAATTTTGGAAACCTCAGAGCGATACCTCAGCGACAGAGAGGTTGTGCGGAGCTGCACCCCAAACATATTCTTCCTGTCTTCAGGTTCCTCTAGTTTCTCTGTTGGTTTCGTTTCTCTTGCTTCATCTTTCTGCTGCTCTAGGTTGGGTTTGTTGGATTGGGTCTTGATTCCTGGAGTTGCTTTCAAATGTCCCTCATTCTGCTTTGTCACAGTCTCACTTGTTGTTTTGGAGTGATGCTTTGCAGATGCAATGGTAAACGGGAATGATCCAGGGGTAAGTGTCCTGCAAATCTGTTCAGGTGCACTTTCCACTCCAGCTTCCCAAGGTTTTGCTGAGGCATCTGTGGCACCTTTTGGAGATGGAGGGCTCCTCATTTCCATTTTTGGCTTTTTGATGCGAGGTATAGGTACAGGAAAAAGTCTAAATGATGCTTCCTCTTGGGGGCTTTCCTTTGTATTTGTTCCACACGCAAGATTCTCACTTGTCTGGATCTGGATATTGTCTGTATAATGTCTTTGGATGGGTGAATGGGCTCTTAATGACTCTATTTCTCTTGATGGTTGTGTCGATTCAGGAAGTCCTGACGGTGACGGTGGACCTGAGGAGCTTGAGGTCAAGCCAAAGGACATTGGCTGCAAATAAAGAGGATTGTTGGTGACTCTACCCTCAGATTCAGGAGACTCTTCCGACTTTTGAATTTCAACACCCAGAGATGGGAAATGAGTTTCAGTTCTGTTGGGGTTCTCTTCCTGGTTCTGCACTGACTTTACAGGAGATATCCCTATAGGTTCTGGAGAGGCGGGCTTCTCTTTTAGGTCCGAAGTCGGAGAGGAAGACGAGCAATGGTGCAGTGTCTCAGTGAACGTCATGGTTTCTTCTTCATCATCCTCCTCCTCAGACAGAACGTTGTCCAAGTCACTGATACTTTCTGAACGATACCTGGGAGAAAGAGACACCTGGAAAAGAGAGATTGAAATGCCTTCATTTTTTTTAAACCAACAGTTTAAAATTAGTAATGATTAAGTACTTTTTGCAGATGTTATCAGTGATTTTCATCAAATATTTTTTTATTTAAAACCTGATAACCGTCACGAGGACGAGGACGTGCTGAAACTCTCTTTGCTTAAATTAGCTCAAAATTACTATCAGATGTAAGTAATTACCTTGACAAACTATACATCATTAAAAAGATCTAAGACTAAAGTTTAATTTTGTTACCTCTGTTTTATTCTCAAAGTCTTATAATGACCGTAATGTGTTAATATGTGCCAGGAGTTATGAATATGATCTTGGGCGTCGCTACCTTTTGATTGTAATATGCACGTCATTTGCTCCCATTCATAAAATACTCCTCTTTGGTCGTCATGAAGACACTCGACAAAACAACTTCCCTCAGGGTTTTTACTTCAAATGTGTGCAGATGTGGAGAAATATTGATAGATTCTCACATGTTTGAGTCAAATTTCTATACAGAGAAGTATTATTTATTCAATCTTTATCCAAAATCCGCGGATGTGTGATTATGAGCGCAGTATACTGTGATATGCTGTGTTTTCAATTCATTCTGGCAGCCGGAGGGCGCTGGAAAGCTGTACTACTGAAAATTCACTCCCCTATGCATAGATGAAGAACAGACACACCATGTGACATTCAGGAAGTATCTGACATGACCAAAACAACTTTCTAGCGATCGTTAGATCACTATTTTATGCAGATAGACACGTTTTAAGACAATAAACACACAATCGCGGCAATATATGGTTGGTCTGTGTTCTTTATGCCATGTTGGGTGGTTTCATAATAGATGATATTTATAATGCAATGCTATTCCACATAGCTTTTAGCATTGCATATTTTCTGTCAGATTTTTTGACCCGAAGCTACATGAGATCACATATTTTTATATAAAACACTCGACTTATAAATTATAAAGTGATATGAAGCAAGTTTTGAATAAAACATGATTTTAATCGTATAAATTGTTGTTTTGCTAGTGTGCTAAGCTAACATGCTAGCTTGCCCTAGATGCACCTGCCACTGAGTAAATACTTTATTTTTATGAACATTTTCTAAATGTAAAACTACTGAAATGCTTATTTGGACGAAATGCATTCAATAGAGTCTCAGTGAGGGTAAAGTGAGAGGTTTGATTTAGAAATGAGGTTTGAATAGAACAGTTTGAATAGAGAATCGTTAGTAATTATAATGCAGACAAAAGAATAATAATTAGAGCCATAACCAGTCCGCAGAAGTGTGAATGTGTGCCTGGGAGACAAACTGAATGGGGCAGTTTGCACCTCTAAACAATAGAGGCAAAATAGAGAATGAAAGCTGAGAAGACATGGCAATAAACATCAGTTGATATTTTAGAGATATCTCAAAATAAAATCACATAAAACGATCTTGTAAAACGTTTAATAAAATTCAGAGTTTTAGACTGATCATCTTCAGATCTGAAATATAACATGGTCAGACTTGTGGCTTTAGCTGTAGTGCATTTCTAGATTTCTCCAAGGCCCACTTCAATTTTATTTTCATAAAGATATTTCATACAAATAAATTTCTAATAACTTTACAAAACTTTGAAGCTTATTATAGCTTTTTTTTATTATAAAAAATATTATCATTTTGACTTTACAGTAAACTGCCAGGTGTCTGCTTTCAAATGAGACCATAATTATGCTTTTAGTGCAAAGGATTCACAAACTGTATTTGTTTTAGTCTGAGTATACATTTCTTAGGATTTTTTCAAAATTTTGAAATCAGCTTAACAGGTTAAATTAATGAAGCTTTATTTAACATCCTTTAAAAATAAAATCCTACTTTGGCAAAATAATTGTATAACTTTAGTTTACTTGAAGGGTTACTTCCGCGATAAGCATATGGTCTCTTTGTATCAGTAGAAACCCTGGAGTATATTCAAATGATTGTGCTCTCATCACAAGAGCTCATCAGCTCATGACGGTAAATGTAATCTGACTCCTGCAGTTAGTGCTCAGTGCTGTGATACTCGCGCGGCGACTCACTCATTATATTGAACACGTTCAGTATTTAATTGTAGTGTCTTCAACTCAGTCACTGTATTCCAGGAGCGGTGGCTTTGGGAATGGCCTCACAGGGCAGCGAACCATTCTGGGAATTGTAGTCTTTCATCCCCATGAGACAAATACATTTTCTGTCTTTTTTCAGTCTAGAAAGCACCAAATTCAAAAATAATTTCACATTTCTACTACATTAATGACTCTGTTTAAATACAGATTCATCTTTCCAGCGCTGAAGTACCCCTTTAAATATATAAAGATTAAAATGAACAAATATTTTATTTGTAACTAAAATAATTCTAAATTAATAAAATAAGCACTTTCAGTGTCCACACTGCTATTGATTACAATGAGAGGGATCTAGATTTTTCATACACAGTTTAATATTGTCTCAATTCTATTTAAATTACTTTATGCTCTTTAAAATGTACCTATTATGACCTTTTTCACAAGATGTTACGTAAGTTCCTGGTGTCCCCAGAATGTGTCCTGAAGTTTCAGCTCAAAATACCCCACAGATAATTTATTATAGCATTTCAAAATTTAGGTGTAAGCAAGTTTATTTGTGGATAACAATATATTTGTTTGGAATAAAGCAACAATAATACCCCCATACTTTACAGCTCCTGCTTTATAATCTGGCAACAAGAAGACTGAAGAATGCCACATAGCCGGTCCGAAATTGTCAGAAGCGGTAAGTAGCCCTACATGTCGGACACTGATGGAGAGACTCGGGAAGAAGTTACAACTTTTAGGGTACTTTACACAACAACGATATGCTTAGTTAAAACAGATATGTTTTCTGCGTACATACGACACCATTGTCAAAACAATCCCCATTCACACAGATACGCAAAGAACTGTATTCTGCTGCCAGGCCATTAGATAGCGATTAAATACTATAGACTGAAGATGTCATTCGCATGTGCAGGATGTCAACATTTTCACAGATTTGCATTTTTGTTGTTTGCATGGAGACCGTTTTAAAAAACCTGCATTTTGAAAACCATTTTGTCATGTATATGAACAGCCAAAAAGGTTATTGGATGTAGTTGTTGTGGAGTTAAGTTGATTCAACTCATTGACTAGCATGTACTGTGATGTTAATCTAAAAAACTTACAGAAACAACTTTTGAGGAAGACAATTTATCTCCAGTCACTACAGAGGGGAGGCAGAAAGTGGACTGCTGCGGGTCACACTTTTTATGATTTATGGGGATTTTAAAAAAGCCATATTACCATTATAGGCTTGTTAACACACACTGTGGACAAGCATCTATGTTCAAACACCTTATAAAAGGGAATTTTGCATAATAGGTCCCGTTAAAATCTAATTATACATACAGCTTGATGTGAAGTAGCTGAGGCAATATGCATTTGATCACCTTCAGGTCTTACCGTTGGCACTCTGTTTCCCCTCGTGCTGGCTCGTTGGTTCCTTGGTTTGACTGACATGCGATGACGGGCAGCAGAGTTATCCAACCTGGTCATGTAACATGCAGGGCTACTGAAGTCAACTCCTGAAGTGGGTGTGGTCGAGGCTGAATTGAGGGAGATGATTGGCTGAGGGGTCACTTTGCAGACTGGAGATAGAGGCCTTGATGATGGCTGGAATGGATCACCCTGAGTGAGACAATATTTACTCACATAATTGTATATAAGACAAGTTTTTCTTTGTAAATGTTTTATTCTCAAAGATATTGTTTTGAATTATGTGGCATATCTATATTACGTATTATTATTATAATACACAAATGTTACCTGTTCCTCTTCCTCACTTCCCGTTCCTGCTAAACTAAGAGAGCTCAGATGTTTCTGAGATTCGGGATACTGTAAGAAAATGCCATTTGAATTCCATTAATAAGGTCAACATTAAAGTAGTAGCAAATGTCTTGCCTATGTTTTAGTGTACCTAAACTTTCCATCTCTATTGTTCTGTTACCTTGTAAACGGCTCCATGCATCACTCGCTCGTGGAAGGACGTCTCAGGTGGACTGCACGGTAAACCATCGTCCTCTGAAGTGGTTCCTGAGTCCTCTGTGCGTTTGCCAGGAATCAACATTGGAGGAGGACCTAGATGTAAGTTCTGTTGCTGTAGTTTCAGCTGCCGAAACAAAATATAAACCTCTTGCTATTTAATGAACCGCTTACTTAAAATAAAGTTGAACAAAATACACTGCTGGAGCATAATAAGAGTAGCTCAAATACTATGTTGTACTATGAACTAAAACATTTGCAAGCTGTTGGTTTGTCCACAAAGAACATTCACTTACTTGCAAGGCCTTAATTTTGCCATGAACATTCTCTTGAGAAAGAACTCGTGTTGGCTCTGTGGACTGGGTCTGATCGCTAAAGAAGATGCTATCGTGAGACAGCGCCCTGGAGCTCAGACCCTGTGGGTACCTGCGGAGCAGATTCGGTAGGTTCATTTTATTTTTGTTTCTGTATATCTGCTAAAACAACAGTACAATATCTGTATAATATATTGGACTAAATATTTTATGTAGCTATATGAAATAGTATATATGTATATACACACTGAACAAAATTATAAATGCAACACTTGATTTTGCACCATTTTTCATGAGCTGAATTCGAAGATCTAGGACTTTCTATGTACACAAAAGGCCTATTTCTCTAAAATCTTTGTTAGTGAGAACTCCTTTGCTGAGACAATCCATTCACCTCACAGGTGGGGCATATCAAGATGCTGATTAGACAGCATTAATTCAGTAGATGGATTATCTCTGCAAAGGAGAAGTGTTCACTAACACAGATTTGTGAACAATTTGAGAGAAATAGGTCTGTGTACATCAAAAAATCTTAGATCTTTGAGTTTAGCTCATGAAAAATTGGGGCAAAAACAAAAGTGTTGCGTTGTATAATATACTGTATACACACACACACACAACACAATGAAATATAGTTTATGAATTTGACATCAGATTAGTAAACAAGCAGGACGGCTCATTGATTTTAAAGTGCCCCTATTATGCTATTTTTAAAGGTCCTAATTTTGTTTTGGAGGTCTCCTTCAATATATTTACAGGCATCCAAGGGGGAAAAAACACTTTGGTTTTTCTCACAATACACATTACAACCTCTCTCTTTTGCTTGATAAAAGATTCGGTCTCTCTAAACCCCTCCTTTCCGAGAGATCAGCTCTGATTGGTCAAATGGCTTAGACTGTTGTGATTGCTTACAGCGTGTCAGGAATTAATTTCAGCTCCAGATCTTCCTCAGCACTTAATACACAGTGATATGAACAGTATCGAGGCCGTTGGTTTTACTGTATCAATATCAGCCAGAGTTCTAATCTTTTGGAAGTGCGTGAAAAGTGGATTTGCTTTGGCCGCGTAGAAAAAAAGTGTCCAGTGTCCAAAAACTTGTCCAGTCTCGGTGTTTGAGGGCGGGATATTGTAGATATTGTTCACGGGCAGCCAATGAAGACCATAGGCAGGTCTATTTGTTACAAACCTATGTAGGTTCGTGCAGGAAGATGACTTGTTTCAGCCCGTTCGAAGAATCGGTTCTTTCTTTTGGGAGACAGTAACTTACACATTAACATTTCCCTGAACTTCGCAGACCTTTTATTTCTACAAACCGCAATATTACACACATAATGAAAGAATACGGATAATAGGGGCACTTTAATTTATTGCCATATCAGTGACTTACGAAAACTCGTCTTCAGAGTCGTAGCCCTCCCTTCGGCCCTCTGGAGCAGTGATGTCACTAGCGGACTGGCTTTGCTTAATCTGCCCTTCACTTTCCTTTTTCTTCAGTCTCCCAAAGAGACGTGTCTTGAGCTGCTTAAAACGTGACTTCTTCCTTCCTGTTGAAGAGACCAGGAATAAGAAGGATAAGTTTTAATGGATTTGATTTGGTTGTACCTGATTTTATTTACCAGAGTTGTGTTTATTGTTACTTGTATTATTAATTATTTATTTAGTATTGGTCTTATATCGTAAAGGCTAGATTTTTAAGTGATTTAACTATGGTTAAGGGAGTTTTAGACACCCTTGCCTAATTTTGTGGCTTATTCCATTCGTTTTTCTCATCAAAAAATCCTTAAAAAGAAAGCATGTGAATGTACTCCAATCAGGAATTCGAACGATCACAAACCTGTGAGTTCCTCTCCAGTTTTGTCCATTTCTCCAGGGCTGGAATCCATGTTTTTATCTGCTGATCCACAGTAGACGATAAATTAATTTAATGACACTTAAAAAAAGAAAAAGAACAAGTGAAATACAGCTCAGACTAGAGTAATGGAATTACAAACCAGACTTTATATAGGACCTGTGGAAGAGTGTCTGCTGCATGTCTTGTGTTTATAGCAGTAAAGATCAGCTGATCACAGTTAACTGATGCTTCTGTTTGCACTTTAGTACATCGTTTCCTGTGGTCAAAGGTGAAGGAATTGCATGCATTTGTTAGAATCCTCAATGCCCTTAAGAAAAGAGCTGCTCCTGTTTTCAGTTTCAAGGTCTCTAAGACAATAGCTGAATCCAGAATAACACTACTTTTAAAAGAAAAGGTACATGTAATGTAATTGTGCACTTGTATGTCATATTACACAGATTATTGCTCACAAGTTTGATGACGAAGAAGTAAAGAGAAAAGTCGTGCTGTTCTCTTTGCTTTTATTTTGGCAAACATGATGACGCACATAATTTGCTTTCATCCTCTTTGGCTTGTCTTACTAGCTAACCACAGATTGTGCAAACATCTCCTGTGTCTTTTTATTGGCTTTGTGTTGTGATATAATCAGTGGCCACTTGCAGTACAGTGACTTCTATGGAGAGAGAATGGGTTGTTCACTTTGGCCAGGTCACAGTTGCTTAGTGATGTACAAGGGTGACGCAATTTTGAGTGAATACTAGATTGTGTCTGCCTGCGACCTGGGAAACCATGGCTTTGTCCAAGGTTTTACAATTCATTAACACTCTCTCACACACACATGCCATCAGTTCTCAGATTTATTCTTTGGTGTGTCTGTAGAAAAACAACATAACATTAACATTCACTGTTCACTAGGGTGTTGCTATTCTGAGGCTGTGTTTGAAATTGCCTCTTAAATAGTGCATTATTTGAGGGGACAGCAATTTGTACACACAGAAAAAAAAGTGCCAAAATTGTAGCTTTAGGGGTACAACAGCTTGTCGCTGGCCAGCCTGACAAGCCTGACCCACATCAAGATGTTTGGTCTGGAAACTCACCATTGACAGGGCTCAGTCCGAGGGGCGGGATAAACGGTTGTCTTTCAAACTCCCTCTGCACGCGATAGGATAGCGCTACACCAACCAGAGCAACGAAGGTGAAACGAAGGAGAGCTTGTTGACTGATTAAACATTCGCCGTATCCGGTCGGCTAAAACATGAACACATCTTCCCTTTTTAAGAATGACTTCAGTGCCGTTCTTTGTTCTTTTCTCAGAGAAAAGCTTAACTCCAAGTCTTCCAGAGTCGCGGTCAAAGCTGATTCGAAAGACCGCCGCCGTTCGGGCAGTTTCTGTGTTAACTAGAAGCGCGCAAACGCAACTCGGCCGTCGTCATTATGGCCCCGCCCATCGACTCTATACACAATGTGATTGGCCCGACAAGAGTTTGGTGTTTACAGCTCAGAAGTGTATTGAGAGTTGCTAGACGACACTCGCGGACAGATTAGATTTGCTGCCACTAGGGTGCGTCTAGATTTCTAGGCTATGTCGCTGGGGCAGTACCTTTAAAAGAACTTTGTACCATTTTTACCACATTGTAGTACCTTAAGGTACGCATTTGTACTCAAAGGTACTTATATGCACCTTTTAGGAGTAAAAAAGGTACAAAAGATGTCCTTCTAAGGGTACTGCCCCAGCGACAAGCTGTTGTACTCCTAACGGTACAATTTTGACACCCTTTTTTCTCTGTAGTGGTGTCCATAGTGGACGTTATCGAGTGCAGTCATTAAATCCAATAATGCAGCACAATAACAAGTGTACAGCCGGTGTACAATTAAAGGTTGCCCCTTTTTACAAAATGTAAATGTCCCCAGAGTGTGTATGTGAAGTTTTAGCTCAAAAAAACCCCACAGATAATTTTTTAATAGCATGTTAAAATTGTCACTTTTTGAGGGTGAGCTTTTGAGAGTGTTTCTTTAAATGCAAATGAGCTGCTGCTCACGGGCGGAGCTTCAAGAGCTGGTGTTAGCAGGACAGGAGGAAGCTTGTGTAGTCCCTACCTTCATTTTGTTGTAGTCCTTAAAAAGCAATTTCTCTAAAAGAAAAGAACTCCCTTTTCTTTGAACTTTGAGCGTCGTTAATTTGCAGATGTTGTTTATGCTCTAACAGCAACATTACACAATAACTAAAGTTAAAAAAGTGAAATCATAATCAACCATCCCTTTAACAGCTAGAGAATACCCATAATGCACTGTGAGGGTCACACTGAATTAATTCCTGTGTCTTGCCAGAAGATGGCGCCTCCATCCATTTTTCTAACTTCTGGTCCAATGTGGCAACAGCGTAATATCATACAGGTATAAATTCCTTTTTATTTGAATATTAAGTAAATATAAATGAACTATATTAGTGGACTAATGTAGGGAATAGGGGGTGATTTCAAACATATAGATAAGTTAAGTCTATGGGACACCCCGTTGACCCCCTTTTTATTATCCACCAGGTGGAGATTTTAAATCTGATCATTAGAAATATTAGCACATCACTCCTCAACAAGCATGTGCATATTTATATTATATTACCTTTCTTTAACCAGAAGAAAATATTTATTTAAGTCAGAGATTTATTACAGAGATTTGTTTAAAGTCTCTTTTGCACGAGTTTCCTGCCCATGATAGGCAGGCGGCAGCTGAGTTTGCATACAGTTATACATCAAAGTTACATATAGACATAAAACATACAACCAGTTACATTTACACATCATTAAATTACACTCAAAGTTGTGTAGTAAACTCTTTTAGATTCATCTCAGTCTGGAGAAAATTCCCATCCGAGGTGGTGGCATATTTGAAGGAAAATTGACCAAGTTTAATGTAAAATTTGGAAAATTGGCCAAGTTTTATGTAAAACATTGTGTGTGTGTGTGTGTGTGTGTGTGTGTGTGTGTGTGTGTGTGTGTGTGTGTGTGTGTGTGTGTGTGTGTGTGTGTGTGTGTGTGTGTGTGTGTGTGTGTGTGTGTGTGTGTGTGTGTGTGTGTGTGTGTCTAAAATGTAGAAGGAGATGGTTCTATAAAAAACTTAAGCAATCAATTTATGCAAATGGCTGTGTCAGCATACGCACACACACACCTGCTACTACTGTCCTCGGGCCTTAACCAAACAATCTAGTAATGGCAGAAATACCAATAAGCCCTGTTGTCCTTGTGGTCTAATATAGAATCATTATGCTATGCTTCTGAGCGTGCAGAGGAAGATAAAAGTGCTGTACATTCACATTGTGCAATATAGTAGTCAGGATTAGGATCAACACAATGGCAGATAATAGTCTCTTGTTTAACCAAAAGATCAAAATCGTATTATGTAATAATAGAGGAAGGCTGGAATATCAAGGGTCGGCTTTCTGGGTCATCTTCCCACAGGTATTCATAAATATCAATGTGTTTTGCATATCAAGCCATAACAATATGGCTGTATATTTGCTGCTGAGTAATGATGCTGAAAAATTAGATCACCAATATAACAATTAGAGTGAAAAGTTGTCGTGAGTTGTTGATTCGATCCTCTTTATTTTTTTCCTTCCTGAATTGGTTGTAAAATGAAAACAATCAAAAACATTAAATAGAAACTTCTTCTAATCTTACCAGCAGCTGTAAGTTGAGGCAGAATGCTCTCCCTCGTCTGAGATCTTCCTTTGTTTTCTTCGGTGCCTTTTTCCTCTGTGGTCTCCTTAGTTTTAAATCACTGACATCTGCAAATTAAGTTGAAGAGGTGATTATAGCGTGGCAGAAAGACCAGGTTAGGGAGAGAGAGGCAGACAAGATGAGAGAGAGAGAGAGAGAGAGAGAGAGAGAGAGAGAGAGAGAGAGAGAGAGAGAGAGAGAGAGAGAGAGAGAGAGAGAGAGAGAGAGAGAGAGAGAGAGAGAGAGAGAGAGAGAGAGAGAGAGAGAACAAAGATTTGGGTAGTAACAGGATGTGAGGGCAGTAAATTAGATATGTTGTGGATCTGCCGGAGATCTTCTCATTGGTTAGTGTTGATATGGTGCTTTTTTTCCTCATTTTTGGAGCCTGATGACATCCATCCTCATTATGTTTTTTCAGCGTATTGCTAAATTTCTCCTTTTGGACCGACTTAAGAGTAAGTAATTTATGACAGAATTTTCTTTTTTTATTATTATTATTTCCTTCTATATTTGCATACACCTTCCTGACCTGCTCATCTCTTGCCCTGTAATGAACTCAAGGAAAGTCCCTCAACGATTTAGTAAAAGCCCTTACTAAAGCATCTTTTACCTCGGTGGGAGTTAATAATTACTGTAGGCTAAAATATTAAAGTGAACATTGGCTGTAATAATTAAAATGGAATTCCAGTTTATTTTCTGAAATAAGTAATAATCTGAATATCATACAAGTAGAGCATCCAGTGGTTTAGAATTTGAATAGGTTAAATTAAAGGCCATTGCTTTTTACCCAGCAACAAAAACCTGAATCTTTTACTACTGCTAACTACATGATAAACTGTTTATTTGTTCTTCTGAATAAAATATTAAATGACTTTTGCGTGACAAATCTCATTTACATATATGCAACGCTAAATGCTACTTTATATTGTGTATACTGTATGTTTATTAATCTATAATATTGGTATTCTCTATTTCCTTTTTTTGCAGTGAATATTTGAGAATTGTGTGTATTGTGTTATAAACGTGACTGTAATGTTGCTGCGCCACACACACAAGATTTTAACTCACTTTTACACTCATGCACATAATGTTTTGACAATAAAGTGAACGGACTGATCCAAAACTCTTCTATCATTCACTTCTAGAAGTTCAAGCTACAGATTTATCAGCAGTGAATGAAGTTAAAGCAAATGAAATCAATGTTTTTTTAGAGTTCAGATACATGCAAATAAACATCCCAATCCCTTGTGTAGTGACTCGTTCTCACCACTGACCTGGCCAGCATAAATTTGATTAAAAATGTACTTTAGTGCATTAGCCGAGCTGTGCTTCCTGTCATATTTAGCTCTGACATCAACATTGACATTGAAAACTGCTGGTTTAAGCATGCCAGGTGTGTTTTTCTGTATTTGCATATCTCTGTGGCCCTTTGAACTATGTTTTGTGCACTACAACTGATTTAAAACTAAGCATAAGGCTGAGAGGTCTCATTTGTTAACGTAAGTTCAACATGAACTAATAACAAGCAATTCATTTGTAGTATTTATTACTATCTTTGTTCATGTTCTTTAATAAAAAAAATTGTTGTTTATTATTTGTTCATGTTAGTTCACAGTGCATTAACTAATGTTAAAAAATACAACATTTCATTTCCATAATGTATTAGTAAGCGTTAATTAGTAATTAATTAATAAATGCTGTAGAAGTAGTTCATGTTAACTAACGTAGTTAACTAGTGAAACCTTATTGTAATGTGTTACCGGCTGAGATGCTTGAGTTTAAAGTCCCACAAAGTGCTTTCAACAAATATACTAGTTAATAATATAAATTGAACATGAATGGCCTAGTCAAATTGTAATCATGACTGGGAAAGATAATTTTGCTACTCGATTTTCAGGGTTGGGCAGGTCACACACTTTAAATATGGCGGAGGAACGAACAGAGTTTAGTTTTATTTGTTTTCCCACAATACATTGTATCTGTTAGTCATGTATATTTATGTATATAAATAACCATTGGGTGTATATTGAAAAATTCGGCATTGAAAAATAGCATTTATTTGACTGAAACGCTAGAATTGTCAGCATCCTATCGAGATCTAGCATAAGCAATGCTTAAATGGGTGTTACGTTTTACTAAACATCTGTTGGGTGTTAAATAAATATGTTTGACACATTTTGGCTGTAAAAAGATTTCCCTAGGAAACTCGTAATTACGACTTCTGAAGTGGGATGTAGCAACTGGCGTCAGGGTCATGGGCTCATTGATGCACGTGGGGAGCGAAGGCTGGCCCGTGTGGTCCGATCAAACAGACAAGCTACTCTAGCTCAAATTGCTCAAGAAGTTAATGCTGGTTCTGATAGAAAGGTGTCAGAATACACATCGCAGTTTGTTGCGTATGGTGCTGCATAACGACAGACCAGTCAGGGTGCCCACGCTGACCCCTGTCCCCCGCTGAAAGGACCAACAGTGTGCGTGTGAGCATCAGAACTGGACCATGGAGCAATGGACAAAGTAACTTTGACACCACCTAAGCATTGTTGCAGACCATGTACACCCTTTAATGGACGTGGAGACATGGATTCTGGTGGCTGTGGCCTCTTTCAGCAAGATAACTACTTCCCAAAAATGTTTAAACTTGTGGTGTTCCTGGCCAAAAATGACCCGCCTACAAAAAATAGCTTACACTCTAAAAAATTCTGGGTAAAAAACAACCCAATGTTGGGTCAAATATGGACTAACCCAGCAATTGGGTTGTTTTAACACAGCGATTGGGTGTCTTAAGCAAATATTTAGCCCAACCTTAGGTTAAAAAAAACCCAATAATTGGGTTTAAACAACCCAATTGCTGGGTTAGTCCATATTTGACCCAACATTGGGTTAAAACAACCCAGCATTTTTTAGAGTGTATGTTATATTATGGCCAAATATTGTATTCAATATTTTGTAAGCTTGTTTTCTTTCCATTAGGACAGGTTTTGTTTTTTTAGACTGAGTTTATATTGGTCAAAAATAGCCATCCATTGAAAATAAATGGGGATGATCGAATATAAGAGAAACATTTAGTGTTCATCATGTTCACAAATGAAAGTGTGCTTGCAAAGATAAAGGCCTAGGACCTGTGCATGCGTGGATACATGTACACTCGGTCTATCCAGTACACACACGTTCATGTTTTTTTGTATATCAGACAACATTTTCCTTTTCACAGGGATGAACTTTATGCTATAATTGTGCCAACAATACCCTTCAGCCGTGACTTATTCACCACACAGCACTGCCTCCCGCGTCTTATTGCTTACACAGAGAAATAGCTTTGTGTGACATCATTTCCTTTCCATCTTGTTTGTCTCCCAGTGGTTAGTTTAAGTTCAAACAGTGCAGGTGACACCGGAGGGGTTTCCCAGAAGACCTTTCCAAAAATAAGCTCTGAATCAACAGCTGACACAATTTATGACTGTCAACAAGTTTTAATAGACCTTTCAGCCTGCTCATAAAGATGCTAAATAAATCCTTTAAGAGCAACCAAAGAATGAGACAACATTATGTAGCTGGCAACCGGTTGTTTTGACCCAGTGTAACCCAACACCCTGAGACCCAACCAGAAATGTCATCTCTCTCACTCTGGTGCACTTTCTCTGGATTGTTTTTTCAGATTTGACCTTCCCTTTTCTTTGGGTATGAATGCATCACTTCAAGTACTGCGTTACCCAGGTGAAATGAGATCTGCGCAGTCAAGCCCATCTTTGTACACTGTACAGCATGTGGCACAGCTCATTCACTAAAATCCCTTCATACATTTTTGCTATGCTTTTTTTTTTTAGGTTGGCTATGAGAAATATAATAGGATATACCCAGCTAATAACACGTTCTTCTAACATTCTCTGAACATTTAAAACCTGAACAAAAAAACAAAACAAAAAAACATTGGTTGTGCAACCATTACATAAAACGTTAAGGGAATGTTTCATTTGATATTTTTGAAACATATGGATTACTTTTGAATGTTTTTCTGAACATTTCGAAGCAAGTAGTGAGTAATGATGTTTAAAGTAACCATAAACATTTATTTTTTATGCACTGTTAAAAATATTGTTGGTTTAACTTAAAAAGTAAATAACCTGGTTGCCTCAATTTTGAGTTTATTGAAATTAAACATTTGAGTTGATACAATAAAGGAAATGGTTTAATAAATAGAAACTCAAAATATTATTGTATCTGAACCACATAAAAAAATTGATAAATCATGAAACTAGCACAATTTGGCATGTTTCACTGCATAAATAAAACACACAGTTATCCAATATGCATACAAAATCTTTTAATAATAAGATTTTTAATTGTTCATTGTATTAACTAAATTTTTTAATTTCAATGAACTCAAAATTTTAAGGAAACCAGGTAACTTATTTATTAAATCATTTTTTTACAGTGTGGAACACTGCAGTATTACAATGATTTATTTGCGCACATCATTAATTTTATATCAGTGTGCCCTCATAATCCTTAATCAAAACAACTTCCCCTCTCTGATGATGTGATTACTGGCACGAGGGCGGGGCAACCTGTCACTCACATGAGATCCACCAATAGCAAACCACAACCATCCAATCAAATCCCCATGGACAAAATCAAGCCCTACACTTGATAAACGTCCCACCCTAGTGAAAAAACACAATCACAAAGACTATCCGTTCTTCACAACTCTATTAATGTTACTGGAAGAACATTTGCTCATATCACCTTGCCAGAATATCAGCCAAAGTTCTGAGGATGTTCCCTGTTAGCTGCCTAGCCTGTAGAAGTTTAAAAAAGTAACAAGTTAGGCACTAATTGTAGTACAATATAGCACGTTTCGAGTCTAAAGGGATAAACAGCAGTACTTGTACGATTTATTCCCTCGCTTTCATCCTTGAAGCTCAGCATGAATCTGTTTTCTTTTCAGGACAGTTTCGTTCTGCAAACATTAACTTCTCAACAGAGAGAGTGACTAATCTGCTTGAACATTAACTGTTTTGAAGATATACCTGACCCCTCCTAAACGCATGCTTTCATCCTAAACGAACTGACCTTTGGATTATAATTACTTTAATGTCAGCTATAGACACAGCCTTCCTTTTAAACATCGCACACCTGTTTCAATAGGAGGCCGATCACAACAAGATCCCTTGATAAACAGCAGTATGGGAACAATTATGTACTAAGCATCTGAAATGATAAATTAATACCTCTGTAGGAAACGTATGTATTGTTATAACATAAAATACTGCAGGGACCATATATTAATTTAGATTAGAAAGTACAACCACTAAAGTTGAAGTGCACTTCACAAGTCATGTACAGTAACCATGCGTCTTACAGTATAATGATCTAATATCTAATGTACCCACGCTCAGCTGAACACACTACTCTAATAACAAGTGCATGACATCATAGCAACAGTGTCTTTTTTTTCTTAGGCTTTAGAAATCTCTGATAGCCTCATTTCATTGCAAATATGCAGCTAAATATTATTTTTAACCTCTGATTATAAACGTACATTCTCTAAAAGGTCTTATCCTGTCCTTTAGCTTAGAGAAAGACATTGAGAGCAACATTTGCACAAAATTAAAGTCGGTTTGAAAGTTAGATAGATAGATAGATAGATAGATAGATAGATAGATAGATAGATAGATAGATAGATAGATATATAGATAGATAGATAGATAGATAGATAGATAGATAGATAGATAGATAGATAGATAGATAGATAGATAGATAGATAGATAGATAGATAGATAGATAGATAGATAGATAGACAGACTGTTACTTTTCAAGTTCAGTATCTCTTGGGTGGAAATAGTCGTCGCAAGAAGTGGTTCCTTTTAAGACTGCGTCGATTTTTTTTCTTCTTTAACATCGAACCAAACTATCACGCCTATATTACCCGTGAAGAGTATGCATAATAAGAGAAAAAAAATAACCATAGCAGCCTCATAAATGGTTGTCTTACCTCTGCGGAATGAAGATGCAGAAGCGCGCACCTGGGCTTTGATCATCAAAAACACTCGCGCAGCTCTCGAGACTGAACGAAACTAGTGGGCTCACTTGATTGGCCACACCCACACGATGACGACACACATGACATGAGCTGACACAGCTACAGGTGCTGCTTCTAATGAGCTTTTCTTTCTTGCTCGTCATTTATTTATGTTTTAACTGCAGGGATTATATTATAACGACGGAGAATAGCATTACCACTATCCTACCAATTGAAATAAAACAAAAAATAGAGACAATAGAGTTTTTTTTAGATAGTTTTTTTCTAGAGGTCTTCTGGCAAGTTGTGCCATAACTTACAAAAAAACTACACTGAACAAATAACGAAAATCTATTTAAAATCAATCAAGCAGAATACTTTTTTTTGTTTGTTGTAGAAATAAGCTTAAACATATGGAAAATCCATTATCATCAAACCACTCCAAAATGATTTATAACATTAAAGACAGAGTTATGACAGAATTTTGTTCTTACGGGTTGGAACGACATGAGGGAGAGTAAATGATGACAGAATTTTCATTTTGGGGTGAATTAACCCTTTAATATAGTGTGCATCAATGTCAGTTTCAGCAAAACAGTAATCTTGGTAAGACAAGTCTGATTTATTAAAAAGACGACGTCACAGTAAATCTTATAAAATCGGAGTCTATTGATTGTCTTCAGAGAGAATCCAAGCAGAAGAAATGAATTAATGATGCCAGCAGAAATATGGATGATTTGAGTCTTCAGATCAGATCTTCTCAGTCATACAGGTCCCTGAAAGTCAGTCTCCTGTCAAGGCATAAACATAACATAATTAACTAAATGAACTGAATATAACAACCAGCATGTCCACTGTGTACTTATTTAAACCCAGAATGACAAATCCGCCAGTGGAGTGCACCTGTCAGGGTACTGGGACATAAGCAGTGGGTCAGGTGTGCTATGATGAGAGTGTTCTGGAGACCATGATCTGTGAGGACTCGGGGAGCGATGGCGGGAAGGGGATGAGGAGCGCATAGTGGAGGAGAGGACGGGAGAAACAGCCGAGAGACCCTGCCTGCACAGCTCCTGTACGGCCCGCTCCCTGATAGAAAGAGAGATAAACATAAACTAGAAACATTCAAACCTTTTTAAACCCTTCATTGATCAAACCACAAAGAAATAAATATATATATATTTAATATTGGAACTGGAAAAACATGAGGGTGCGTAAATAATGAAAGACTTTTCACCATCCCTTTAAAGGTCCTATTATGCTTTAATGTGTTTGAAAATGAAAAAGGTCTGCAAAGTTAGCAAGCATAAAGTCACTCTATATCAGTGTTTCTAAATTCCCTGAAATGCCTCCATTTTAGTCTTGAGTTTTTTCTTTCAGGAATGAACACATCACAAAATTCCTCATTTAAACAATTCCCACCAAAGGCATATACAAAGAAAGGTGTGAGGCCTGATGTAAGGGGCGTGGCACTTTTGACCAATCTCAACACACTGGTCAAGACAACCAATCAGAGCACATTGTGCTTTTCAAAAGGAGGGGCTTCATACAGACAGAAACTTAACAGAGCGTTACTGACAGACTGGGAAGAGAGGGGCTGCAACAATGTAAAATATGAGGAAAATACATGAAAACCTATTCAAATAAAGCCCAAAAACGAAATCAAGACTTTGTAAAAGGGCATAATTGGTCCTCTTTAAAGGAACACCACCGTTTTCAGAAATAGAAATACATTTAGAAATGTGGGCAAATGCATTTTTGTCTCAGTGCATGCATTGTTTTAGTTTGGCAGGGTTGCCGCTAGCTTAGCTTAGCATAATGAATAAAATCATACGTTGCCAGCTAGCATGTCCCGAGTAAAAGTGATCCAAAAGAAAAACCCCACCTAATTACTTCTTGTGGTAAGTAGCAGTGTGTAGCCTGTGCTTCCCCATAATATAGTCCCAAGTCAATATCAGCCTAGGAAATCGCCTTTTTCGGTTTCATTATACTAAGCTAAGCTAGCAGCGACCCTAGCTGGCGACCCAGATGAAAAAGCAATTGCCCACATTTGAAAGAAGTTGAATAAGCCCTGTGTCTCACCTTTCAAAGCGCTCAGTAGAGAGGTGTCTCTTAGTCATCTCAAGATCTGCCTCCAGCTTGGTTGATCGTGTCCTCAGCTGAGCCATCTCCCTACTCTGAGAACTCCTAGAGTTAGCAAAACAGACAGTAAGTGGAAGATGAAGACAAGAAACATCTCTCTGAGATGTCATATATGTGCACTCACACTTTGCTGTCAGCCATGCAGAGTTTGTCCTTGAGAATCTGTATTTCTGTCTGTCTTTCGTGAGAGGTGAGCTGTCTCTGTAGCTCCTTTTCTCGTGAGGACACCAGCAGGCTCTCCAAAGTCTGAACAGACAGACGTTCACTGGTCAGCTGCTTCTGTAACAGCTCCACCTCAGAGCGGCATGATTCTAGCTCACGCTGCACCTGTGTGTACGAGAACATTTACATTTCAGTTCAGTTTCAGTTTCTCACAGTTTTTCCCAAGGCAATTTGGTTGCAGCATTTACACATCATTTATATATAACTTAAGTTCCTCATAGAAATCGCTCAGAATTTAAGAACTTCACATTTATTTGCATTTAATAATCAAGCAGATGCTTTTAGCCAAATCACAATTAATAGTATAGGTATAGATGCATATGTAGGGCGATTGTGTAAATCAGGGATGTTCAAACTCGTCTTGGAGGGCCAATGTACTGCAACCTCAACACACCTGCCTGGAAAGGGTCTCTAAAGCCCCATTTACACTGCATGGTTCAAGTGCCCCAATATTTAATGCTGCCTTCAAGTGCACCTGGGAAATTTGTAACTGATTCTGGCATTCGGTAAGCCATCAACCTATGGAATTGGGGATTGTAGGGTTGAGTCCCATCTGGATTGTGTTTGCCGTGTTGCAAAGATTCTGAAGTAATTTGTCCAAACCATCTCAGAATGGCTCAGTGTTTCTACAAAAAGCTTAACTAAAGGGTTTCCAAACCTGCTCCAGTCTGTGATGGTGGCCAATGTGGGTTCAATTTTAATTTGTTTGAAGGAAGACCTTACATCAAATACAGCTAACACTGCCTTCAAGTGCACCTTGGAAACTTGCGCCTCTGATTCAGGCATTTATTAGAATAGCATCTCACACATTCAAGTCAGAAACATGGAAGTAGCCTTAACAAAACAAAAGAATTATATTGTACATGGAAATAGTAACAAAAACAGAACAATTATATTGTTGCACTTTAAAGATGCCCAGTGGCCTAATGGATAAGGCATCGGCTTCCACAGCCTGCGGATTGTGGGTTCGAGTCCCACCTGGGTCATATTTAAAGTGGTAACTTTAACTTGGTGCTGTAAAAAAATTAAATACATAACTCTGTATTTCAGTAAAATGAAATTCAGGTAAGTGCTAATATAAAAATGGAACCTCAATAGATCTGTGGATAGTTCAACTGGATAGAAACCAGGATAGTCTACAGCCGCTTTTCCACCGTCGGTTTGAATGACTTGTATTGGTGCAGTGCCGAACGCAGCTCAAGCAGAAATATAACTGTAACCTTTCCTTACCGTTCTTAGAACCGTTCCGCATGACATCGGAAAAGCAACTTAAGATGCTGAATAACGTTTCTTCTAATCCTGCTTGTGTTACAGTTGTTGGCCTGACATCAAGTAGGTAGTACTGTTTTACTGGCAGACAGATATAAACCAATCTGAGCACTCACCGCCTCTTTGCCTGCATCCAGTTTGACGCAGAGCTCTCGTGTTTTTTCCAGGTCAGTCTGCAACTGTGTGCGCTCAGTCTGGGCCTGATGCAGATCTTCCTCCACGTGAATCACCTTTCGGTTCAGCTGAGAGAGCTGATTGTTACAGCTCCGCTCTGCACTCAATGCCTGGACACAGCAACAAACCACAGTTTACAGCATGTGTAAGCATTTGAGTTGACAATTTTCTGCATATTAAAGGAACAGTTCACCCTAAAATGAAAACTCTGTCCTCCTTTACTCACCCTTAAGTTGTTCCAAACACAAAAGAAGATATTTTGAAGAATGTCTGTAACCAAAAAGTTGTTGGGCCGACAACCCAACCGACATTTTAGTATTTTTCTGTTACCGTCATTCTCCAAAATATCTTGTTTTGTGTTCAGCAGAAGATAGAAATTCAAGTTGGAACAACTTGAAGGTGAGTTTAGGATGAGAGGTTGAAGAGATGAATGACAGGATGAAGTGACCTGTTGCAAGCTGCACTCCAGGCTTTCTGCTTTTTCTTTGAGACGAAGTATCTCTAAGTTCGAGTTGTGAAGCTCAAGACGGAGTTGGATGACAGTGGTTTCAGCATGCCTGGCCTGTTCCTCCCAACTTTCCACCTGAAGGGAAGCTTTCCTTTGAGACTCTTGCAGTTCCCTGCACTCACGCTCCTAAAGGGCAGAAAACAAGAACAATCAAAACAGATTATAACTATGCCAATGACAACATGATCTGTAATTCACCTTTAGACATAGAACATGAAACATTTAGATTTTTAGTTTAAGTGACTTTACCTTAGTAGACAAAAGATCTTCAAAACGTGAAATATCAGAAACTTGATCTTGTACTTTTCTCTGCAAGTCTCCTAATTCTTCATTAGCATCGTCCAGCTTGAGCTGTAGAGTCTAAAAAAAAGAAACAAAGAAAGTTGTACGCCTTGTTACCTTATCTGTTAGAATGCCCTTGAATAAACGTTGGTACCTGATTTTCCAGGCGTGTTTTGTCAAGGTCATCCTTTAGCTTATCGTTCTCTTGCAACGTGGCCTCTTTGACTTTCATCACTACACCCATTTCTTTTCCAGAGTCTGACAACTTCCTCCTCAGAATATCCATCTCTCTTTCTCTGCCAGCTATGGTCTCCTTCAAAGCTCTGCGGATAGTAAGTCACATCATTATCCTCATTTTTCATAGTCATTCATATATCATCATAATTATAAATCTCTTGAGAAAATTCAATTTACATTTTAGGGTGTATTAGTCTTAATGAATACTAATATTCACATATTCAAATTCTGGTTTATAGTTTTATCTCCACAGAGGATCACTACTGTCCAAAAGTTTGGGGTAAGAATTTTTATTTGTATTATTTATTTATTTATTTTTAAAAGGAAGAAATGTATAATAAATTATATAGGATGCATTCAATTGTAAACAAAGACATTTATAATTTCACAAATAAAGTAAAATAAAGTGTTCTTTTGAATCCTGAAAATATTAAGCAGTACTGTTTTCAACATTGATAATAAAAAGAAAGGAAATAGGATGAGAATTCTACTTTAAATCGCATTACATTTTAAAATATAATACAATTGCAAACAGTTTTTTTAAATTGTAATAAAATACATTTTTATTGTATTTTTCATCAAATAAAGGCTTGGTAAGATCTTTTTTTAATCTTACTAACCCCAAACATTTGAATAATAGTGTATATAAAGGAAAAACTACACAAAACTCTACTAGGTTTTGTAAAATTCTACAAAACTTCTAGGAAATTATACTTTTTGTACACAGGTGACTATGTAAGGGATAATGTAGAGCCAGCTGGTGTGGATTTATGATTTAATGACATTAAATAATTACATAAAGTAGCATTGATATGTTGCCATAGACAATGGCATGTCAAATATTTAGCACCAGTACCCGCTCAATGCTGACACTGACCAAAAACAATCAAGTCTTCCAGAGAGCTAACAAGCATGAGCTACAGTCAAGAACAACTATGACTATAAACTATAGCCTAATTATGATACATCAACATTAGCATTAAGCTTATACCTGGATGGTGAGCATAACACACTGTGTAATGAAAAGAAAATAATACAGAGAAAGCTATTCATGATACAGAACTGATATCATTTTAATCATCACAGTCTTAAATACAATGCACGTGACTGTCTACTAATCTGTGAAAAGTATCTTACATTAGAGTTGTCTCAAGATCCTCGGTTCTCAGCTTCAAACTCTTAATGGTTTTCTCCTGCAAATAAATTATGATATCAACAAATGTACTAACTGTGGGATTACAAATTTAGAAATTGTTATATCAAGGTTACATTGTAATAGTATACAAACAGTTTGTTAAGTACATAATGTTTTTGAGGTACAGATTGACTACATTCTAACGAGATCAAGCTAATCAGTCTTTTGTCTTTATGGACTTCCTGATCATTTAGCATAACAAGCTCAGAGCACAGTTGTGCTTTAGTCTCTGATAATGTGCAATACTGTCAGAGTGATTAGTTTGGCTCTGATAATGTGAAGGTATAAGCAACATTGTCAGAGTGATTAGATTTGCATCTATGCGTTGATTGGCACTGTTATGCTGATAGGATCAGGACTGGTGACACTGAAATATGGGGTGTGTCCCCTTTACCTATACAACATTTGCATTCCATTGTTTAGATTGTTTCCCCCTCTACTGTGTAAATCCCGCCCCTGAAATAAGGATAAATTACAACGTATACTGTTTAGAATTAGACTTGGAAGACTGCAGCCACCGACAGCACTTGTGTTTCTAAATAAACCAAGTTCTCCTGGTCTTCACTTCTGAGTTTCCAACAGTAGAGCAAGTAACATAAAACACAATCTAAAATATGTGAGTTGAATTATGTGTAAGTACTATAGGTTGGTACCTACCTTCTCATCAAGCCGGTCATTTGCTGTGCTGAGCAGATCTGTCTTTCTCTCCAGCTGTTCCTGCAGAGTGTCTCTGTGTTTGTCCAGCTCTGAGATTGTACCTCTCAGTGTGCTCACCTCCTCTCGCAGAACGGTCACCTGCCTCAGGAGAGAGTCTAAAAAACACAGGAAAAGGAAAAAGACGCAGTGACACAAATGCATTCTTTAAACTCTAACAATATTGCAACTATCCAAACCTAAAACACCACCATTCAAAAGTTTGGAGTCAGTAAGATTTCTTCATTTTTTGAAAGAAGTCGCTCATGCCCACCAAGGCTGCATTTATTTAATTAAAAATACATTTATTTAATTAAAACAGTTTTCTATGTGAATACATTTAAAAATTAATTTATTCTTGTGATGTCAAACCTGTATTCTCAGAGTAAATGTTTTTAATCTCACTTTTGGTCAATTTAATTCAACCTTGCTGAATAAAAGTATTCATTTTGTTTAAAAAAAAAAGTGCAATGACCCTAAACTTTTGAACAGTAGTATATATACAGTATATGTATGATATCTCCCAGTGGTAGCATGCACAGGGTGAAACGCAACAGTTCTACTACTTCGCATTGAGGTACTCCATACTGAACTTGTGATTGAAATTACACCTCTTCGTTTACTGCTACAAACTGATAATGGTCAGATAAGTATGATTTAAACCATGCCAATGCAATTCCACTAATGCCAACATCCTTTTCAAGTCTATTCAGAAGAATGTTGTGGTCGATAATATCAAATGCAGCTCTAAGATCGAGTAACACTATTAGAGAGATACAACTGTGATTGGATGAAAAGAGCAAATCATTTGTGACTCTAATGAGGGCAGTCTCAGTACTATGATACGGTCTAAATCATGACTAAATCCTGCCTGGAAATCCTCACATTTCTTTCTTAAAAGGAACATAGTTGTGAGGAACAGCACATATTAAATGTATTATCTGGTTTTCTTACTGTTCTTCTCGTCCAGTGTTTTATTTCTCTCCTGAGTGTTTTGTAGATCTCCAATCCTGTTGGTCAGTCTCCGTTGATTCTCACTCAGAGAACTTTCCATCCGAGTATTTTCCAGTCTGGCACACACACACACACACACACACACACACACACACACACACACACACACACACACACACACACACACACACACACACACACACACACACACACACACACACACACACACACACACACACACACACACACACACACACACACACACACAATAATTGAAATACTGAGCTAAAAATCCTTGAAACACACTTTCAGCACTAAAATAGATCTACAGTAGTTGTTTTTGATTGTACCTGAGGCTGCTGCACTCATTTCTGAAGTGGCTGAGTTCTTCCTCACTGTCACTGAGTTTTCGACCAAGTGTGTGAACTTCCTCCTCCAGACCCATCATGGTCTCTCTCATCTGAGCTTGCCTGCATCTCTGTTCCCCTCGCTCCTGCTCCAGCTGGGACACACACAGAACAATGACAGGTGTCCTTAACAATAACTGTCTGTGACAATAGCTACAGTTTATAGTGTAGTGTAGTGTAGTGTAGTGTAGTGTAGTGTAGTATAGTATAGTATAGTATAGTGTAGTGTAGTGTAGTGTAGTGTAGTGTAGTGTAGTGTAGTGTAGTGTAGTGTAGTATAGTGTAGTGTAGTGTAGTGTAGTGTAGTGTAGTGTAGTATAGTATAGTATAGTATAGTGTAGTGTAGTGTAGTGTAGTGTAGTGTAGTGTAGTGTAGTGTAGTATAGTGTAGTGTAGTGTAGTGTAGTGTAGTGTAGTGTAGTATAGTATAGTATAGTATAGTGTAGTGTAGTGTAGTGTAGTGTAGTGTAGTGTAGTGTAGTATAGTATAGTATAGTATAGTGTAGTGTAGTGTAGTGTAGTGTAGTGTAGTGTAGTGTAGTGTAGTATAGTATGGTACTTGATATGCTGTCGTATGGTGCAGCCAAGAGGATAATTATATTGCTTAAGAGCTTTCATAATGCACATAATACACTTAAATTTCAATTCAAGGATCCATTTTGACTCGGTATTACTTCTAAAATGTCTTAACTAAAGAGTGAATACATTTGTTACAGAATCTTCATCTTTGTTAATGTTATAATAAAAATAGTTAATAAAAATACAACTGTTCATCGGTAATTCATGTTAGCTCAGATACATTAAATAATATGCTAACACTTTACAATAAGGATCAATTGGTTAACATTAGCTAACTGCACTAGTTAACATGAACTAACAAAGAAAACACTTGTAAAGCATATGAACTTTATTTAATGTTAATTTCATAATTTACTAATACTTTAATTTACTAATACAACAAAAGTTGTATCTGTTAATATTATTTAATGGACTTGAGCTAACAAGAACCAACAATTACTAGTTGTATTATTTTTTAACTTACATTTATTTTGTAACAAATGTATTGTTCATTGTTAGTTTATGCATTTTTAACATCACCTAATGAGACCATATTGTAAAGTGTTACTATTACATTATACTATTATACAACTTTAATTATGTATTAATAAATGTAGAAATGACCATGAACTAAGATTAGTAGTATTTGTCATTGTTGGTTCATGTTAGTTAATGTAGTTATCTTATTGCAAGCATTAAAACAGAAAAATAAAGAGCCATAAACAAATGTGGATAGCAGTTCAGTTTGGTTTTGGTCGAATTTGATAAAAATGCTGAGTTCAAATCTGAGTTCAGTTGGAATTTGGAAAACAGGTCTCACTAGACTTAAACAGGTTTCCATTTGTTCTCAATTTAATCTTATTGTTGTCTAAAGGAAACAATTGAGATCTCATGTGTGATTTGGCTTTCCTCTGAACTCTAGTAAGTGTATTATGTTCAATGTGCAGCTGTCGTCACTGGTCCATTAATACAGAGCTCTTACTGTGAGCACAGCAGCCTGCAGGTCCTCCACCCTCTGCTCCAGGTGAGCTCTCTCGCTGATGGCTGTCTCCTGAGAGATCTGAGGCGACGTGCAGTTCAAAGGGAACACACATACACTCAGCGGGCTAAAAAAAGCACACCTCTCTCCTGGTATTATCCCCAGTGAGATGACTCAATTTATTACTGTACTCTAGTGCGTAAGTGATTTTCCTTTAGTGCTCCTAAATAACATCTTCATTAGACGGATGTACAAGCGAACATGAATGTGATACAGCAGATCGTACCTTGAGTCTCTCTCTCAGGCTGTCTCTCTCTGTGGTCATGCGGTTGAGGTCTGCTGTGGCCTCGTCCCGTTCGCCCTCCACTCGCTTCAGGATGCTCTGAGCGGTCACGCTGCTTTTGGGCCCTCGCGCTGCCTTTGACCTCATCACCTCCCGCCGCAGATCTGCAATCTCCTCCTGAGCCTGCAGAGGGAGTCAGGGCACACTGGTTATTGAAATACTAGATCCAATTAGGGAATGCTGCCTTTCTGTGACTTCTGTGCTTCTTTCTTTGAAGTTTTTTTATGAGTGTAATTATGTTGTTTCCAAAATTAAATGTTACTTTTTACTGTATATTGTCATTGTGGTGAAGTCAAAACAAATTATTAAAATATGATATATCTTAAAAATACTTAAAAATATGATTATCACTGATATTACAACTACTGTATATGATGTGTATTGATTTAATCAAACTGATGTAAACTGATGATACACAAAAATGATGCCTGTCCTAAAAATATTTGCAATAAAATATTAAATGAATATTGTTTTATTAATATATATATATATATATATATATATATATATATATATATATATATATATATATATATATATATATATATATATATATATAAAATTTGATCAAAATAAATAACAAATTTAATGCATGTGCTAAAAAAGTATATTCTATTAAAAGTATATACTATTAATTATAATTATATTAATATTGTATTATTTTAATCAATACACAATTATATAATTGTTTTCTCTGTAAATGATATACATTGTCAGTACACTGTAGTGAAGCTCTATATTGTTTGGTCAAAACAAATTTTATGCATGTGCTAAAAAGTATTGGACTAAAAAAATGACTTGATTTATTAATTAATTTAATATTTTAATCTGTATAATTGCTGTATATTTTCATTGTAGTTGAGGCTAAATTAATTATTAAAATAGTATACTTCTTATATAATATATAATAGTATATATAATAAATACATATTTTTAAGCTATATAAATATATATCATAATTTGACAAAAACAAATGTAATGCATGTGGTAAAAATAATATTATAAAATTATAATATTTAAATAATTAAAAAATACATTCCGTAAAATCCTTTATTGTCTATACCGCTGTGATATAAAACTGCAAGTTAAACACCAGCCACTAAGAATGAACTATGTGGTTTTTGTGTTTTATACTATGCGTGTGCCATGCCCAATCTGAACACATCAACCTGATTCAAAAATTGGTTCTGTCTACCTGCTGGTAGTGCATTCTGGTCTTGTCCCGTTCAGCTGTGAGCACTTTAACATTGGCCTGGATCTCTGAGAGATGCCGCTCGTGTTTCTCCAACATGTTTTGCAGTTCATCTCTTTCCCGCAACACTCTCATTAGCTCTGAATCATAAGTGCCACCCTTTAAAAGAGAGAGAGAGAGAGAGAGAGAGAGAGAGAGAGAGAGAAAGAGAGAGAGAGAGAGAGAGAGAGAGAGAGAGAGAGAGAGAGAGAGAGAGAGAGAGAGAGAGAGAGAGAGAGAGAGAGAGTTTCTTTTAGCATTAAACGAAACTGGTCTCACTAATATTACTGCAATGATGCCTTATTAGTACTTTAACAGGTGAGTGTCTGGTGGGACTGCGATGGGTAGATGGCCCTTTGACAGGGCTCGTAGAGCGACGGGCCCTCAGCATCCTTCTCAGTGCCTCGGCCTCCTTATCTGGATCAGAATATATTGAGGAATAAAGAAATAATCTTCCAGCTGTACAAGTAAATGTGAGGAACAGGAGAGGTACGTTTGGAGAGCAATATTATTTCTGGCCTAAAGCAAGAGCTCAACCTCATGTGCTTAGTTCAGTCTTTCTGATAGATATTTGACGCCACCTGCTGGAACTACCATGTTACTACCAGTTATACAAATTAAAAATCAATGCAACAAATTAAAATAGCCATCTATGGAGCATCCCATATCTCACAAAGGATTTTGAGTAAATTGAATGTCATTCGTTTATGCTCAAGTTTAGTTCCTGTAAGTTATATGAAGACATTTAATTTACTTCATACTTCATACGAAAAACAAACATTTCGGTGGATATTGAGAGCTATTAGAGCAAATCTGAATTTACTTGTTTATACCAAATAATCTTATTCTGACTTACTAAAAGCAATTTTTCTCAAGCAAAATTCATAAAACGAAACGACAACGTGGTTGTTGGCATGGGAACTGAGATACTACGTCTGCACGTCACTGAAAATGTCTCGTGCAATAATACACACTTTATTTTTTTTAACAAGAACATGAGGTATAACATATGGTGAAATTTAGCATTGTAATATTTACTGATAATAGTTTCAAACCACAAAATGGAACAAAAGTAGTATGTTTTGCCTTGACACCAACTGGCACATAAATCAACAGCAAGTATGAACCTCGCACGATAAAACCTTCAAATAGATTCTGCTTTTAATACAGACAATGCAGAAGAAAGCGTATTGGTTGTGTAAATTAGCTTGTGTTACCTCTTGTAGTCGTTCTGGGCAAATGAAAACGAGTGAGTTAAATTAAATCTCAACACGTTAAAGCTCTTTACCCCGAGGGATAAACAGCCACTCTGACCAATCACGGCACTGCATTAAACTGTCAGTCAAGATAACGGAGAGGCGACAACCAATAAGAACACTAGATCTGCCTCCGTTTGCGTCCGTTGCCTTGACTACAAGTTGTGAACGCTCACGTTTAGTAGTTTTGAAGTTGGGAGGAAGCAATGAAGCGGAACCAGGCAAAATAGATATAATATCAAATAAAACAAGAATATATCGAGGACAAATATAAATATGATGTTTCAAATGGTTCAGGTCTAACCTATAACTTTATGCAATATATATGCAAAAAATACTAATTCAACACACACACACACACACACACACACACACACACACACACACACACACACACACACACACACACACACACACACACACACACACACGTTTATTTATTTATTTTGCATTTGTTTTCTGTGAATTGTGTTAAAAATTATACATTTTGTATATAACGTGAATATTATAACGTGTATTTACATCCACGACGGCAGGCGACAGTAAAGCGCAGGCGCGTGTTACCGAACCCCAGCGAAGAACCCGTCGCTCCTCGTGAACGCGCACAGCGACAACAAATCCGCTAGATTAGAGCACCCGCGCGCATCACGCACACGCAGGAGGTGCATAGTTTCTCCAAACAAAAACTATTGTGCCTTTTTATCATGCGTTCGGCGCAGTTTCGCTTTTAACCCAGGACCGGAGGATGTACGATCTGTAGTAGCGGATATATACAAATTTGGTCAGCCTCCGGACAGAGTCTGTTTAAAGAGGAAAAACTAGATGTTTTTTACGGATTAGATGAAACTCCGAAGAACAACAACCTCATGACTTCTCCTGAAAGAGCTAGACGCCGGATTTATCACTCAAGATCGTATTCACACTTTTGCTTTATTTTTATTTAGAGAATATGATTCACTTGACCTCTGATTTCAGAGTCAGTAACGTTAATAGCTAGAAGAATCAATAATCAGTTCCTTTGTCTGAGCATTATTGCATTGACATTATTACATTATAAACTGCTCGTTTAACACATCAAGTTCTCAATTATACCGCGCAAAGACAAACATGTCAACACTCAAGCCTATTTCCTGATTAGACAAGAGATTGAACAATGGGAATGCACTAACAATTGCATTGCTTTACGCCTGTTAAGACGTTTGTTGAAATAAATCCTTCTTTGTCAACCAACCAGAGAGAGGAGCGTGGGGGATCTGGCTATGTCCTTCTTTAATTTTCGAAAAATCTTTAAATTGGGCGCAGAGAAAAAGAAAAAACAATATGATCACGTGCACAGGGACACAAATCCGGAGGAAATATGGGAGATTGTGGGAGAACTCGGGGATGGAGCCTTTGGAAAGGTGTTCAAGGTAAAATAAACACATTGCAATTGTTTAATCTTATCTTGCTGCACAAGTTTATTATTTTGGACCCTAGTCATTTTCTTGTGAATAGAATATAGGGTTAGTATGCACTTCTAGTATAATGGGCCGTCTGTCTGTCTTTTTGTCTCTGTCTGTCTGTCTGACTATCTGTCTGTCTATCCTTCTGTCTGTCTGTGTGTTTGTCTATCTGTCTGTCTGTGTCCGTCTGTCTGTCTGTGTGTGTCAGTCTGTCTGTCTATCCTTCTGTCTGTCTGTCTGTCTGTCTGTTTGTGTGTGTCTGTCTGTCTATCCGTCTGTCTATGTGTGTATGTGTGTGTCTGTCTGTCTGTCTATCTGTCTGTCTGTCTGTTTGTCTGTCTGTCTGTGTCTGTTTATCAGTTTGTCTGTGTCTGTCTATCCGTTTTGTCTGTGTGTCTGTCTCTGTCTGTCTATCCATCTGTCTGTCTGTGTCTTTCTATCAGTTTGTCTGTGTCTGTATATCCATCTGTCTGTCTATCTATCCGTCTGTCTGTCTGTCTGCCTGTCTGTCTATCCGTCTGTCTATCTGTCTGTCTATCTATCCGTTTGTCTGTGTCTGTCTCGCCATCTGTCTGTCTATCTGTCTGTCTGTGTCTGTTTATCAGTCTGACTGTGTCTTTCTATCAGTTTGTCTGTCCGTCTGTCTGTCTGCCTGTCTGTCTGTCTGTCTGTCTGTCTGTCTGTGTCTTTCTATCAGTTTGTCTGTGTCTGTCTGTCCGTCTGTCTGTCCGTCTGTCTGTCCGTCTGTCTGTCTGTCTGTCTGTCTGTCTGTCTGTCCGTCTATCTGTCCGTCTGTCCGTCCGTCTGTCTGTTATCCGCCTGTCTATCTGTCTGTCTTTCTACCAGTTTGTCTGTGTCTGTCTCTCCATCTGTCTATCCGTCTGTATATCCGTCTGTCTGTCTGTCTGTCTGTGTCTGTCTGTCTATCCGTTTATCTGTGTCTGTCTCTCCATCTGTCTGTCTGTATCTGTCTGTTCGTCTGTCTGTGTCTATCTATTTGTGTCTGTCTAGCTGTCTGTCTGTCTCTGTCTGTCTATTCGTCTGTCTGTCTATGTCTGTGTCTCTCTATCCGTCTGTCTGTCTGTACCTGTCTATTCGTCTGTCTGTCTGTGTCTGTCTATCTGTCTGTGCATGTCTGTCTGTCTGTATCCGTTGTGTCTGTCTGTCAAAATGATTTGATATTTATGACATCACTGTGGCATGTGAATGACATCAAGCACGCACCCCTGTCATTCACATGACCTCAGTCTGTAGTGTCCAGTCTGCTTGTTGTTGCTTAGTTTGCTAGTGGGATGGGGTGAGTTGGATATTAGATTTAAGAAATTTGCAAAAAATATTTACTGTTTTCAAGCATGTTTCCCTGTAATTCCCTGTGGCTGTAATCCTTTTAGTACTGTTAGTAAAAACTAAAAAAAACTAGGCTGTCTGACTCTTTTTTTAAATTATTTATTTTTCATCATAATATTAGAGAAACTTTTTTTATGCTATTATGTGTTGCTGTATTAATTAAAATTGTATTAAAATTGTATTAAAATGTTTTATTTGGGTTCATTTTATTTTCTCATTAACTGTCTAATTAACAGTTAATTAATTTGGAGAAACAGGTAATTAATCGCTAGCGGGACACTTGGTGCTCTCTTTAGTTATTGTCTTTTTTTCATATCACATATTTTAGTAATCATCATAAATTAGCGCGTCACTCATAGATAACTGACAATGGGCAAAGAGGCAGGATGAGGGTGGAGCTGAGGTGCCTGGTTGCCTAAAGTAAACCATGCCCGCTTACCTCGACCATAGTGGTTATCCACCTGTCACTCAAAGTGGCCACGCCCTTAATTATGCAGAACTTTAAGGCTTAATATAATTTAAACAGATGAGTTATAAAATAATTCAGCCTCACAGGTGTCATAAAGGGCCAAATGATCTGTATCTTTCATATTACGAAATCTGTTTTAACTACTTGTTCTAATCTTGTCAAAAAAACATCTTCAGAAAGGTCTGTGAGTCTCAAGTTTCCATATGTAACTGTTTTGTGATAGAAGCGAAATTTGGATCGAAATGTATAGATTTGTTACAGAAGAACGCATCAAAACATTTTAAGTGAAATGGCTATTTTTAGTACAGTGTCTATTTGTTTTTTTTAAATTTTTGTGAAATCAACTTCAAATTTGGAACACTACTTTAGACACATGGCTTTGATTTTATAGGAATTTAGCCTCTTACACTCAGGGCCATTTTTTGGGATTTCCGCCTGGATTTGGCCTACCCAAATTGAAAAGCTTCCCATTCACACATACAGTGGTCTAGGTTCAAAATGTTGGTGTCATTTTACAGGAAACCCTTTGAAGTTACATAAAACACTGCTAAAAGTGATAAACATGTAAGTATATGTTGTCGAAGCTGTAATAACCCCCCCAAAAAGTAGGCGCTTTTTGATTTGAAAGTTTGTAACTCGGGCCCTTTGTGCTCTAGGAACCTGCAGACAGTTTGGGCTGTTTCCACTAAATTACAGAAAAGAATGTCTGTGTCATGTTGTATGCCAGATTTACTCAAATGGGTCTGAGGGGAAGACCCCCCTTTTTTTTACCCCTTTTTTACCCCTTTTTGCCCCTCCCCCGACCCTGCTACCCCATTCCACCACCCCCTCCCACCACCATATACAGTGATATAAATGCAATATTCCAGTGTCATTAAATTAATTATACATGCTGGAAGCAGCCCAAAGTGTCTGCAGGGTCCTAGAGCACACAGGGCCTGAGTTACGGGGGGGGGGGGGGGGGGGGGGGGGGGATTCAAACCTTCGGATGTGTTGCCGAAAGTTTGAATTCTAACATATTAAATAAAGCTGGAACTGCAACATACTTAGAGACCAAACACAATAAAACCACTGCAGATTTTATCTTTTCATATCGTCCTGCAATAAACCAGCAGTCTTTGACCTGGTTAATTTTTCACTGCTGAAACACGCTGGAGTCTAAATGCCGTAATTACACCCGTTTACAAAAGCTGCATGTTGGTGGACTTGTTCTGTGACCTTCAATGCTCTGCACTGCGGAAAGACTCAGTATGAATGACACTGAATGTGATTTCTGTTGAATGCCGGACTGGATCACGCTGGCTACTTAAGTCTAATTAAAGCTTTTTACCTCTTTTTACCTTTACACTGGTTGTTAGATATTGTGTTGAATCATGCGTAGTCTGCAAATATGCACATAGTCTGATTTGTACAAGTAGTTTAACATCAGAATATTTATATCACTTCATTATTTTGGTCACTTATTAGCCAAAGTGTCTGCCAACCAATCTTGCTTTACTTAGACTGATTTTATTATGTGTAAATGCCATTTTTTAACATTAATTTCCTATTTATTCAGGCTCAAAACAAGCAGACTGGCATTTGTGCTGCTGCAAAAGTGATTGACACCAAAACTGAAGATGAGCTGGAGGACTACATGGTGGAGATCGACATCTTGGCATCATGTGATCATCACAATATCGTCAAGCTGCTTGACGCATTTTACTATGAGGGCAAACTGTGGGTGAGTGGATTTAGTTTATTTTACATGCTTTTATTTGTTTTATTTATTTCCATTCTGTTTTCCACAGCACACGTTTGGAATCTGACTTAAAAAAAAGATTTGATCCATCTTGTTTAGTTATGTTATTATGCCTCATAATTCACCCTTCGCCAGGAGTTTGATTTACAGGCGATCTGACTAATCCATTTTGTCCGACAACAATCCAGACAGGAGAGTTAGTAGATTTGCAGTGGTGCAATTGTTAAATGGTGTGTAGGGCCTACTGACGTCTTTCCATTGAAAAATACTTTCTGATGTTCATTCTTGTTTATTTCATGCTATAACTAATAGGAAGGGATGATCGGTTCACGTGCTGCTTTAACTGATGCACTACAGCGATCTGTCACTATCAGAATCACAAAATGCTATTTATTGTTTGATTTATAAAAAATAAAAAAAATTACAACATTTGAAAGCTGAGACTTTGTTTGATTCCAAAAGTAACCTGCTTTGCCCTGTCTGTCGGCGCTTTGTCAGTGTCCTCTTTACTCCACAATGTATTTTTCACTGCGTTGACTCCATTTCCTTCCTGTGCTGTGGAAGTTGAGGTGGACTCGGCTTCCAGGTCACTTTAGTCCAGCTTCACTTCAGTATGGACATTAAAAACCTACGAGAGGTTCAAATCCAAGAGGCTTTATGAAATTTAAACAGTACATGTGCTCTTTTATATTTCACATGAAATTGGAATGAAAAATATTGATGATTTAAAAAAAGTGTTGGTTATCATTGCTGTATTTGTAGTATATTATTATAAATGCTATAATACAATGATTTTATTTCAAATTTAAGCAAAAATGCTTCCTTAATCTACAGTATGTATACACTTCCATTCAAAAGTTTGGGGTTGGTAACATTTTTTAAAAGACCACTCCACTCCACTGTTTTATTTATTCTTCCTGTAACTCACTTTGGTTCAACATTGTGGTGCTGAAAGTGCTTTAGAAATTTGATTTGGAGGGTTGAGTTGGAGGGTTGAGTTGGAGGGTTGAGTTGGAGGGTTGAGTTGGTGGGTTGAGTTGGTGGGTTGAGTTGGAGGGTTGAGTTGAAGGGTTGAGTTGGAGGGTTGAGTTGGAGGGTTGAGTTGAAGGGTTGAGTTGAAGGGTTGAGTTGAAGGGTTGAGTTGAAGGGTTGAGTTGGAGGGTTGAGTTGGAGGGTTGAGTTGGAATGTTGAATTGGAATGTTGAGTTGGAGGGGTGAGCTGGAGGGGTGAGTTGAAGGGTGGAGTTGGAGGGTGGAGTTGGAGGGTGGAGCTGGAGGGGTGAGCTGGAGGGGTGAGCTGGAGGGGTGAGCTGGAGGGGTGAGCTGGAGGGGTGAGCTGGAGGGGTGAGCTGGAGGGGTGAGCTGGAGGGGTGAGCTGGAGGGGTGAGCTGGAGGGTTGAGTTGGTGAGGTGAGTTGGTGAGGTGAGTTGGAGGGTTGAGTTGGAGGGTTGAGTTGGAGGGTTGAGTTGGAGGGTTGAGTTGGAGGGGTGAGTTGGTGAGGTGAGTTGGAGGGTTGAGTTGGAGGGTTGAGTTGGAGGGTTGAGTTGGTGAGGTGAGTTGGAGGGTTGAGCTGGAGGGTTGAGCTGGAGGGTTGAGCTGGAGGGTTGAGTTGGAGGGTTGAGTTGGAGGGTTGAGTTGGAGGGTTGAGTTGGAGGGTTGAGTTGGAGGGTTGAGTTGGAGGGTTGAGTTGGAGGGTTGAGTTGGAGGGTTGAGCTGGAGGGTTGAGCTGGAGGGTTGAGCTGGAGGGTTGAGCTGGAGGGTTGAGCTGGAGGGTTGAGCTGGTGAGGTGAGTTGGTGAGGTGAGTTGGAGGGTTGAGTTGGAGGGTTGAGTTGGAGGGTTGAGTTGGTGAGGTGAGTTGGTGAGGTGAGTTGGAGGGTTGAGTTGGTGAGGTGAGTTGGAGGGTTGAGTTGGTGAGGTGAGTTGGATGGTTGAGTTGGTGAGGTGAGTTGGATGGTTGAGTTGGTGAGGTGAGTTGGAGGGTTGAGTTGGTGAGGTGAGTTGGAGGGTTGAGTTGGTGAGGTGAGCTGGAGGGTTGAGCTGGAGGGTTGAGCTGGAGGGTTGAGCTGGAGGGTTGAGCTGGAGGGTTGAGCTGGAGGGTTGAGCTGGAGGGTTGAGCTGGAGGGTTGAGCTGGAGGGTTGAGCTGGAGGGTTGAGCTGGTGAGGTGAGTTGGTGAGGTGAGTTGGAGGGTTGAGTTGGAGGGTTGAGTTGGTGAGGTGAGTTGGTGAGGTGAGTTGGAGGGTTGAGTTGGTGAGGTGAGTTGGAGGGTTGAGTTGGTGAGGTGAGTTGGAGGGTTGAGTTGGTGAGGTGAGTTGGAGGGTTGAGTTGGTGAGGTGAGTTGGTGAGGTGAGTTGGAGGGTTGAGTTGGTGAGGTGAGTTGGTGAGGTGAGTTGGAGGGTTGAGCTGGAGGGTTGAGCTGGAGGGTTGAGCTGGAGGGTTGAGCTGGAGGGTTGAGCTGGAGGGTTGAGCTGGTGAGGTGAGCTGGAGGGTTGAGTTGGTGAGGTGAGTTGGAGGGTTGAGTTGGTGAGGTGAGTTGGAGGGTTGAGTTGGTGAGGTGAGGTGAGCTGGAGGGTTGAGTTGGTGAGGTGAGCTGGAGGGTTGAGTTGGTGAGGTGAGCTGGAGGGTTGAGTTGGTGAGGTGAGCTGGAGGGTTGAGTTGGTGAGGTGAGCTGGAGGGTTGAGTTGGTGAGGTGAGCTGGAGGGTTGAGTTGGAGGTAGGTTCTGTTGAAGCACCACTTGTCAGAATAATGTCAGTGTTATTTTACCTCTCCTGTTATTTTCTTCTGCCTCAATGGGTACTAAACGTTGTGTGCTGGAAGAGATGTGCATATTTTACTCTGATCCTGCCATACACCAGGAAAAGGTCTGATGTCGGCCTCACCCATTTCCTTATGTAGATGTAGGAGGGCTTTGTTTTGGCTGTGATTCAGGGAATGTTTGAACTGGATTATTCATCAGCCATTTGCAGCTCGTACAGGATAAATAACACATTGGTATCAGTGACATCATTCACTAGTCTGTGAAGTAGTGTCCTATTCATATGCATTAGTAGAAAATATAACATCAGTTTCAGATGCCAGTTTAATATTTTGCAATATTTTATTCAGACATTTTTAAAGTTTGTCCAAAATGCTAATTGCGACTTCTATATGTGGGAGGTATATCTGTAAGATGATTATTAGTGCATCCTGATATCCAGACAGTGGGATCAATGGAAATAAAACGAATCCTACGCTTTAGAGTTGGAAAGGAAGCCTCATCTTGTGTGTTGAGTATGGCCATTGTAGTTCTCGGACTGAATGACAGCACTGTGTGGGCTATTGTGTTATTGTAGCCACCGGTCAAAACCAACATCTCACCCACAGTAGAACGGCGTGAATAACAGTGGCTGTTCTCAGCGCTGCATCTGTATGCACACAGAAGCAGAGGACTATTCACACCAAGGACGATAATGATAAAGTTCACAAAATCATTCTGGTATAAAAGAATAGCAGAGTCCACACCACAGCTAAAGCTATATTATTGGAATCACTTTCAGAATTATTTTTTCCCCCAGAATTGATACTGCCTTTAAGAGCTTGGGGATTTAAAGCCACATTATGTAATTTTTCGCTGCTAGAGGTTGCTTATTCAAAACACAGGCGTAGCTTGATGATGGAGCTGGAATGTGGTCATGATGTATCTTCCTGCATGGATGTTTAAGAAATAAAAAGCTACACACTCCATCAATGAGGGTGAGAACTGATGCCAAGTATATAAACATAATAATCACTGCAATAGTGATCCAATCATGGACTCCAATGCTTTGCCTATTTAAATCCAAACAGCAACTTTTTTTTTGGCCAGGCAGTGTATTTCAGCACCTCTTTTGTCTCTCAAGTTCTCTCACCTAAAATATAATATAGTATAAGTGGGGCCACTCCTGACATGCGATACAGGAAACACAGTTGTCGCTCAGTATTGACCATGTAAACAGTCTCTTCCAATACCTGTCCTCCCTCTCCAGATGACCAGCCCCAGCCGTGACCCCTCCATCCGCCTGGTGTTCACAGAAACTCTAATCCTATTAGGACAGAAAGCACTCAATTCCTGCACTGTGCTAATGTGTAGAAAGCCTTCATCCTTCCTCGTGCTCATACAGGCCTCTCTCGCTCGATCCTCTTATGTCATTCACCATATTGAGGAGGAGCAAGAAAAGCCTTCAAGACTCAGCAGCTTATTTGACCGATCATGGCCCTGCAATGCACCACTGTTGACTAATCACGGCCCTGCGTCAATTGTTTTGTAAAGCTAATAATGTGGGCACTGTCCTGTTGTTGGATGTTGGATTCTGCAACAGATTCTGCTGTTTGTGGAGTTCTGTACTAAAACTGAATGTGTTCTAGATTTTCCAATGAGTTGAATGAACAATGGCTTTATGAACGAGTGCACTTTGTCTGTTTTTTAAACTAGTGCCTGCAGGTTCCTGTAGGTGTGTTCACGACAATAGGATAAACAGATTCGTCTACAAAAAGGCACAATGCTGCCATTGTGCCCGGCTGAACATTGAGAAATAAAGACAGAATGCCAATCTCTGTTTGTCGGATAAAACGTAATGTGGTTGCTTTTGTAAAACGCTGTGATTTGTGTTTTTGTAAAGTTTCTGGTTTCACGTTCACCATGTTTCTGTGTGCAGATCCTGATCGAGTTCTGCGCCGGTGGGGCCGTCGATGCGGTCATGCTCGGTGAGTTCACACAAAGCATTTGACATGCAAGGCCGCATTAGGAAAAGGTCGCTTACGACGGCCAGTTGCTTTCCATTAATCAACGACACATTTCATTCTTAAAGGCGAAGATGAACTTTAACTGTGCTTTGATTATTCTCACAGGCAATCAATTCTGTTCACAACATGGGCAGCAATATACAGATGTATTCAATATCTCTTAAACACAGTGGACGTGTTCAAAAGTTTAGGGTCAGCAATCAAATTTTTATAGTTATTTTCTCATCTTATATTTATTATAAAATAAGAAATAAGGTAGACTGGTCGGCTACACAGAAGTGTGAATGACAAAACAGTTATACAAAACAAATAAATGAGACATAATATGCAGCAAAATATACACAGGAAGACGTGTTTATATATGTATTATTTATATTTATTATTATTAATGTTTTATATATATATATATATATATAAAACATTAATAATGTATATATATGTATATATATAAATACACACACACTCACATACATATAATGTGAAATGAATTTTGTTTTGAACTGTATATTCATCGAAGAATCCTTGGTGGGTTGGGGGTATGGGGGAAATCAGTTTAATATTTAAAAAATATTAAGCTGCACAACTGTTTTCAACTTCAACAATACGAAATATTTCAAATCATCACATTAAAATGGAGACTGAATTAATGATGCTGAAAATACAGCTTTGATCACAAGAAATAAATAATATTTTAAAATATATTTCAATGAAAAAAGTTTAAATTTTTTTTTTAATGTAATTTAATGGAAGCCAAAAATAATAATAGTATTGTTTTGTAAGGTAATGTAATCTGAAATTGACATCAATATTCATATAATGTTTGTTGATAATGCTTGTACAGTATATCACAGTATGAACATTTTATTGAAACACAATTTAACTACAAAAAATATAATGCAGGTTCGATTATATTTCCTCCCCAGCAGATATTTTCAGTACAAAATAATTAAGCTTTTCTCATTTTAGTTGCATTTCAGGAAAGTAAACAAAAAACCTTGTTGGTCATTTTATAAAATTACTCAATATACAGTAAATGTATGTTTAATCCAGATATTGCATAGTAATTCCTGCGGCAGTTCACTCACTGTCATTGCTTCTTGCGCCATGTTTAGTGCAGGTAGGAACATGTGATAGCGGAGGATCACACAACCAGTCAATAATGGCACTAATTCAACTTTCACGAACCTCCAGCACAGAAAATTAGCTTGAAATGAACTTGTAGTTCAGTAATTGAGTTCAGTAACAGTCATATGTTGATTCACAAACCACCCTCACTGATGAAGTGAATTCATTCAGTTCATTTACACAACTCAAAAATAAGATGTTAGAAAACAGGAGATATATTATTGTAATGGGTAATATTAGCTGGTTATCTATAAATGATATGAGTGTGTGTGTGTGTGTGTGTATGTTCATATGTGTGTAGAGTTGGAAAGGCCTCTGACGGAGCCGCAGATCAGGGTGGTTTGTAAACAGACTCTGGATGCTCTGCTGTATCTGCATGACAACAAGGTCATCCACAGAGACCTGAAGGCTGGAAACATCCTGCTCACACTAGACGGAGACGTCAAACTGGGTGAGTAGGTGTGCTAGAGGGTTTAGAGGGCTTTTTATGACCTTTTTTAAGACCTCCTCAAATAAAATGAATACCATATGGAGAGGGTAGACTAAGTTTGCAGGCGTATTTGCTCGTAATTACCAAAAACATGGTTAAGTTGTGTTTCCCCGAGTAAAGCGTGCCTAGAGCAATGTTTATGGTAACATCCTAAATTGAAGAATGACTGTAAAAACAATGATTTTAAACAACTTTGGAGTTTAAATAATATTTTTTTAAATGAATAACCTCTCATTTAGTATTTAAACAATTTTTAAGAAAAACGCTGAGTCAAATTTATACATGAAATAAACATTAATTTAAAATGTTGTAAATATTAAACATGTATGCATGGTGTGTGTGCTGCGCACCTTGCTAGTTTAAAAATGTTTAGCGCACTTATCTAAAGCACATGCACAGAAACAGCTGTCACATGTGTTTTAAGCTAAAGTCTTTGTAGTGTCTTGTGTGGTAAAAATGTCAAAAACATACAAGGTTCACATAAACAGTTTTATTTTTGTCTTAAGTAAATGAAAACATCTGGAAGAAATCATGTATGTGTATCAATATATTGGATCCGTTCATTACTGTATTTCTTAAAGTGACAGCAGCCTGATATAATAATAATAATTTACTTTATATGAAACAAAACTCAGTGCTAATATAAGAATCAGTATACATTTTATTCATACAGTGAAGAACATGCAGTTTTATTTTTGCATTTGATTATTCCATTTCTTACTTGAATGCTGATTTTATGTATACCCACTGTACTTGGAAATTGTATTTAATTTGCATCTTTCTTTTATCATATTTGCCCTATTGTTTTTTTCTATATCGTAATCATTGCCTTCTGCAATAAAAAAAATTATTCATGATGATTCAAAATGAAACATGATTCATGAAAACTACAAATAAGTAAATTAAATAAATGTTATTCACAAAGGTGGATGTGATATTATACAGTGCATCCGAAAAGTATTCACAGCTTTTCACTTTTTCCACATTTTGTTGTTACAGCCTTATTTCAAAATGTATTAAATTATTTTTTTTCTAAACCCTAACCCTACAAACAATACCCCATAATTACAATGTTAAAAGTTTTGAGGATTTTCCTTAAAATTTAAGTAATTAATTTAATTTATTTGGAATAAGGCTGAAACATAACAAAATGTTGAAAATGTAAAGCTCTGTAGTGCAGGAATATTTTTTTTGTATATTTGTGTGAGTTCATTCAACAGCAGTTTAGTTCATTCAACAGCATTTGTAGCTATGTCATTTTACAAAATAATAATCATATTTTCAAATATACGTATCTTGGTTAGTGAGCCACCTACAATGTAAGTGAATGGGATCAAATTCCGAAGGCCATAGGGGTCAGCTATCAAACACTGAACTGGACTAGATCCAAAAAGCAACACAAAGAGACCACATTCCTACTTAAGTTGACCAAAAAAAGGATCTGAATCCTTTTTTCAGGGACAGTGTGAACGTAAAGAGAACTGGGTCCTTTTTCACTTGGTTCACTTAAATGAATCAGTTAATTTCTTTTAAAGAAGACTTATAAAAACACCCTGACACTGTATGGTGCTTATGGAACAGCATAAATATAGCGGTTACCTAGTAGCACCTGTATACTAAGTGGATGGATTATGAGGACATTATGTGCACACCAGAAGGTAAACATTGTCATAAATTCATTGACAGTAGATCATAAGTAATTGCTTGGTATAAATGTGTGGCATTCACTGAGTGCGAAATGCTTTAAAACTGCGAGCCTGTAGAACACGCAACAGCGACACGTTTAACACATTTCCTATAACAAGACTTTTTATGGCCTTAAATGGACCCGTGGGGACCGTGCTATATACAGGTTAGGTGTGATCTTGAACTTTATCAGAGTAATGGTGGAGTGTTTTTAGCTTTTGTTGCAGCTGCATATAATCCAGTGTAGCAGGAGATTTCAGACGCCCTGTGCTGATGAGCAGCTTCACAGTTAGGTAAATAACATGGTAAAGAGACACAAAAAGATACAGAGAGGAGCTGAGGAGGGTCATTTACATGTCAGGCTACACTGCAGCTTGTATAAACATTACGTCATTGCCCAGATGTAAATTATTCTGTGATGTGTTAGTGTATAAACCTAAATGGACACTTAAATCAGCACTAGGTAACTTTTCAACCTTCATAATATATTTTTTAAGTGAATGTGTATGATAAATCGACTTACAATAGGTTGAATGACACGTCTGCCATAGCCTGATGGGGTCTGTATCGTTTTTAATCGTACTTTTAAACTTCGGGTTTCGGGTAGTAACCCGAGAACAAAAAGAACTACAAAATTCGACTGCTTTACGGCATATACGTCACTTCCACCAACACCCACACTTCCTTAAATTCGGACGTGCGAGCCCAACTTTGTTCGTCGGATAATATAGTCATGTCCGAAGCAGCAGAGACAAATAAGAAAGAAAAGGTTTTGTTGGAGGAAAGCAATAAGAGGAAACAAAAAAGTGATGGGATTAAAGGCAGGACGAGGATCAACATGTGACCAGCGTTTGCTCGTTGGCGTGAGCTGAAGGAGGCGTGCCCGACCGATGCTGTCATGCTTGTTACGGTGAGCTACCACTCAAACATTGAACTGAAGTATCATATAGATTCTGTAAAACGGCAACCAATAGACTACTATAATGACGCTGGATTGTAAGCGTGAGCATCATGATTATTTGCCGTTTGAAAAAAATAAAACCCATGAAATTATATTCATATGACATGCTGAAACATATGCCACTGACTGTAACGTTACCTGGGATGAAGACATTTCACACGCGCCGCCAGAAGAACACCTGCATGTGAACTCCTCAGTGTTCAGGGTAACTGCTAGTGCTGCACCGACCCGCGGGACGCTTTTATGAAGTTATTTGGCCCACCCCGCACCACTGTATATATTTTTACAACCCGCCCCGCACCCGCGACCATTAAATAGACATACGGGGTCCGCGGGTTATGAGACGACCCACGCATCACTAGTTCAGGGCTATCAGGGTTGTCATGTCAACAAATGCACACGCGATGGCATCCCCTGTTGTAGGATGACAGAGCTTACGACAGTAGTTGAGGACATTATTTTTTCCAAACTGTAGGGGGACCCCGAGAGCAAAAGTAGCCAAGTGCTGCTTTAAATCACTGAATGTCATGGCATTAGATCACAAAATGTCAAAGCAAGCAGCATTTATTATGAAGAAAGATGGCACAAGCAATCTTTTTATGCAGAACGTTTCCCAAAAATAATATTTTCTGTATCTTTCAGCGGACTTTGGCGTGTCGGCCAAGAACACAAAGACGATCCAGCGACGAGACTCTTTCATTGGAACCCCTTACTGGCAAGTTAGAGTTTCATCAAATGAAACCACTCATTCTTGCGCACATTGGGATTGCTGACGCTTTGATATCACTCCCTTTCATTCAGGATGGCTCCAGAGGTTGTGATGTGCGAGACGTCTAAGGACAGGCCGTATGACTATAAGGCCGACATTTGGTCTCTAGGAGTCACTCTGATCGAGCTGGCCCAGGTGGAACCGCCCAACCACGAGATGAACCCAATGAGAGTTCTGCTCAAGATCGCCAAAGCTGACCCTCCTACTCTCCAGCAGCCTTCAAAATGGTACAAAACAATGTGATTTGTGTCTGTGTGTCTGTGTGTCTGTGTGTGTGTGTGTGTGTGTGTGTGTGTGTGTGTGTGTGTGTGTGTATATACACTACCATCCAAAAGGTTTAGATCAGTAGGATTTATTTGGCTGCATTTATTTGATTACAAATACAGTAAAAACAGTAATATTGTGAAATATTTATAATTAAAAATAACTGATTTTAAACTATTCATATTATTAATTGTATTATATTTTAAAATGTCATTTATTACTTTGATGATTTTTTTAAAGCTGAATTTTCAGCGTCATTACTCCAGTCTTCAGTGTCACATGATCCTTCAGAAATCATTCTATGATATGATGATTTGATGCTCAACAAACATTTATTATTAATGTTGAAAACTGTTGTGTACAATTGTTTTTTTTTAAAGATTCTTTTATGAATAGAACATTTATTTTTATTTCAACATTGATAGTAATAATAATAATAAAGCATGTTTCTTGAGCAGCAAAAGATCAAATATAATCTGTATGTAAATATAGGGGATATGAGCCTCCACAATTAAGTATACAATAAATCTAATTTATTTATTTATTATTAACTAATCTAATAAACCCCTAATATTGAACCATAACCAATTGGAAAGAAAATCTCATTTGAAATGATATTAATATTTTATATTAAATTATTAGTTTTTTCAAAGAGTAAATTTAAGGGAGCTTTAAATTGTGGCAAAAATAATCTAAATGTAAAAATAGGCGAAGCATTCACAATTAAATATACAATTAATAAAAAAAAAAATATATATATATATATATATATATATATATATATATATATATATATATATATTTTTTTTTTTTTTTTTTTAAATTAATTGTATTTTTTACTGATATGGTTCAAACTTAATTAATTAATAATAATTCATTTTAATTTTTAATTTTTAATTTTTACGCTACATCTGACGACATTGCACACCAGTAACGCTTTTTCCGATCTGCCGGAAGCTAGATATTTTACTTCATAAAGTTTAAAATATGGATATTTTTCTTACACAAACGCATCACTTCACTTCAGAAGGCATTTTTAACCCCCGGAGGCATATGGAGCAAATTTATGATTTTATGACCTCTTTAATGACCTTCTCTTCATCCATCTGCAGGTCTCCTGAGTTCAGTGACTTCCTGAAACACGCGCTGGATAAGAACGTGGACAACAGGTGGAACACAGCACAACTTCTTCAGGTGAATTGACTTTTCCCACCTTAATTTCAGCACTTATAATCGAAGGCCGTACCCACTCAAGCTTGCCCTAACCTGAGCCAGCATTGCAGCAGCCCCTCGTTCGCAGTCACCCGGCTGCTCGGCCACCTGCTGGTCCAGGTGCCTTTCTTGCCACATGAATCAGCAGCTGGTCATTTATTTGTCTGTGTCAGGCACTTTCTGCACCAGCCGTCATCCTTAAGAGTTGACGTCAGCAAAGGAGATTTTGTTTCCGAGGCTTTAAGTAGGTCAGCCTAGCACCGACTGCGCACACATGCACGCTCGTTCACAAGTGCTCAACACTTCAGCAGAGATTCTGCTCTCTGAAGAGGCAACATGGGCTTGAAAATACAGAACTCAAGTTTTCCTCCAATTAAGTTGATAATATCAAAGAAGCTGCACATTCTCAGACCAGCTATTGACTGTCTGCAGGAGGTGTCAAAGCCAAGAAAGGTAAGAACTGGAGACCCGGATCCTCATGGGACGTTTCCTCTTGTCTGTCGGATAGTTGGGTTGCAGCGATTCTTGTTTACAATGCAATAAATCTTAAAGGCACTACATTAGGCTTCATTTTCTCTAAGCCAAATAGTGATGCACAATATGTCAGATTATCAGTCAATATATGAGTTTTAATTTTTTATTATTATAATTATTTTATCTAATTGTGGAGGCACATTTCCACTTGTTTTTACATTTCGATTTTACCTACGCTTTAAAGTTAATTATTGAAAACTAATAACTTAATAGCACTGTTATTTATTTGTATTTATTTTATTTTGCTTACCCATCTGTTTTCTAGCAGTCTTCAGAATGTTATGATTTATGTCAAATAAATCTGTGTAAATATGGTGTTATATCATATTATATTTTATTATATTAACGTTTTCTTAATTCCTTCCAAAAAATATGCATTTCTCATTATTGTATCTTATTTTACACACTTGACTAAATTTGTTTCTCAAGATCTTTAAAAAACGAATAATAGTGTTATATTTTATCTTATAAATTTGAGATTTGCTTATATTAATTTTTCATACTCCACAATATAATGTTATTTTACTTGGGGCATTTACAGGTTGATATAATTTGTTTTATTTAAAATTTATATTTAGTCAATACATTTTTGTACCATTTTAATAGCAGACATATGTGGATTATTGGCCATGACATAACAATTATTATCGCTTTATTGGTATTAGACATCATTTTAATATTCCTAATTCAAAATATATTAGGGAGATGGACATTAACATAAAGCAGACACTTATTTTATATATATTTTTCTAATTATAATTATCTAATACATTTATTATTTTCCTAAAATTGCAAATAACATCAGAAAAATAAAAATAAAAATCCATAATTTTCAAGAATGTGTCTGTAACAGAGTAATCTGACTACTTTTTGTGAATGTTAAAATGAATAGTATCTTATAATTTTTTGCATGTGTAATTTGAATATGTATATTGTAGTAATAGTAGTGCGCTTCATCTGTGCAGCACCCGTTTGTGACTAGTGTAACTGACAACCGACCCCTGCGCGAGCTCATCGCTGAGGCCAAGGCGGAGGTCACAGAGGAGTTAGAGGAGATGAAGGAGGAAGAGGAGGAGGAAGATCATGAAGGAAACCTGGTAAGAGATTAGAAGGACTGCCAACAAATTTAGAACACTTCATAGAAAGATTAAACAAAGTCTGGATGAATGTTGGCCAGTTGAATATCCTGAGGTAGAGTTGGAATTCCTTGCATGATTGCTGTCGTTTAATTTCTTTCCTTCAATATTGCACATTTGAACATTTCACTCCAACTAAAACTTTAAGCCTGATTGCAAGCATGAGAGTTGCATGATAAAGTTTAATGTTTGGGCTTTGTTTCGATTCCTAACAATACATATGAGCAACAATAGTAGTGATGCTTGCCTTCGTTGTACATCTTTTCTGCTCATCCACTCATCCCGATCTTTCCCTCAGCTTCGCGGACACAAGCGTGCACCATCTGACGCTAGCATCGGAAGCTCTGAAGACGAGAAGCTTCCGCAGTCACCGTCCACCTTGGAGTCTGTTCCTGAGAAGATCGAGGAAGTCGCTACACCCAAGCTACCAGTTGATAATCTTATAGCCGGAGTAAAGAAGGAAGAAGAACCTCTGAAGGTGGATGAGAACCACATCCAGGATGTAACACTACCTGGATCCAAAGAACAAGCTGTGGAAATGTCTGGAGAACCTAAAGCTAAAGAAAAGGCTGTAGAAGCAGAGGTTGTTCTTCCAGAGCCTGACACAGTAGTCCAAACCGTGGAGCAACCAGCCAAACCTGATGGGGAGAAACTGGAAGAGAAAAAGGAGCTGGTGGGCAACGGTGAGCTCATGAAGGACGTGCCTGCTTCAGACATTGCTCCACTAGAGACTCCAACAGAGCTCATTAAACAAGCTCAGCCTGATGAGCCCAGCTCAACATCTCCAGTGAAAGAAGAGGAGAAGGTTGAGGAAAAGGAGGACCCTACATTGGTGGAGAATCAAAGCCCAGTGAAGCCTAGGTATGTGAAGAAGCAAGACTCTGACTCGGGAATAAGCTCGACAGCTGACAACAGCAGCATAGACCTGAACTTATCCATCTCCAGCTTTATTAGCAAGTCCAAGGAGCCAGGATCCATCTCTCAGCAGGTAAGAAACACCTTCTGAATACTTGCTATTCACCAGACAATGATGAATCACAGAATGTGTAGAGTCAGTATACTCTATGATTTAAATGTCAGTTGTTAAAGTAAGAAATAATCAACAACATGCCAATGAATTATTAGAATAATAATGCATAACCAAGGTGGTAATGCGGCCCCGACGTGAAGTGTCATTTTTCAAATAATTCAGTGACTCGGAGTCATTTATTTTGCGATTTCCACTCCTCAGGACATGTTGTTTTTCAAGACATTTGTCAGTTTTTTCCACATGTGTACCAGATCTGTGTAGCTGTGCACAGATAATATGTAGCTACACACATACAACGAGCGCATCTATCCCAGAACACATCGTTATTTTGGATGTTCACATTCAAGTTCCATCGAGAAATATATGCAATAAAACACCGACCAATGAGGTTGTAAACATATATCCCTATGCCATTAGGTTTGGTGTTAAAATGCCAATGCGAATGGCTGAGCGCTAAGTGGACCAGAACTAAAAAATTGTTCAACAATTGTGAACACGCCCTAAAACACTCATGTAGGACTAATTTCTCACACCTCTCCTCCATGGCTCAGTTGCTTATTCCAAAATAATGTTAGATATGTATATATATATATATTTGTTTATTTATTAGTGGAAATTTGGTGAAAATGGCAAGTCTTCATTATTTTGGGTTTATTAATTAATTAATTTATACTGAGTTTGAGCTTTAACATTGGAAACATTGTAAATATATAGGCTAAAATTAAAATAACTTCAAATGATAAAGATGTGAATTCTTTTTTTAGCAAAAGTGTGTTAAAAATGACATGCCATTTATTTTTTTTACTTAATTTACTGGGATTAAGTTTTAACATTTAAACATTTTGAATCTTTAGGCTACAAGGCTGTTTGGTCTAAATGATATGTTGATTTATTTTTACTGAAGAACAAATACAGGCCATTTAATCCACAAAGTATCATATATATTCAAAATGTAAAACATCAGGAAAAGTTTTTTTTTTTAATTCAGTATTTTATTTTTAAACGATATTAAGCTGTATTTTTGTTGTTCTAGGACAACAAGAGGCAGAAAAAAACTCTAAAAAAGACTCGCAAATTCATCGTGGACGGTGTGGAAGTCAGCGTGACGACATCAAAGATCATCACAGACAATGACACCAAAAGCGAGGAGATGAGATTCCTCCGGTGAGCCATCAGCTGTTTAACTGCTCGGAGACACTTTGCATGTTTCACTGATGTTTGCATCATATTTGCATTCATTGGTGAAACTTAAGTTCTGCTTGTTGTGACCGAAATGTTTCTAGTAAAGCTCTTCTCATTCTTCTATCAGCATCGCCTGTGTTGGTAAATGCGCTCAGTCTGGTAGTGGGTTTAAGTTTCCTGTCGTCTTTCACGGCTGGGGGATTATAAAAGAGGTGTTGGGCTGTTTGCATACCGCAAAGTGACATTTTTTTTTTTTCCTGTGCAGTGTTTATTAGTATGTTTTACATAAAACATGCTGAGTGATACGTCCTGTTGCTGCCTATGAGAGTTTCCTGTTGGACTGGATAGTGCCAATTCTAGAAAAGCTCAGCAGCTTTCAACCAAATAGTAATCTGTAAATTGTTTTTCATTCTAAAAAAGTATGGGACTAAGAAAACATTAAGAATACAGTCATAGTCTTTAAAGTCAATTTATAAAAAAACAATCCTATTTACCTACTTAAAGGGATAGTTCACCCAAAAAAGAAAATAACCCCATTATTTACTCACCATAGAGCCATTCGATGTGTATACAACTTACTTCTTTCAGGTGTATTCAATTGGCCTTATGTCCTGGCTAATCCAAGTTTTATAAAGGTACTGACTGGCAGCCCAAAATTTAAAGCCCAAAAAAGTGCATCCATCCATTATAAATGTACTCCAAACGCCTCCTGAGGGTTAATAAAGGCATTCTGAAGCAAATTGATGTTTTTTTGTATTTAAAAAAAATCCATATTTAACATGTTATAAAGTATCTCCCGCCAGAACACCTTCGATATTCAACTTATGGAATAAGCATAACTTAAGAGTAAGCAAATATAGACCGAATTTCAGATCTGGGTTCAAAAGGGGTTAAACAGTTAGGTTAAACACCATAGGGTGGGTCTTTTGTTGGATCAGTGTGAAATGGTTGTTAAATGTGTGTGTTTCAGGCGTCAGGAGCTGAGGGAACTGAGATTTCTGCAGAAAGAGGAGCAGAGAGCGCAAACTCAGCTCAGCAACAAACTCCAGCAGCAGAGAGAGCAGATCTACAGACGCTTCGAACAGGAAGTCACGGTGAGCCAGAACAAAGACAATATCAAGCAGATCAAGGATACAGAAGAAAAGTGCCTGCTTCCATACTGAAATAGTTCCTGATATCCAGGACAAAATAAATCCAAGACAACTCTTCACTTTAAAACGGCACCTTGAAACTATGTCAACCAAAGCCTGCCAAGATCCTCTTCTGATGTGATTTATTGTTTTTAAGGGTTTTGTTTTTACATTAATATCCTTAGTTAGTTGATTGCTCTCCTGAGTCAAGTGGTGATACCAGTCCCAGAAACATTGGCAGGAATCACTGAATTACATCACATGCTTAACAGCTTCATTATTTTTGGAGTGTGTAATCTGTGTCTGCCTATTAAGGGGAGGTCAGTATTTTAAGCCACCTGAGATTGTGCCAGTTAACCTGGTCAGCGTTCATTTTTTCCTCTTCGTTATTTTTATTCTAGCTATTAAAACTAAGTACACTTTTTACTAAACTTTGTTTGTCATCAGGCAAAGATCTCCAGATTCTCTTGTGCTCAAATGCTTTTCATTTCTGGTGCAACATTTTGGAGTATATTTTGTGATGCATGTCTATTTTTATATATCTCAGTATTTTGAATGGTGATTCTTGTAGATCTCCTTCATGATGTCCATGTTTTCTTGTCTCACTAGAGTAAGAAGCGTCAGTATGATACGGAGGTGGAGAATATGGAACGGCAGCAGAAACAGACCATCGAGCGCCTGGAGCAGGAACACACCGATCGTCTCCGAGACGAAGCCAAACGCATTAAAGCTGAGCAGGACAAAGAACTCTCCAAGTTTCAGAACATTCTCAAGAACCGCAAGAAAGAGGTATGGGCGAGATTAGGATGCCAAAAAAGGTTTGGATTTAAATAGGCAAATCTTAAGTCTATGATTGGATTATTATTGCAGTGATTTTAATGTCTCTAGCATGTTATATGTTTGGCAACCCTCATTGATGGAGTGTGTAGCTTTTCATTTCTTAAACAGCCATGTAGGAAGAAACATCATGACCATATTTCAGGATGACAATGTCAAGATTAATCAACTCAAACTGTGAAAGAATGGTCCAGAGCTTTGGGGTGTGCTGGAGGAGACTTTACAGAGTGCTGGACTCCTGCATTGTTAATACAAGATCTTGACCAAAAAATTATGCACCTCTTGATGGAAAAACATCACAACATTTATTTAATTCAATAGGTGCATACTTTTTTAGTACATATAGTAATCAATGCAATAATGATAGAATCAGCGACTATTTTTGGTTGGGCAGTATCTATATCTATCTATCTATCTATCTATCTATCTATCTATCTATCTATCTATCTATCTGTCTGTCTGTCTGTCTGTCTGTCTGTCTGTCTGTCTGTCTGTCTGTCTGTCTGGTCGGTCGGTCGGTCGGTCGGTCGGTCGGTCGGTCGGTCGGTCGGTCGGTCGGTCGGTCGGTCTGTCGGTCTATATCTGTGTCTGTCTTTCTGTCTATATCTGTGTCTGTCTGTCTGTCTGTCTATCTGTCTATATATCTGTCTATCTATCTGTCTGTCTGTCTAGAAAAGATTATGTGACTTGATTTCTGGAGATTTTGGCATCTGGGTCCCCCCCCACACTTACTTAAAGGGGTACTTCAGCACTGGGAAGATGAATCTGTATTTAGACTGGGTCATTAATGTAGTAGAAATGTGAAATTATTTTTGAATTTGGTGCCTTCTAGACTGAGAAAAGACAGAAAATGTATTTTTGTCTCTTGGGGATGAAAGACTACAATTCCTAGAATGCTTTGCTGCCCTGTGAGGCCACTCCCAAATCCACCTACTGGATTACTGTGACTGAGTTGGAGAAGACACTACAATTAAAAACTGAACGTGTGTGTTCAATATAATGAGTGAGTCACCGCGTGAGTATCACAGCACTGAGCACTAACTGCAGGAGTCAGATAAATGAGCTGATGAGCTCTCATGATGAGAGCTGAGGTAATCGCGACTACACTCGCGGCATACATTCACAACACGAATTCAGTCTGGCACGTTTCAGTTCATGCCTTTGCAAGCTTAACTTTCATAGAAATTAATTTGAGAAGTTAAAAGTCTTACATTGCTCACCATAGCTCCGCTTAAATGAGTGCCTGCAGCTGCGAGCTGAGCTCTGAGTGTGATCTCCATCCCCCATGCGCGGGTTCAAAACATGCCGAAATGGCTTCCTCTGGTGGCTGTAGTCTTTAGCCTCTGGCCAAACATTACTCCTATGATGCAAATATAGTCAATTTGCGTCATAGGAGGAATTTTTCCAGAAATAAAATGTATAAATCTCGTCTCAGGGGGATATGAGGGGGGAAAGCACATTTATTTGAATATACTCCAGGGTTTCTACTGATACAAAGCCATATGCTAATCGCTGAAGTAACCCTTTAAGTATTCTTACGGTTTAAATATAAGTCAGTTTACTTGTGATTTAATTGACTGTACCTCACAGGATGACAATCTCAGCAGCCCTGCAAGGCCGTAAGCACAGTCAACAGACATGCCGCTGTAAAACATGAAGTCTGCTATCCTTTCCTTTTTTCTTTTTTACTGTCAGTGTTCGGTCTCAACTGTAGGAGTTTGGCCAGTATTAAACCATACAGTACTGTCATTTCGGAATGGAAGTTACGATAGTCTTTTCTTCCCTATTTTGACGTTTATTAAAGTGAAACGTCTTCTCGAACAAGAAAAAAGTGTAGGGCGAGACTTGATGTTGTCCTTGGTGGTTGTGGTTTGCTATTGGTGGATCTCATGTGAGTGAGAGGTTGCCCCGCCCAGAGAATCATAGAAGAGAAGAGCTGCAAGAGGGAGGGGAAGTTATTTTGATGAAAGATTATAAGGGCACATGAATTTAAAAAAAATGTGGATGGATAATTTATTTATAAAAATACTGCAATACTCCATAAAGACAAGAATGATCAATTTAGATTCCATGATGATTTTTTATGTAATGTTTACCACACGTTTTTCCCCTAATAAATAATAATAATACGCCATTCTAAAAACCCATTAAAAATTCCTATGCAGAATTAGCCCTCAGGGATGGTCCATAAATTGATGTAATGACCGACTGAGCTCTATTCATGTTGACTTTAAAGGGGTTATGAACTGGCTAATTTTTTATACTGTTGTCTGAGGTCAACTAATGACGTTCGCATGGTTTTTACATGCAAAAACATCATAACTAATAAGTAATCGGCTATTTTCTACACTGGTTTTGAGGCTCTATTCTCCAGTGAAATCCTTATATTACCATGACCTTTTATATTTCAAAGGCTCAAGGGAAAGTTGATTTCTCAATTCATCACCCCTTTAAATGTAGGCGTGTTTAGAGGAAAGAGTAGGGATTAGCAGAGTTTAAGAGCCTTTTATTCATCCAAATGAACTTGAGTCTTGAGGTTTTCTGTTTAGGACACACTGTGAAAACTGCCCTCTCCTTTTTTTCAAAATGAATGTATACTGTTTTTAATTCTAGTTGTTAATGTTGTGTTTGTGTGTGTTTTAAAGGAGCAGGAGTTTCTTCAGAAACAGCAGCAGGATCTGGACAGCGCTCTGAAGAAGATCATTCAGCAGCACAAACATGAGCTGGCCACGATTGAGAGAGACTGTCTCAACAACAAGCAGCAGCTCCTGAGAGGTCAGACCAGACATTCCCGCTCACTATTCGCTTTAAAAGGGTCATCCTCGTCCTCCCCAATAGAGCGTTCACAGCTTTTGCAGTGTTAGCAGTTCAGACAGGCTCTAGTCAGCTGTTTGTGTGGTCAGCGACAACAACATCCCACATTATTAGAGATATAGTGCACTGCAAACAACCGTTCAAAGGTTTTAGGGTCAGTGTTTTCTTTTTAATTCATTTTAAAAGAAATTAACACTTATTCAGCAAGGAATTAATTTGTTTAAAAGTAACAGTAAAGATATTTATGATGTTACTATTTCTAGTAAATGCTGTTCTTTTAAAGTTTCCGTTCAGCGACATATTCAGAAAAAAAATTATTACGTTTCAACAAGAATGTTCAGAAGCACAACTGTTTTCAACATTTATAATAATCAGAAATGTTTCTTGAGCAGCAAATCATCATATCGGAATGATTTCTGATGAGTCATGTGACTCTGAAGACTGGAGTAATGATGCTGACAAAGAGAGCGAAAGAAGCTTCTTTCAAGTTCCCCAATCTTTTGAATGTTAGTGTAAATCACAATATTGGTTATCAGACAGTATTAGAGATTTATCTTGTAATTTATAGGTATCATCCGATATTGTGCGTATTTAATGGTGAATTTTTTTTACTTTTGTTATCATATCACTACATATCACACAACTAATAACCTTATAAACCTAAATAATCTTTAATAAATCTCTTAATTCCAATGTTGTGATGCACTTGTAGCATTTAAAAAAATGCTGTAGTTTTTACATTTTTAACTTGTTTAGAGAGTCCGAGAATTTTAATATGAAAACTAGAAAACTTTTTACATGAAACTAGTAGCAGCCTTAACATATACAATATTTAACAGTTTTATTATTGACACATGCCAACTCGGCTAAAGCTATATTTCCATCCACTTATTGAAGGAGATGTATATTTCCGTCCAGTTGAGGGAGATGTATATGTTTTTATTTGATAAGAATACATAAGCATAAACTACATACACCAAATCAATTCCTTGATGTGCAACAAAAAACTCACATGACTCTTCCTTAACAGAGGATGTGATTGGATAACTGGGCAAACCAGCGGACCAATTTCATCACACAGCATCTTAGATGTTGTTTTGGTCATTCTTAAATGCCTGAGCCAAAGTCTGTCATCAGAAGGATTTTGTTATAATGTGTGCATTCCCAAACACCAGCATCTAAACACAAGATAACATGATGTTTATTGCGTTTCATCCAAAGAGATCCAAATCAATCATGGGGCAAAAAAGAGCCACAGGTTCTCTCCCTATAGCAACGACTTCCTTTTTTTTTCTTGCAGATATTTTGCAGCAATTTCCCACGAATGAAACGCAAATGTTTTATGCGATATTCCACTTCTTTGGATAGAAACATAGCTATAGTTACCTTACCATGTGCTCTGGTACTGTGCTACCTTTTGTCACACTGGGTGCCGTTTGAAATTAGAAAACAAATTTGATGTAACTTGGTTCTTCCATGATCCTCACAGCCCGAGAAGCCGCGATGTGGGAGCTGGAAGAGCGCCACCTACAGGAAAAGCACCAACTGCACAAGCAGCAGCTGAAAGACCAGTACTTCATGCAAAGACACCAGCTGCTCAAAAGACACGAGAAGGTTACTTCAGTTCCCACTTCAGTCTAAAGTGCTCTTCTGGTTGCTGTTGTTGTGATTTTTCACTACGAGTGTGTTTTTCTACAGGAAATGGAGCAGATGCACAGGTATAACCAGCGTCTGATGGAGGAGATGAAGAGCAAACAGACGCAAGAGAGAACCAGACTGCCTAAGATCCAGCGCAGTGATGCCAAGACCCGCATGGCCATGTTCAAAAAGAGTCTGCGCATCACAACCACAGGGGTCACGCCGGAACTGGAACGTGAAAGGGTCAAACAGGTCAGAGGTCATTTCAGTTTCAGACTTAAATTAGCAGGAAACGATTTCTAAGTAAGGCTGTTGAAAGTGGTTTGGACCGAACGTTTTGTCTAAAACACACAAAAAAACTGAACTTATTAATGTTTTATTTATTATGTTTTATATATATATATATATATATTGATTTATTATATAATGTGCGTCTGTGTGTATATGTGTGTGTGTGTGTGTGTGTGTGTACACTATATTGCCAAAAGTATCGGGACACTCTTCACCATAGAATTTAGTTTTTCCAATTACTTCCATGGCCACAGGTGTATAAAATCAAATCAAGCACCTAGGTAAACAGACACTTCTACAAACGTTTGTGAAGAATGGGTCGCTCTCAGGAGCTCAGTGAACTCAAGTGTAGTACCGTGATAGGTTGCGACCTTTGCAATAAGTCCATTTGTGAAATGTCCTCACTACTAAATATTCCACGGCCAACTGTTAGTGGTATTATAACAAAGTGGTAGCAATTAGGAACAACAGCAACTCAGCCACGAAGTGGTAGGCCACGTAAAATCAGCGGGGTCAGCACATGCGGAGCAGCACAGCACCGAGCAACTCATCAAAATCCTACATCACCAAGTGCAATGCAAAGCGTGGGATGCAGTGGAGTAAAGCGCGTCTCGACTGGACTCTAACGCCGCATTCACATAGGCGTTAACGCTTCCCATTTACTTTGAATGGGTGACATCATCCGTTGCCGAACTGAATTGTGGGTTCCGTCGCGGCGCTTCACTCGCGTTGCAAGCAGCAGAAGTTGAAGAATTCTCAACTTTTCAAGCGTCAGCGCAGGCGTCATCCAATCAGATCGCCGTATGCAAATATTCTACAGCAGACACTAGCCAATTGCGTTCATAACTGCTCCGTGAACCATCCAGACCATAGACCGTTAAAAATCCAGATGCAGCTCCTGGACCACTACGTGATATTCTTCCCGCTGTCGGCGCTTTTTCAGGATTTAATGTACTTAACAGCTTCGTGCACCTGTGCGCTGACAACAACTACACGGGCAATCGCACTCGCACATACAACCAAATCGGCATCCATTTCGTCTTACAGTCTAGCTGTCATAAAAAGGCGCTTTTTTGTTTTGTGTTTTGGTCCAAGCAGCAAGTTAATGTGATTGGCTGTTGTCACTATGACGATTGCGTCAACCCCCAGCTTCAGCCACGCCCTCCGTCAACCGTTAACGCCTACGCCCTGTGTGAATGCGGCGTAAAGCAGTGGAGATGTGTTCTCTGGAGTGACCAATCACACTTCTCTGTCTGGCAATCTGATAGACGAGTCTGGGTTTGACTGCATTGTGCCAAGTGTAAAGTTTGGTGGAGGGGGGTTATGGTTGTTTTTCAGGGGTTGGGTTTTGTAAAAGGAACTCTTAATGCTTCAGCATACCAAGACATTTTGGACAATTTCATGCTCCCAACGTTTTTGGGAACAGTTTAGGGATGGCCCCTTCCTGTTCCAACATTACTGCACACCAGTGCACAAAGCGTCGGCCCATTAAGACATGGAATAAGTTTGTTTTGTGTGGAGGAACTTGACTGGCCTGCACAGAGTCCGGATTTCAACCCGACAGAACACCTTTGGGATGAATTAGAGCGGAGCCTGCGAGCCAGGCCTTCTCGTCCAACATCAGTGTCTGATCTCACAAATGCGCTTCTAGAAGATTGGTCAAAAAATCCCATAAACACACTCCTAAACCTTGTGGAAAGCCTTCCCAGAAGAGTTGAAGCTGTTATAACTGCAAAGGGTGGGCCAACTCCATATTAAACTCTACGGATTAAGAATGGGATGTTATTAAAGTTCATGTGCATGTAAAAAATACGTCCCAAAACTTTTGGCAATATAATGTATGTATAAAGATATATTTAAAATGTGAGATTTGTTAAAATTTAACAGTGTCATTAAATTATATATAATCTATATAAAAAATTGGGGAAATTAACATGCTCAATTAAAAACCCAAATATTAGATCTAATATCGATGGATTCCAAATAATGAAAATCTCATACATGCACAATGTATCCATGCCATATTGTTTATTGGCTGATATTAGGTATTTTAATTAATTGGTATCTGTATTGCACACGTACTATAAGCCAACATTGAAAGATCAGCCAATGTCACTCACTACTACTGTGTATATTGTCATGGAAATTGTAATGCCTGCATTGACATTATTTTTCAGTAGCCAATGTCTTATCAAGTAAAGCTTTAGAGAACATTAGGTTCTGCTTGGTTTGACGCATTACTAAAATAAGTTTCAGAAATTATATAGTTCTACTTGATTTCGCCGAAACTATATAATAAGAATAGAGTAGTTCATAGAAACTGTAAAAGAGGAAGCTTCTGTCCAATAACAGGCAGAGACAGAGAGTATTAATATTAAGAAATATGTCATGCTATGTTAATGTGTTTATGATGCGTGAATTTTGTGAATCCTCCATGTACAAGCTGCAGAAGAGAATAAAGAGGAAGTTGAGGGCGGCAGCTTGTGCGCACGAGGGTGAAATACATGAAACTACATTTGGCCATCTAACCAAATCTAAGACCATTGCGTTTTTCGGAGGGATGGGCTTCATAGAAGCAGGAAGCGAACAAGCCGCTCAAAGGACAGTGGAGACAGCGGTGTGGAATAAAGGTCAAATATAAGAAAAATACGGCATAAAAAAAAAAGAAAGTATTAAGACATGACTGTTAAACTGCGCCCCATAAGCACAACCAAGCCTAGAAAAAAAACACGGAACCACCCCTTTAAACTTAATGCACAGATCATTTTTTGTAGTTTGTGTAGTAATCCTTGTATGTTTGCGTGTCCTATGCACAGTTTGCAGCACAGGAGGAGAAGAGACAAAAGAACGAGCGTCTCCATCAACTCCAGAAACATGAGAATCAGATGAGAGACCTGCAGACGCAGTGCGACGCCAACGCCAGAGAACTCCAGCAGCTGCAGGTACACTGAAGCATTCACTGCCACAGGAACAATACAGCATGTTTTATTCTCCCATAAAAAGATTACCGCGTCATAGAAGCAAAGCGTTAACGTGCCTTGTGTGTGTTGTAGAATGAGAAGTGTCATCTGTTGATCGAGCACGAGACTGAGAAGCTAAAGGAGCTGGACGAGGAGCACAGCGCAGAGCTCAAGGACTGGAGAGAGAAACTCAGACCCCGCAAGAAGGTACCACACTCAAACACAGTTCTAAAGGAGGGACTCACGTGCACATGAAACCCGAAATGCACATTTCTATAAGAAACCTGAAGTTTGGGTTGGTAATATTTTTTTTTATTTTGAAAGAAGTCTCTTATGTTCACTAAAGCTGCATTTATTCAATCAATCAAAAATACAGTAAAAACTTAATTATAGCAGTTATATATTTTATTATATTTTAAAATGTTGTTTCTGCAATCCAATTCTGCATTACTCCAGTCTTCAGTGTCACATGATCCTCCAGAAATCATTCTAATATGATGATTTGATGCTCAACAAACAATTCTGATTATTATCAACATTGACAGTTGTGCAGATCTTTGATGAAAAGAAAGTTCAAAAGCACAGCTATGTGTAAAAATAGAAATCTTTTGCAACATTATAAATGTCTTCTGTCACTTTTGATCAATTTGATGCATCCTTGCTGAATAAAATATTTATGTATTCCTTTAAAAAAATCTTACTGACTCAAAACTTTGAACAGTAGTGTATTAAATATTCACCTTTTTTTTCTTTCATAGGTTATATTCAATCTTCATTACACCAATATATTGTAATGTTAATTAAACGAAAGAAATCTGAATTATTATAAATCTGATCTTTTAAAGCTGCACTCATTATTATTATTATTAAAGATGCTTTGTTGAGAACACACAGCTAGCTAAATTTACATTTTTGGTAAACACCGTATTCTCTCACAGAATGAATTGATCATGGCTATGAAAGGCTTTTGTGAGATGCTTCCTCCACACCACTAGGTGTCAGTATAAGTCCAGCAAACCATTACTGAGTGGCCCTTTAACATTGAACACTTCCATCACATTTGATTAGTGCGTTTACTAAGGACGTGAAATCTCTCTACAGGCCCTTGAGGAAGATTTCGCCCGTAAGCTTCAGGAGCAGGAAGTGTTCTTCAAAATGACCGGGGAATCTGCATGCCTTAACCCCTCCACCCAGAGCCGAATCTCAAAGTTCTACCCCGTCCCGAGCGTCCACTCCACTGGGTTTTAATCTACTGCACGCAGGTGCTCTGAACTGCTGTGACTGAACCTCTGCTGCCTTCTTCCCTCTGAGTCTGATCGCTGGTGTCAGTCAGAACCAAAGGAGGGCTGAATTTCTCCAGTAAGCTACAGCTGTTGCTTTGATTTTATTCTTTTTTATTCTTATTATTTAAGCTTTACATGTGGATTTTAGTGTGGTTTCCCCCAAACATTTCAGTGACGGTTTATGAACGATAATGTGATTTAATTCTATATTGCACTAAAATAATCTTTTTTTTTTTCCTTCTTCTTTTTTTAAAGTCATAATTTTCCCTTTTTTGGTCTCAATGTATTAATCATGTGGTTTACTGTGGTATTTTTAGGACTATATTTGCAAACATGGAATGACTGTTCAACATCAAGCTTGATAAAGATTCAATACTTGATGTATTTAGTTATGAGAACCAAGCTAATTATTTAAATATCAAAATCAGTCAGAATTTAATCTGCCTAGCTAAACATTTTTTTTACAATTCTTATGAAGTTAGTGGCACATTATTTAGAGAAAAATACATTTTCAGGACATAATGTTTCATGTTAATTCATGATTTCTTGGTTATTTCCTGTATGGATTACAGGATATAAATATATTAGAATTTCTGTTATCTCACATCACTTTTGTGAGCTTTGTTTATTATGATAAAAAGGTTTATATTTAAGTAGCAGCCGTATTCATTTCTTTGAAGCATATCAGCCACACTGAAATATTTGAAATATTCTGACATCACTGTGGTAGGAAGTGTTTTTGCACTTGCTCTGCTATGCAATGTGAACATGTAGCCGCATAAATCATCTCTACGTTACAATTTATCTATAAACTTTAAAGCATAAGAGCTCAATCTTTTTATATTGTGCATACTGCTTATTCTCCCAAAAACACCAATATTATTATAATTTTTTTTACGATTACATTCATACCCAGATTCACCTAGACATCTCTACACTATGTGTGTACTCTCTGGTAAGACTGTATAGAGGATGTTTCCTGTAAACCGATTGAATCAGATGTTCTTATATATTCTTGAATATTTTAGCATTTTTTTAGTAAAATATTTCTTTCTTCATTTAAGTTCACTTTCAACAGGCAGTTCTAAATGCGTTAGCTGCATTTACATTTGTGGCGTGTCCATAAAAACGGCACAAAATGACTGAAATCTGTGGGAAAGACTGATGAACCCTGAGAGCATTGGTCATGTTTTACTGTAAAGAGAGTGCTGTGCGCCTTCTGATACAGGAATTAATCAGTACTTTTCTTGATTTTCTTTTTCTTTTGTATGACTGTGTTTTCTCATTAGGTAAAATTAACAGCATAACCATTGTAAGATGTATTGTGTTTGTGTCAAAGATCAAATCATTGTGATTATAGGAAGCTACTGTAATTAAAACATTGGTGGTGAACAGTTCAGTTGTGTGGGTCTCTCTGTTTATGAATATGAGGCAAAGACTTTAGATATGTGCACTCAAATTACTATGAATGGGAGAAAGTGCAACGCGCAGCATTGTTTTAAGTTCACTTAAATGAAAAGTTGTTATATTTGTTGAAGCCTAATTAATGTTAAAAAGCTTTCAATTATACTGCAATGTTGAATGTCTATCATTAGTTTCGTAGAGACATCAGTAGCAGGTTTAGTATCAATGACACTGCAATTCATTCATAAAAAGGTGATGAAATATACTTAGTGTTTTTACTCCATTAATTGTATTGATTAATGTTCAATCAATTGACAGGACTACTTTATACACCAATAAAAATAGTTTGTATATTATATTGAATTTCTGTTATAGATCCTACTAAATATTGTACACCGCACCTTTAAATGCATGTTTGCAAATCATTATTACATATTCAGGTCTTAAGCAGATGGATCTCTACCTGCCGTGATAATGCAAAATTCTCATATTAGAAAAAACTGATATTAGATGAACTATTACAGAGGAATAAATTCCCTTTTTGGAGCTTAGAAGGGTTCAGTTTGAGCAGATGTGTTATACCATCATCCTCACTGTCCTTGCCAGAGCTCATTTCCCAGTACATTCAGCATCTGGCTCATATTTGCCATGTCTCAAAGATGGCCACCGAGTGAAATGATTTGCTTGCCTTAAAGGGACTCTGTTATGAAGTCTTCAGAAGTCACAGCTAAAAAAAAAAAAAAATCAGTCTTTATTTCTCAGTTTAAAAGTCAAACCACTTTTGATGTTATGGAAAGTCTAAAAATGAAAGCAAAAGCTCAATTTAAACAACCACATCCCCAGATTATGTTAAATCCCATTTTGCAGGCATGCAATCACATTTTTATGATGAGGAAGAAAATACAATGTTTTGTCTTTAAAAACTGAAGTAATACATTTGAATTTGGGGTAACACTTTATTTTAGGGTTCAGTTCTCACTATTAACTAGTTGCTTATTAGCATGCATATAACTAGGATATTGGCTGTTTATTAGTACTTATAAGGCACATATTAATTCCTTATTCTGCGTGATCTTATTCTACATCCTACCAATACCTAAATTGAAACGCTACAAAATTAAGCTAACTAACTCTTAATAAGCAGAATATTTTATTGAGTTTGAGGCTAAAGTCATAGTTAACAGTGTGAATGTGTTCCCCATACTAAAGTGTTGCCGAATTTGGTCTGTAATGCTTGTTTATTCAGTGTGAATATATTTATACTTGGGTAACAAATCATTGTCAAAAAAATAGAAAAGATTCAATTGAAATATGTACATGTCATTTTTAAAGCATTAGCTGCTAAAAGCAAACCCTGCTGTCTGTCTAAATCCCTGTGCTCCTCCTCTTCCTCCGACGAGTGACGTATGAAGCATCACCTGTGGGGACAAAAAGGTTTGTCATGACATTATCATGAAGAAATATTTGTTATGAGCAATTATATATTTTTTAATCTGGCTCATACCCTTCTCTCCTTTTTCTCCAGGCATTCCTGGGCGGCCTGGGTTGCCTGGAAAGCCAGGTTGACCAGTTATACCAGGAAAACCTCTGTCACCTGTGTACAACATTAAAATTACAAGTGAAACATAAAACAAGATACTGTAGTGTAGATGGTGATATTTGAACACTTTCAAACAGGCAATTTAAAGGAATACTCTGGATTAACACGGTAAAGCCTGAAATACTGAATTAAATAATAGTCAAATATAAATAAATTAAAAATAAGTGTATATATCTGTTAAATTAACCTTTTTGACAATCAAACAAACAAACAAAATCGAAAAATGCATTTGTGTTTTGTTGAACATCATATTTGATACTGTACATCAGCCTTTATGGCTCATATAGTATCACATAGTATCATATATCACAAAAACACCTGATTTTTCAAACTTGGCAAAATGTTGAGATTTGGTGCATTTATTAATATTTATATGGCCTAAAAAAAGATGAGATTCTGATTCTTGTAATGTTTATCAATGATATATAGCAGTATATCAGTATATCAGTAGTCACTTTATATCTTTCATTAATATGACTTATTAAAATTATATTTACATGATCAAAGCTCTGTGTTTTTTATTGTGGGGGCAAAACATACAATGTAATGGAATACAATGATATCATATTTGATACTCACATTTTCTAAAAAGGATAATCAAGCAAATGAATGTAAATGCAAATAATAATGAAGCAAAGTTGCTTCTGTCCAGTAAGTGTTCATCTTGAAATACTACTAACACTATAAAAGTTATTCTTTTGTTTACTTTATAAAAATCATTAAAGATTTCACAGCTTAAAGACATGTGAACCTCGACCTGAAGGTGGACATTTTTATTATTGTACAAAAAGAGCTTTTAATTGTAAAGTATGAACTAACAGACGACAGAAGACACATTGTAGGTTGTTCTGTAGGTTGTTCTAAGTTTTGATCATTTTAGATGCCTTAGAAATTGTCCGTATAATATACGATAATACAATTTATAGTCTGTTAACGGCAGCTGTAATGCTCTCAATTAAAAATTTAATACGGTTTCATTTTTAAAAAATAATTTAATCTATTTCAAACCAACCAGGTGCAGAAAAGTGCAGCTCACACTTTTGATAAAACAAAAGTTTGTTATTAAGTAAGTCTAAATCATCTTATTGAGGAACTTTTCAACATCCTTTTTATGCATTGCTGTTATTTTTTTATAGCTTTTTTTTTTGTGTGAACAGGATTCATTTACTTCTTAGTATCTTCACTCAGATACCAAATGAAGATAACTAGGTTCACTTGATTTGCTGGCCAATTTCATATAGGTATGTGATGAGCAGAACTTGTACCTTTTTGTCCTTGAAGTCCCATCTCCCCTTTCTGCCCTGGTGGTCCAATCGTATGGTGTTCTGTAGAAATGGCGCATTTTTATTTATAGTTGTAATAAAAATCATCCATGTTAAATGCATACATATTTTTCTTTTAAACAAGTTCCTTCTTGCCTCTGATATAGTCCAAGATCTCATTCATGTTGGTGAGATGTAGGCTGATTCCTGGAGGTCCAGAAGGTCCTGGAGATCCTGGAAAACCAGCTATTCCTCGACTTCCTTGTGGACCTGGTGGACCTACCACACCTAGGTCCCGTAACAGGCCATTAGCTGTAGAAAAATGCAAACACATTAGACTCAACAATTCCTAAATCTATAAAAGGTTTCAATCAATGCTACTTCTTTTACATGATCAATTTTGTTAATCTTACATGAGTTACTAAAGTTGTTTTTGACATATAGATATGTGTGCAACCATTTGATGTACTGAAAACTCGGATAAATTGTATTTTATGCTTTATGTTTCTGAAGTTTCAAAGCAATTTGGGAAGAATGACTCTTTCTGTCAGGGGAGAGGACTCAGAGATGCAGATATATGGGTTTTAATAATAATAAAATAAAACAAGACAAACAAAAACTACCCGAGGGCGAAAAACAAGACTTGACTTGGCACAATGAGCAGGCAAACAAGAGGCACGTTCAACTACGATCCAGCACAGGACTGCAAACACAAGGAACAATCAAGAAACAAGGTGGGCGGGGTTAGACAATAGACATGAGAGCACGTGGCACAAAGAAACACATGACAGCCATGTGCTCCCAAATACAAAAATTACCAGCCATGTGCCCAAACAAAACGACATGAACACGCAGCCAATGAGAACTCGCAAAACACCAGCCGCGTGCTACACAACACAAGACAAAACATGGAAGCACATGGCCGATGAAAACACGAACCGCGTGCTACACAGAATGCAACACACGGACAGAGGAGTGCACGCTCACACGAATGCTCATTCTGTGCGTTTCACGACAGAAGACGAACACGCGGAGCATGATTGTCCGAATCCCAACACAAAACCGGATCCCAACACTTTGGTCTAGTTTGGTTTTCGAATACCACACCTCACAAACAAAACCAAGAGTAAGCCAGACCGAAGTGACAGAACCCGACACTTTCTGCAGTCAAGGTCAGTAGGCCTGAGGAAAGTTTAGAGAGTCAGATAAGATGCTTCCAATTAAAAATATTTACACACGTCAGATATTATGAGATGATGATGAATTTAATGGGATGTCGTTCAATATTATGGGATATTAATGAACCAGAATGATCTAATTGATCTACCCAATCAACTTTGAATATCTTTGTTTCCTTAAAAAAAGAAATATGTATGATTTGACTAAATAAATGATCTGGTTTGCTTGGAGCTCACTTTGTAGCTCCCTGAATTTCGATTTTCAGAAATAAATTTGGTTTGATCATTTTACTATTGAGTGGCCTGACTTTAATCTTATAGGTGAATAAGAGCCAACAATATTCATAATATACAATGCAAGAATTATTAAAATACTATCAGGAAGCAAGCTAGAGAAGAGAAGAAATGCAGAGAATAAGGATTTTTGGTATGCGTATGTTTGGAAGTGCATTCTAGGTCGTCCAATGTTGCGCAACTTACACCTCATGTAATCTGCAACATGTTTAGCGATGGCCGGGTAATCCAAATTTTCGTTAGAGCTTGGGTGACCTGCAGAAGTAAACACACTGCCATTAAAGTGCTAAAGAAAAAACTTTAATAAAGTTAAATACAGTTAATAAAACACTGTTCTTACTCTTGATGTACTCCTGACGCTCTGCACGGATTTGCTGTTGGTTTTCATTCACTGCGTAAGACACGATTCCTCCAGAGTTTCCTGGTGGTCCTTGAGGTCCTGGGGGGCCCGGGGGTCCTGGCAGTCCACTGAGACCAGCGTCTAAAACAAATGTGAAAATCATTTTAATGCTAGCAGCTCCTATATAAAATGAACCTTGATAATATTTCAAGTGTGCAGCAGTTGTCACCAATTCTTCAGGGGTGTGTTTCTCAAAGCTTGCTATGGTCACAAGTTTAGTTGTTACCAATAGAGTTCAATGGAACTTGCGACCATATTTGGCTAGCAATGCTTTTGGGAAATGGATCTGTGAATAGTAGCTGGAATAATTTCAATGGCCAGTCCTTAAACTATTACATTTAGTACACCACATCCTGAAAGAGAACTTTGACAATCCAAAGTTTAAATCTGAACTATTTCATACACTTATGTTCAAAAGTTTGGGGTCAGTGCAATTTTTTTTTTTAAAAGAAGGAAATAAAGTCATCAATAGAGTACTGTTTGCTAGTTAGTTTCTATGGTTTCTGATTGGATTACATTCACCTGTTTTTTTATTTAGTTACCTTGTTCACTCTGCATAAAAGAGTAGGCAAAATTACCCGAATGACCTACTGCTTCTGGGGTGATTCTAAAGTGTGCAAATGATGGACACTTTACTATCCCATGGGAGAGGATTTGTGAATGGCAGTGAAGTGACTCAACTGACACAGTAGGTCACATGATAATGACAACTTGGTGGATGCAGTACGTCCAGTTAACACTTATACTTTACAGATCGTAAATTTTTACCGATTCAAAATAAGTACCTACTCAAGAAAGGATGCGATTTTGGACGCAGCCTGTGCATTTAAGCCCTTAGTTTCCTCTGTTCATTGTTCAGTCTCATTTAAGTTGAAAGTGGCTGTGTTCAATGTGTTTGATTACCTCTATTCTCCCGCATATTTTCCAAGTAAAGACTTTTGTTATTCTATTTCCTGTGCCATGCAATTATTACAGCCACCAGCATCACGTAACATTATAATAATACATGTTTCTTGAGCAACAAATCATCATATTGGACTGGTCTCTGAAGGATCATGTGACACTGAAGACTGGAGTAATGATTCTGAAAGTTCAGCTTTGCCATCGCAGGAATAAATGATAACTTTAAAGGAGAGTTGAACACTTAAATTGTAATATTATTGATTTTTGATAATTGAGGTAACTCTAGAGCTAGGCCCTTTTTGGCCCACACAGGTGCTGATAATCCAGGATGTCCAGCATAGCATTCCTACCATTCATCAGTCTCATCACTCGTCCAGCAACTTCCTGGGTGTTAAAGCCATATCCACCTGGCACACCTGGGGGTCCTGGAGGCCCTGGAGGACCAATCAGGTACCGTCTCACCTCATCTCCTATTTATACACCAAAGAATGTGTGAATCCATCAAAATGTGTCAAAAAGCATGTTAGTTTTGAGTTAAATGTTTATGGAAAGCAAAACGCATAGAAAACAAAAAGGTTACACATTATTTTTTTATTATTAGACATTCTACTACCTATAAGTAACTTTGAAACTTCATGTCCACAACAAGTAATTTGAGTAATTAGTAGACTGTTAGGTTAGAGTTAGGTGTTAGGTTTCGGGTAAGTAAAATAATTTAATATGTAGTTGCAAAGTTACTTCTAGTCAATATAATATGTTAGACAGCATCAAAATAAAGTTTTAGCAGATATTAAGATGACAGTCTACTAATATTCTAATGAGAATTAGTTGACATGAAGTTGCAAAGTTACTTAGAGTTTGTAAAATGATTAAAGTGAATCATCAAAATAAAGTGATACCAACAAAAAATAAATAGAGTCACTGAATATTTCACACTCACTTTGAAGGTAATCAATGACACGGTTAGCCAGCATATCATCAGAGGCTGATCCGGAAGGTCCTGGAGGTCCAGGTGGGCCTGGAGGTCCAGCCAGGTATTCTCTGATGGGTTCGCCTACAAAATCACATGAAATATTACTGTCATGGAGCTTATTTGCCCACTTATCTTGACTAGGTAAAGGTGGAATTTGTTGAGAACTGGGAATCCTAAAGATGCTTTTCCACCCAAAAGTTGCTGCCACAATGCTAGCATGTTTGTACCTGCAGTAGTTCATTTATTCACCCTCATTTAATTCCAAACTTTTATCACTTTTGTACTTCTGTGTAACACAAAAGGCGATATTTTAAAGAATGTTGTTAACCAAACCGTTTGGTTCCCATTGACTTCCATAGACATTAGTCAGGGTAGCTGCATATTTAATTTTTTGACAAGAATGAAAAGTGATAGAAGTGATAGAAGTACAATGTGTTCAACGGATTGAACTGTTGTTCAACAACATACCGATTGCTCAGCTGATGAAACGACTCAGTAGAAAACATCTTTGCAAAACTGTTTGAATGTTGTGAGTTGAAAATGATGTAATCTAGGACAGTTACACAGAGCATTGTAAAGACTGTAAGTTTATCCCTCACAGCCTCATTATCATCTGCATTAAATACAATATGGCGTCAAACCGACTAAGATCTATTGTATGGACATAAAATGCAATGAAAGAAAAATATTGGTCATTCTTTAAAAGATTTTCTTTTTTCTGCAGAAGAAAGTAAGTCATACAGGTTTGGAACAACATGAACTCTCATGTGTGACTTTCTTTCACTTTTAGCTGTTCCGGGTTTTTCATATCTTTTTAAAACATACTTCTGAGGTAGTCCGAAATCTGATGAGAAACATCTGGTGAGCCGTCACTAGGGGAACCAGGTGCTCCAGGAGGCCCTGGGGGTCCAGGTGGACCAGGTGGTCCTGGAGCGCTTCTGGATCCTCCGCCTTATAAAAACAATCACATGAAACACTTTCTTTCACTAATGAAATATTATCTAGATTGAAAAGGTTTATCTCAAAGCAGATATTAGAGCAATACACCTATTTACCTACCGTAGGAATAACCTGGAATGCCAGGGGCCCCTGGGACTCCAGCGTCACCTATATTTAATAAAAATGTCAGTGCACAGATATAGAAAAACTAACCATATTTCTTTCCACTGTAATTGTTTTACTGTAACTGGAAGCTTTTTACATCTTTTTATACAGATTTACATAAAAACTGTTTTAAAAAGCCCTAACAATTATATATTGTGTGTTCCATTGTACCTTTTGGACCTTCTGGCCCAATGGGACCCATTGGTCCCTGAGGTCCCTGTGGTCCTTGCAGACCCTCAGGACCTTGTTCTCCACGTGATCCTGGTGAACCTGGCTGTCCTGGAAAACCTGGATTCGGGGTAAAATAATGTGAACTGTGCAGCTAATGTAGAATGCAGAAACGTGTGTGTTCTGTATAGTAGAAATCTGAATCACTAACCTATTCCAGGTTCTCCAGGTAATCCTGGCTGGCCTTTAAAAGAAAAAGATGACACAAAAGAACGCATGTAACATCATAATGTCATAATTATACAGTGTATGTGTGATGGAATGTGTCAACCTTACCAGGGAATCCTTGAGGGCCAATATCCCCTGAACAGAAGACAAACATAAAAATGCATAGTCCCAAGGAAAAAACAATGTTGTATATTGGATCTGTTGTATATTGGATCTACCTTGTGATCCCTTTGGTCCAGGAGGCCCAGGCGGTCCAGCAAAGAAGGTTTCTGATTGACCACAAAAACCACAATCAGATCATTTAAAAAACACATAATTTAATAGGGTCCATTCACTAATAATCCTAATAATTGTGTGAATTATTTGTATTTATATGCACAAGAGAAATCTCTCCCTCCAGAATATGTGATTTTTGTATGCATGACATCAGTTGTTCCATAAATAATACAATTTAGTATGGAAGTTATCGATGAATCCTATTTTGTTCGTAAAAATGTTTGTGTGCAGTTTTGAAATCACACATTTGCGTGTATGCACGGTTATTGAATGAGACCCAAAGTGTAAATAAACTCTAAAGCATACCTGAAGTGGGTACAAAACTTCCTGGTTCACCTTTTTCTCCAGGAGGACCAGGCAGACCAGGTTGACCAACACCTGTAAAAAAACAAAATTAACCATTAATATAGTAACACTAGAAATGTAACAAAAATGATTTTGGGGCTATGTACCTGGTTTCCCATCATTACCAGGTTGTCCAGGTGGACCAGGTGGGCCAGGAGGACCAGGTTCAGCAGCATATTTCTCTGTTTAATTAAGATAAAGAGCAAATGAATGATATAAAAGCACTTACAATGTACATTTTCAAAGTGAGCACACTTACTCCCTGCACTCTCAGAGACTCCAGGCCTCCCATCCTCTCCTTTCTCTCCTCTATCTCCCTTTGAACCTGTGGAGATTAAAACGACAGTGAACTAAAAGGTTCTGATTTTAATCTTTTTTGTTTTATAGAAAAAAAGTAATCTTACCAGGTGAACCAGGAAGACCAGCAGGACCAATAGGACCTTAGGTAAATAAATAAAAAACTTTAAATTAGCATACCACAGTTAATCTCTTTTAATATCATATTACATGTATCTGAGATCATTTGTAATGATCTTCATGGTACCTGATAGTCCAGGTGGTCCAGCAGGACCTGGGGTTCCAGGAGGTCCAGGTGGTCCAGGTACACCCAGAGTGTTAGTATTGGCGCCTGTGAGGAGTGACCAGATGATGATGATGATGATGATGATGTCCCAAATGAACAGAACAGAAGCTAGCTAACTAATTTTCATTTGTGTTCCCTCACCTGCAGAAATGACTCTTCCGGGTTCACCGGGCTCACCTAAATAGAGAATAGCATGTATGATTAGAAAGATGAATGAGATTAGAATGATCATGTAAATATAAAAGTCACAATGTGAATAATTTTATGGTATTAAGGCCCGTTCACACCAAGAGCGATCACTATAAAGATACTGTATATATTATAAAGATGTACTATAACGTTAACTATATTAGCCTCCAGTATTTGCACACCCTGCCACTTTAAATGTTTGAGCGCTTTAAAGCAAGATGGATTCTGAACGGCTGTATATGTTTTTATCATTCATTAGCTGAAAAAAAAAAAAATTCTAAAAGTGATTCTAACTATATAATTTCTATTTTCTGTTATAGTTGTGGTGTGGACTCTGATTTAAAACAAATTTAGAACTATATCTTTATCATTATAGTTATCGTCCTTGGTGTAAATAGGCCTTTAGAATGGAAAAACAAGAAACATTACCTTTGGGCCCTGGCTGGCCTGAGATACCTGGCAAACCTTTAGTTAAATAAGATAAAAAAAAATAATAATCATTAAGAAATAGTTGTGTGTTATGGGTCTGTAAGCATATTACTGTTGACAGTTTTTTCTAGAAATACTATTAGATATGTTGTGTTTAACATTCAGCTCAGAATGAGTCAAATCAAACCTGGTGGTCCTTGGAGTCCTGGTGTACCTGTGAAGAAAAACAGAAAAACGCCTCCTTTACATGGTTTGCATTATTGACAAGTGTTGAAAAGGTATGAGAAGAATTATCTTTTTAGTCAGCCGTGGTGTGATTTTTCTTTTATACCTGGTATTCCTGCGTCTCCAGGAGGCCCTGTTGGTCCCCGAGCTCCAGGCAATCCAATCGGACCTTGATCCCCTTGAATTTAAAATGAATTGAAATGCTTGATGAGAGAGACACAGACTAATGTTTTCTCAAGGCTTGGTTTCAAATTTACCTCGAATTCCTTTAACCCCATCTGGCCCAGGAGCACCTGTGGAAAATGAAATAAGATATATGATATAATATATACATAACATACAATCATTTTCAAGGCAGATGTGTTAAAGTACCATTCAAAAGTTTGGGTCAGTAAGATTTTTCATGTTTTTGAAAGAAGTCTCTCATGCTCACAAAGACTGCATTTATTTGATCAAAAAATACAGTAAAATACAGTAATATTGTGAACATTTAAAATAACTGATATCTGTCTTAATATATTGTAAAATGTAATTTCTTTCTGTGATCAAAACTGAATTTTTAGCATCATTACTCCATTCTTTAGAATCACATGATCCTGCCGATCCTGCAAATGCTGACTTGAAACATTTCTGATTATAATCAGTGTTAAAAACAGTATTGTTGCTTAATATTTTTGTGTAAACCATGGGATTTTCAGGATTCTTCAATGAATAGAAAGTTCAAAAGAACTAAGAAGATTTTTTTTATTCTTTTGCACATTATAAATGTTGATACTGTCGCTTTAGATAAATGTAATGCGGCCTTGAATATGAGTATTTCCTTACTTAAAAAATAAATAAATACTGACCCCAAACTTTTGACCAGTAGTGTATATTTCTTATAGAATAGAATGAATCTGTTTCTCGTTTAGTGATAAAACCCACCTGCTGATCCTTTAAGACCTTTCTCACCAGGAGGCCCTGCTGGTCCGACCAGACCTGGCTCACCTGACAAAAATAGGATCATGTTTTCAGATACTAAATGCCAAACGGCGCAGAGACTTTGTACAGCTTCGAACATATATATAGTTGTATGTAAGATACTGTAACTCACCAGTGGTACCCCGTGGGCCTCTCTCTCCTTGATCACCTAATTTATTAATACAAATAATTCAAACACAATTATCAGCATAAAAACTATATTAAATACTATATTTAAAATGGCAATATGCATCTCTGGCTTCTACCAACCTTTGACCCCAGGTGGCCCAGCAGGTCCTTTATCACCTAAAATATAAAGGATGATGAAAACAAATTGTTCAAACAGAAGTTCTTAAATGTTGAAGTTATATTTACCCTTGGGTCCAGGATCACCAGAATCTCCACGGAAGCCTTGGGGTCCAGGCGCTCCTGTAAGACCTGGAATGCCTCGAGCACCTGCATCACCTGCAGTGACAAAACAAGTTTAAAAATAAAAAAATGTAGGTCCATATTTACTAGCAAAGGCATCATATGTACTGAAATTTCTCGGCTTGTTTCTCACTCTGTCTGTAAACAAATCTCTCACCTTTGGGTCCCATGGGACCTATTGGTCCTGCTAGCCCAGGTCCACCAACATTGCCAGATGAGCCTGAGGGGACAATGCTAAATAATTAGCGGGTCTGTTTTTTTTTTGTCTAGCTTGTTGTGAAAAATGTGTGTAAATGTTTACAATATAACAGTAGCAATAAAGTCAGTGTTATCACCTTTTTCTCCTTTCTCTCCAACTCCTGGAGGTCCCGGTTCTCCTCTGGGACCCGCTGGCCCCTCTCGCCCCCTTGGCCCAGGTAAACCATCAGTTCCTGATTCACCTAATAGCAGGATAAAGACATGCTTTAGGTCTGAATCAAATTTGTCACATGTAAGCATCACAAAATCAGTCTTAAGTTGACTGGTAGACGTTATCATTGTGTCTGGCTCTGCATCACACCTGAACTTCCTTTGGGTCCTCGAGGACCTTCCTGTCCAGGGTGACCAATGACACCAGGAGGACCTGAAAAGACACCATTGATTTATTTCAGGTTTTCAGGTTTTTTTATTTTGTTTTTACATATCAAATCAATATTTCATTATTAATTTATTTAATATGTGTAAAATGTGAGAGACTCATCCACAATCAGCCAGTCAGTTTCTTAGCTTTTATTTTATTTTATTTATAAAAAATAAAAATAAAATGTTTCCTAAAATGTATCTAATATCATAGTTGTAGATTTTATACAAAATAAAATAAAAAATATTACCTGGAATTCCAGGAAATCCTGCTTCACCTGTAAAATGATTTAATATTATTGTGATAATAATATTAATATTCATAATATTAAGTGATATCACTAATTTATATTTGATATAATTGTGATACATTTGTGATATTATGTGACACTGTTGTGATAGTGTGTGACATTATTGTGATCATGTTGTGATAATATTGGGATCTATTTGTGATATTATGTAAGACTTTGATGACTGACATTGTGATATAATTGTGATACATGTGTGATATTGTTTGTTTTAATACTTTTTAATACACATTTGTGATGTTATGTGAAACGGTTGCAATGTTGTATGACATTATTGTGACATTACTTTTTTGATAATATTGATATATTTGTGAAATATCACTGTTGTGATACGTGATATATAAATGTGATACATCTGTAATTTTTTTGTGATATTGTTTGGTGACATTGCTATATTTGTGATGTATTCGTGAAATGTGATATAATTGTGATACATTTGTGATGTAATGTGAAACTATTGTGATAAAGTGTGACATTATTGTAAATATTTAGATTGTTTTGATATGATATATTTGTGATTTTACGTGATAACATTGTAATATATTTGTGATGTTGCTTTATACTGTTATGACCATGTGTGGCATTATTGTGATAGTATACATCTGTGATATAACTGTGATACATTTCTGATATTATAGTGATATATTTGTGATAGTGTGTATGTCCAATTGTGAAATTGTACTGCAGGATGTCACAACAATAGTTTGGTATAATCTTTTGAATACCTTTAACTCCAGGAAGTCCTTGGTCTCCTAGAATTAAATGTACATTAAATTTACCTATTAGTAAATCTGAAATCACACTTTTCACTATATATTATCTATGTGCTAATCTGTAAATATTACCTTTAGGCCCAGGTTCTCCTCTCTCACCCCTAAGTGAAGTTGCCAGTGAAGCTATAATGGAATCATTAAAAAATGAATAGCAAACTAATAAATTATTAAAGGGTTAGTTCACCCAAAGATTAAATTCATGTCGTTAATGACTCACACTAATGTCGTTCCACACCCGTAAGACCTCCGTTCATCTTCAGAACACAGTTTAAGATATTTTATATTTAGTCTGACAGCGTATCTAAGTGTATGCACACTATACTGTCCATGTCCAGAAAGGGAATAAAAGCGGTTATGAAAATAACAAAAACTACGACTTTATTCAGCATTGTCTTCTCTTCCAAGTTTGTTTTCAATCCTCAAATAAAGATTCAAACGGTTGTGAATCAGCGTATTGATTCATGATTCGGATTGCGTGTCAAACTGCTGAAATCACATGACATTGGCGATCCGAATCATGAATCAATAAGCTGATTCACAACCGTTTGAATCTTTATTTGAGGATTGAAAACAAACGTGGAAGAGAAGACAATGCTGAATAAAGTCGTAGTTTTTATTATTTTTGGACTAAAATGTATTTTCGACGCTTCAAGAGATTCTAATTAACCCACTGTCTCATATGGACTACTCTGATGATGTTTTTATTCCCTTTCTGCACATGGACAGTATAGTGTGCATACACTTGAATACGCTCTCGGACTAAATATAAAATATCTTAAACTGTGTTCTGAAGATGAACGGAGGTCTTACGGGTGAGGAACGACATTAGGGTGAGTTATTAATGACATCAATTTCATTTTTGGGTGAACTAACCCTTTAATAAATGTAAACTGCTTGAATGTATGTCTCTGGTAAACACCTCTAACGGTGTCCGACTGCAGTTCAGATCTGAGGATCTGTTGGATGGTCTTCTGCAGGACCACAGGGTCTGGTTCAGCAGGTGCTGACCCCAGGTTTATAGTGTTATCGGCACGGACCCCAGAGATGCGCTCTGTGTATGAAGATTCAAGTGGATCCACAATGTTGACAGCCGAGGAGGAGAACAAACGACTGGTTCGAGCAGAGGCTGCGCTTTCTCCACCATCAAGAGCATCCACACGAGCCTTCAGCTTCCTGACCTCCTCCCCTACACAGAGAGAAACATTCATGATGGAGGAAATTGTACATGCAAAATCAGTTGGCCTAGACTAGCATTGCGACATAATGTACCCAGTGCGATGAGACCACAGAGGAGTCCCAGCAGAAGGAGAAGACCAATAATCAATGCCAGAAGCCATTTCCACCACGAGCAGCAGGAGCAAAACCCTAGTCCTGTGCTGTCAGACTCATCTTTACGGATCTCTGTTGTGACATCAGAATATGAGACTATGAGCAAAACCAGAACCATGTCTGCTTCATCATTGCTGAAGGAACTGATGTTTGTGACAGTATAGATTTTCTGTAATAATTCAAATTTATATAAGACGTATACCTGCATATGTTGCCTTGTCTTTTGTTGAAGCTTTGGAAGCTGAAAGCACATAAATGTGGTTTTAATTGGATGTAATTTAAGTGAGGATTCATTTATTAATAAAATAATATCGAGTAAGTAACTGTAATGTACCAGTGGTGGTCTCCATTGTGCTCGAGATCATCCTTTTCTCCCTCTTGAGTGAATCTTCAGAAAATGTATCTGTAATAAAAGAAAAATATTTAATGTCACAAAATAAAATTGTACTACTACTAGGAAAAAAAAAATCTCTATGATTATGTATTTATTTTATGTTTATTTAAAAAAAATATACACTACAATTAAAAAGTTTGGGGTCTGTAAGACGTAAAGGTTTTTAAAAGAAGTATCTTCTGCTCAACAAGGCTGCATTTATTTGATCAAAATACAGTAATATTGTGAAATAATATTACAAATTAAAAAATGACTTATCAATTTGATTGTATTTTAAAATGTAATTCATTCCTGTGATCGAAGCTGAATTTCCAGCATCATTACTCCAGAGCTGATTCTTTTCTGATTATTGCATTAAATTTCTGATCCTTATAAATGATGAAAACAGCTGTGCTGCTTAATATTTTTGTGGAAACAGTTACATTTTTAAGCAGTCATTGATGAATAGAAATGTCAAAAGAACAGAATTTATCTGAAATAAATAAAGAATATGTTGTAACATTATATATGTCTTTAAATATTTTAAATATTATATTTTAAAACTATACATTTATAACCTTTTGATCAATTTAATGTGTCCTTGCTGAATAAAAGTATTCATTTCTTTGCTGTTTGAAAGGCAGTGTTTATTTAACAGTTGTACCCAATCCAACTGTTACAGTTACACTTTATACTAATTAAATTACTGATTTAATATAATTAATAACTACAAAAATAGTTAAAGTCTGAGCTGTCTACCTGTTCCAGCACTGGTGGTGGAAGTCACAAACTGTTTGCCAGTATTTTTGGACATGATCAGTCTCTCAGTCTCTTTCTTAGCTGCTACATTTTCTTTCCCAATCGCAATAAACTTGCCATCTTTCACAAACACATCATCAGAGGTGATAGGGCTGCTTGGAACAGCTGTAAATGTGATATAAAAAAGAAGAATTTATATTTGGTAATATTGTATTGTTTTACTCTTGAACATTTTAAATTGAAATTAAAATATTACCAGTAATATTGGTGGCCAATCCAGCGCTTCCAACATTCTTCAGTGCCCCATACACTGAAAGTACAAACAGGTGTAATAAATCTCTTATTGTGGCCATGTTGCATGCATTACGTCAGTGTATAAGAGACAAGGTTCGGGTTACCGTGGCCAACACTCATTCCATTAGCCATGAGAGCACCACCAGATGTTGACAGGTTATTCTGCATCCCATACACTGAGACCAAGAAACACACAGAGAAACACAGAGGCATCAGTTACTTTTTCAGTTTCGTGAGGCTTTTGGACATTTTGAGCTCAATTTTGAGCTCAAAATTGGAGTTTGTTAATGAAAGTGTGGTATGAACTGCTGAATGTAATGACCTGCACTACCAAGGGCAGATGAGCTGAGGGTCAGATTATTCTGCATGCCACCTGAAACAAACAACACCTGATAAGTAACAATCTCTCTCTTTCTTCTTCCTATTATTTTTTTCATTTATCTTTAGTTTAACTGATCCTTTTAACTTTAAGACACAGAAATACATGCACACAGACACTATTGTTTCTCTGTGTTTAACCTGTGGGTGATGGTGGCTGTTGCAGTGTGGAGTAACTGAGATTGTTTGGGTTGGTGTAATATCCACTGAATCCAGCATCCAGGACCGAGCCGTCATAACCTGAAAGACATGTATTAGTGTCGAAGTACTGGCTGTGTTTGCTGTGTGTATCATAGGCATATCTGTGCGCATGAGTGTGTGTGTGAGAGAGAGAAAGAGAGAGAGAGAGAGAGAGAGAGAGAGAGAGAGAGATTGTGTGTGTGTGTGTGTGTGTGTGTGTGTGTGTGTGTGTGTGTGTGTGTGTGTGTGTGTGTGTGTGTGGGCATGTTTTTGTGACATATGAGGACACAAATGTGTATAATGACAAGGGTATGACATAGGTATTACAAGGGGAAGGTGATGTCCTCACTTGTGTAAGGGGATAGAAAATACGGTTTGTACAGAAGTAATGGTTTATAAAAACCATTACTTCTATGGAATGTCCCATATGTCACAAAAACAAACGTGTGTGTGTGTGTGTGTGTGTGTGTGTGTGTGTGTGTGTGTGTGTGTGTGTGTGTGTGTGTGTGTGTGTGTGTGTGTGTGTGTGTGTGTGTGTGTGTGTGTGTGTGTGTGTGTGTGTGTGTTATACCTGACTGGCTCTCGTGGCGCGTGTCAACGCTGGCTTTTTTCGGGATAGGCAGAGTGTTGGTGGGAGAGCGAGGTGGACTGATGCTCCCTGAACGACTTCCCTTCAATAATCTCTTAACATCATCCAGCTCGGTCCCTAAATACATGAAACTATAAATAATTTTCTCAAACTAAAGGCAACACAAACTTATTGGTCATTAATTAATATCTTGATATAGCCTATAATCAATTTATAATTTAAATTATGAAAATTACATATGTGGTGCAACTAAAAACTGTTATTCAATTTCAAATAATTTGCATAATGAAGCAGATTAGTAAAAACAACACTTTTGACTGAAAAATCAAGACTGACATCTAGTGGAGGGGGAAGCACTCTGCAATCGGGCCCTGATCTCGCTCTCTGGAAAAGACAACGATAACATTGAGATTCAAATATGAGACTTAAATGGAGAGATACGATATTGTTACACTTGTAAAAAAAAAAGTCCAAGTTTAAGAAATGTTGGAAAGTTTGTGAAACTACGTTTTGTTTCATAAATACCTCGTGTCTGAGTGCGCCCTCTGGAGGAAACGCTTGTCGAAACTGCACAATGAGAGAGAGAGAGAGAGAGAGAGAGAGAGAGAGAGAGAGAGAGAGAGAGAGAGAGAGAGAGAGAGAGAGAGAGAGAGAGAGAGAGAGAGAGAACGAATATGTAGCGTGGTCTTTAAATTACATTTAACAATATCAACATTTGATAAACATTTGGAAAAAAAAATTCTAAATTCTAATTCAAAAATGTATTTACAAAACAAAAATCCTGTAATCACGTTGCTTTACTGTAGAATTGCATATTTGATGACTGATCTTGCACGACACATTTCTGTCCAAAAAAATGGTCCCAGTAATGAGCGTGCCCCTCCCACCTAATATAAAATTCAAGCGTTAGCATGGTTCATGGGTGTGACGTAACTAAAGCCCATTTGCGACAGAACCCTTCGTCATGTCTCACCCAAACGTAAAGTTTTTTTTAGAAAAGTAGGCCTACGTCTATACTCAGGTAAGAAAACTGCACTCGTAAGAAGAATTCATGGGTCTTTTTGATAGCTTTGTTTTGTTAACTGTGCTGATTAATAATTTCTTTCATATAGTTAAGTTACAAATGATGTTTTTTTTGTTCGTTTTTAATCAGAAATTCACACCAGCCCCAAAACAAAAAACTAAATGGACATACCGTACTCTTTCTTTGTGTATTCAGGGGAGGAATTTCCACTGGAGCTCCCTGGGTAAACATAAATAACATACAGTACTGTATTTTAGTTCTGGTGACTATAATGTATATTTAACCACTAGAGCTCTGCAGCAAATTTCGAATAATTGTGACGTATGCAAAATTGGACAGAGATGTGGGTTGCAGAGCTGAAGTGGTTAAACTAATATCAACTAGAAATACTGTGTGAATGAGATTCTTTTCATTTTAAATCAATATATCCCGCAAAGGTCAGAGGTCATGATCTCTCGCTTACCCTCATATCCTCCAGTGTGAAGTTTCAGACTGGTCTTCCTCTCAGTAGGAACTGTGCTGTAACTCAAACCTTTTCTTGTTCCACTTGGGGACGAGGAGCTGAACTTGGTGACAGTCATGGAGCTGGAAGCTCCTCCGGCAGACATGACTGCAGAGGAGCCAGCACCACCTCTGGATATGTTCATACTACCTCCAGAAACACTAACAGAGCCGCCTGAAGAACCAGACACAAACTCAGAGGATGAGATGGACCCGAATCCAGAAGACAGAGCTCCACCTGTTGCTGAGGAACTGCCAACTGTTGTGATGGAGGTAGAGACGCCGCTAGAGCTTTTAATGACAGAACTAGAGCTTTTAACTGTCGAGCTACTAATCGGACCGGTTACACTGATTTCACGAGATAATCCGTCAAATCCACCAATCACAGATCCAGCTCCTGAACTACTAATCGCTGAACTTCCAGATGAAGAGGCTGGAGAGAGGAACAATATATATAAATCAGTGGGTAATAAATCCAGATGATAGATATTATATATAGAAAAAAATATTGTTTTAAACGATTAGTTCACTTTAAAATGAAAATGTTCCTCAAGATTTACTCACCCCCAAGCCCACCTAGGTGTGTACACATTCAGAGTTATATTAATAATATTAATATATGGGGTCCATCAAGTTTAAAGCTCAAAAAACTTCATCCATCCATTATAAACATACTCCACACGGCTCCAGGAGGTTGATAAAGGCCTTCTGCAGCAAATTTTTATTCTTTTTTTATTTTTGTTTAAGAAAAATATCCATATTAAAACTTTTATAAAGTAAAATATCTAGCTCCCATGGACCGCCTTCTGTATTCAAGTGACAGAAAAAATGTTACTGGCAAGACGAATGACAATGGACAAAGTGTAAGCGTTTTGTACTGGGAGAGAAGTTACACTTTCTTCGTATTTTACTTAGCAAAAACCCATTCGCTTCAGAAGTCCTTTATTAACCCCTGGAGATGTATGGACTTTATGATTTATGAATGCACTCTTTTGAGCTTCAAACTCATAGGAACCCGTCACTGCCATTTTAAAGGGTGGAAGCGTCAGGATATTTATTAATAACTCCGATGATGAAATCATGGGGTCATTTTCATTTTAAAGTGATCTAATTCTTTAAAGTTTCTTTCATAAATTTTAAGTAAATATTTCTTAAAATAAGTGTTCATTTAATCAATTTCCTGTACATTTCATGCATAGATGGTCGAAGCTGGATAATTTCTGGACTCACAGGATATGACATAACTTCTGGAAGCGCCCCCCTCAGCACTGCTCTGGGTGATGATCTTCTTCTCCAGCAGAACAGCTCCTCCTAAAGCTCCTCCAGAGGTCAGTGCCTGTTGGCTGCTCCCGGAGCTGCTGTTTCCCTCTAGTGGGGAGACACCAAATAACATTCAGCAGGGCAGGAAACGGAGAACAACGCTATCAATGATTTTTTAAATGATATAATTTTAAATTGCAGTTTAAACATACTTGGGGGTAATGATGTCAGTCTCGTGGTCGTTACAGTTTCGGTATGTTTCTGGATTTCTGTAGTTTTTGACATAATTCAAGGTACAATTGAATTTAAATTATAGACAGTATATATATACCCATCTTTATGATGGTTGTGCCAAGTTACTTATATATAAGAATGCTATAAGTAAACATTTTGTTAACTGCGTACGAAACTTAAAACGAGACCTTCACTGCCTTCCTAAGTTGTCTATGAATGCCTGTAGACTTTTTTATATGAAGGACGTTTTTGCAGGGAAAAGTTTGAGACATCTACAAGAGCCTCTCTTCTGTTCAATGACACATGAAACAAATGCTTATATAATGTTCGGGATAATGCTGAAAGAGCCGTTCTGTAATATCAATGGGACATGTAAAGAAAAGCAATTCATTCAAACTATAGTCTTACATGTATATAATCCATCATTTCAAATATACTTTCAAACTATCAAAACAGTGTCATTTGAATGGCCTCATCTGTCCACATGATGCCGGTGAATTGCAGAGCTTGTGCAAACGTATCCACATCGCTATGATCCGATCAGATGCTTTCTTACCCTGTGCTTTCTTACTGCTGTCATTTGTATAGTTTATTTTATTATTTACATATTTACATATTCATGGTAACGTGGCTCTAAGCAGCATGGGCTGCGTTGTGATCGCGTATTTCTAACTTCCTTAATTTAATTTTAATTTAATTTAATTTAATTTTAAGTATAGAACAAAAAAGAACTTTGCCCTGATTATATCATGGCTTTAAATCACGTTCAGTCTCTTGTACATGCGCACGAGTGCAATCACAAGCAATAAGTTGCTGTCTACAGTTCACTTAGTGGAGAGTTTCTAAATTCTACATATAACTCTTTTAATTCGATGAGGGATAAAAGTGTTTTCCACACTCACCTTTTGCAGATCCTCCAGATCCCCCCTCTACTTTTACAATCTTGGTTGTGGTTAGCTTGTCCATTCCATGTTAACTACTGTAAAGCAAAGTGACTCTTATCAATAAAAAAACATCCAATATTATTATTATTATTATTATTATTATTATTATTATTATTTTATAATTTCCTTAAAAAAATGTAAGCATGTTGGTACTATAGATAAACATCATTAGCACAAAATGCTTTTCAAAGAATAGAAGCAAAAGAGAAAATCAACAACGAAGGACTGTTTTTTTCCAAATGCAACTCATCAAGATTTCAGCATGTCTTTAGTGTTTGAGAAACTGATTTACAACCCAGTAAAGTATCATTTTAGCTACCAGTTAACATCTTATCTTTCTTTAAACCTTTCAACTTCTGTTCCGGCTTTTTACAATATGCAACACTTTCACTTCGCTTAAAATAAAGATTACAATCAGAACCACAAAGCGTAATAAAGGAAAAAGAACCTAGACGGCTATAAACCTTACAGACTTAGCAACCTATAATGTATCCAGATAAAAACTAAACAACAACTCAACTCAACCCTATACAGCCAAAATATATATATATAATTTTGCTGAACCAAAAGTGCTCTACAAATACACAAATTGGTATTGAAATAACTTATAGTACAAAAAGCACATCTGTGAACCCCCTCCCCAAAAACAAAATTATTTTCAGAAAACTTCAGATTTTATCTTATTTTTGCTCAGACCAAATTGACACTTACCACTAGTTATAATTTACCGTCTCATGTCAAATAGTGTATCCTGTATCAACACACTGATGTTTTTCAGTTCAAGTTCAATCACAGCACCCCTCATAAAAAGATTTTTCAGCTTGGATTTCAAGTCTTCTTAACACATCTGAAACCAGCAAGTTTAAACCTGAAGTTTTCCTGAAGGCAGTAGCTATACTGTCCACACCTGACACATAACAGCACACTGTATAGGATTTGAATTCAATTATTTCTGCATTTACTGTAAAGGGTCACAGCCAATGTCAGGGCTTTCATTTCTTAAATACATTAGAAGTCTTGATTTTAACTACTTTTTACAAAATCAGTGTCTTTAGGTTCTATCGTAGAGCTTTCGGAGCATCCCAACAACTTTTAAGTTAGTTTCAATTAATTTTTGTTAGTAAAGTGAGTTTAAATTTACATTTTTTTATTTTAAAATATATTTCAGAACATTCGTTGACAACAGGTTTAGAGAACCAAATTGAAATAAACTCAGCAAAAAATGTAAAGGACCCAAATTAAATAAAAAGCCACAAAACTCATTGTTTCAATGAATTAATTAATAAATGAATTAACAAAAAATATATATTAAACATATTTTAGCGCATGCACGCGCACACACACACACACACACACACACACACACACACACACACACACACACACACACACACACACACACACACACACACACACACACACACACACACACACACACACACACACACACACACACACACACACACACACACACACACACACACACACACACACACACACACACACACACACACACACACACACACACACACACACGTGTTGTTGGTCTATGTGGTTTACAGGGACTCTCCATAGACCTAATGGTTTTTATACTGTACAAACCGTATTTTCTATCCCCTTACACTGCCCCTGCCCCTAAACCTACCCATCACAGGAAACATTCTGCATTTTTACTTTCTCAAAAAAACATCATTTAGTATGTTTTTAAGGCCATTTGAATTATGAGGACATTTGATATGTCCTCATAAACCACATTTATAGAGTAATACCAGTGTAATACCCATGTAGTTATACAAATTTGTGTCCTCATAAACCACATAAACAGGCTCACACACACACACACACACACACACACACACACACACACACACACACACACACACACACACACACACACACACACACACACACACACACACACACACACACACACACACACACACACACACACACACACACACACAACACATGTCTGGTTCACTATCTTTGTTGGGACTCTCCATAGACCTAATGGTTTTTATACTGTACAAACCGTATTTTCTATCCCATTACACTGCCCCTGCCCCTAAACCTACCCATCACAGGAAACATTCTGCATTTTTACTTTCTCAAAAAACTCATCCTGTGTGATTTATAAGCCTTTTGAAAAGTGGGGACCCCTGGCTGGGTCCCACAATGTAGGTAATCTCATGTTTTACTATGCTTATGGGGACATTTGGTCCCCACAATGTAATATAAACAAGGCCACACACACACAAACACACACACACACACACAAACACACACACACACACACACACACACACACACACACACACACACACACGCACACACACGCACACACACACGCACACACACACGCACACACACACGCACACACACACGCACACACACACACAATGTATATTAAATAAGTTTAAAAAATGAACATGTTTACACATTTTATTCTTATAAAGCAGTTTCCCATCTTTTGTTGTTTAATTTTATCACCCATACATAAATGTATACAACATGGTCATGTTAAATAAGACTTAAGAATGAAATAAGATAAGAATAAGATAGACATTCTAATAAGATTTATTACGTATGTATGTATAAATAAATAAATTTTGTACAATATTGTAATTATACATATATACATATTAAAATGAAAACTATTGAATAGAATACAAATTAATTATATTTTTCCAGACGTCAGCATATTCCATTCTGTCCATTGATATGTTCATCCATCTATCCACACATTCATCTTTCACCAGTCTAGACCTTTAGCACTTCTGCTAATGGCGCCTTTATAAAGCAATGTTTATCACCACCATTGTTATGTAATAGTCATCATTACAGCTGCAAAACGATAATGATTTGCTCTACATCCTGAAATTACTTTGGATAATGAGTCATTTATGAATGGGAGTGCGGTCATGAATCTGTTACACAACTAAATTACAGCTAATAAACCCCCGCTGCATACATAAAGTCATGTAAATTTGTGTTTATGTATAAGTGTGTGTGTGTGTGTGTGTTCTATAATGCATTTGTGGTGGCTCATGACCACAAATGAATAATTACAAGAGATCTTTCTTAACATAGATAACAAGACACTTTAAGTGCCAAATGCTGTCATCTACACTCTTAAAAGGTATAACAGTGCCATAGAAGAATGATTTTGGGTTCCTGAAAGAACCTTTCAGTGAATTTTCTTTTTTAAATAACCTTTTTTTGTGTAAAGGGCTTTTTTAATAATCTTAAGAACAATTTATATAAAGAACCTTTTGTGGAATGGAAAGATTTCATGGATGTTACAGATTGATTCATGGAACAAGGAAGCAATCGAGCTGGAAAAAAGTCAATCTTATATCAAAACAAACAGATACAATTTTAGAAATAGATTCTTATATATAATGGATTGGGCTATATAATAGTTTTTATTTTTCTTCTTTGAATATTTCAGGTTTAAACCTGATAATGTACCAAAAAATGTCACCCTTTCATTGCCGCTGGTTTTCATTAATGAATGAGCAGCTAGGCTGTTCCTATAACAGCTGAAGAACCCAGAACACCGACCTGACAGACTTTCCCCATCCGTGAACACATAAACTTGAACTTGAACAAAAGAGGTCAGGTTCAGTTATAAAACTATACAATGCAGATCTGAAGTCCCTCAGTATTTCATAACAACAACGTTTCATTTAAAATACCATGCTAAAACTCACCTTGACTCTCGTTTAGGAGAAATGAGTGTAATGTTCTTGTCGTGTCCGTTCTTCTGTGTAAAGATGTGCTCCAAAAAGAGATTATATTTAGAGCAGGCACGTTCAGATGTGATGAGTAATCCAGGACCCGGCGTGCATGCTTTTTACCCCTTAACAAACACTGTATCAGTTTTTCTGACCTACAGTCACTTACAGGCAAGTTTTGACAAGCCGAGGGGGGCTGTCACATCATGAGAACCCTGAGGCACTTTTATTTGCGAAAACGGGTAATAAAACTCATTATGGCCCAGGTAAATCGCCTGGGAGAAAGTTCTTTAAGTGGAATTTTGATGGTAAAGTTATGGCTTGAGCATGTTCTATATAAGTAATGCTTTCATTCCTTAGCTATAAGTAGTTCACTGAATATGAGATGCAATATTGGCAGGGGTCATAGGAATTATCTCTTAGAAAAATCATGAAGTCCCTTCAAATTCCTCACTGAGCATCCAACCGCTGGGCAGTAATGATGACCATTTGTACTGCAGCTGGAATGTAAAAAGTCATTGCAAACTAGAATAGAAATACCAAACCATAGGAAATTGATGTGGCAAAAATGATTTTTGACTGGATATTATATGGTGTCAGTTGGATGTTGATGCTTGAAAGATTGTTCCGCATCAGATGTATTCTTCTTGTCCCTGATGAGACAAATGTATACACTCATTAATGGAGGAAGGAGGATTTTTATTAGTATTATTTTATATTGAATCTCGGATCACACACACCTGCCATCCAGTGTGACACACTGAGATCATCTTGATCATCCTTTTGGGTCTCTAGCTCTCTTTTGAACAGGTGTGAAGGAATGAATCGACACACCTCAGTGATTCACCATGGAGTCATTTTATCAGTCGCTCATATCTATCATTACAGCATCTACCTCTTGATACATTTCTTTGAGTGCCTTGAAAAGCGCTATATAAATCGAATGCATTATTATTATTACATACTTGACATGCTTTGTGACAGATGGCTATTGATTTACAGATTAAATACTCAAATAGATTTAATTAGTAAATTAAAGGTACAATTGTACGATTCTTGTAATAAAACCACTAGAACAATTGATTTGTGTACTTACATTATCCCAAATGTTTCCAAGAATGTTTAAATCCAGAGAAACAAGCAATTTTAACCAGGACACAGCCCATGCATGCGTGGCCTATCAATGACATTATACCTGCGTTACAATCGATTTCTTTCTTTTTTTTGTAGAAACCATGGAAACACCAAAGACACTTTAATATATTGTGTATTTTATGAGTCAGATGAGCAACTGTTTGAATACATGCCTCGACAGAAAACTATAATCATTGTTATACAGCTCAATACAGTTAGTCTTATTGTTTACATCTCTTTTTCTTGATTTACTGTGAGTTTTACCATGTTTTACCATGCCTAATATCTATCTAGATCACTGCAGTGTGCAATAAGTGTTTCATAGTAGCCACCGAGGGAACGCACAGAGTAGCATTATAACAACTTTCAACACACACAAATGTACTTAATATGCTATGAGCGGAAGAAAGCATCGTCTGAGGCATAATAAAAGGAACTCTGCTCTCGAGCTGTGTCTCCCGCTTGTCTCTCATTAGCAACCACTCCAGAGGCTTTCGGCCCACCCTGCTTCATACTACAGTAACTTCTTTAACGCAGCTCATCCATGAATATGATTCCCGTCTGACTCTTTTGCACCAGCTGTAGAGCTGAAGACAACAATTCACGATTCCACAAAATCAAGGCAAATTAAAATTACACATTCAAATTACATATTGTGCCTTTAAGTAAAAGCATATTATGCATTGTTCCATTTTGTGTTGATCCAATTGACAATATTTCATTTATATATATATATATATATATTATAATATATGCTATACTGTAAAATATGGTAATGATAAAAATATGAAAATACCGAATTATCATGCAAGCCAGTGGTTGTGTCTAGTATTTAAAAGAAGTTTAGAGTATTTAAGTTAATCTGTAAACATTAATTTATATATATAAAGTTAAAAAAAATCCACAAAAAAAGCTAGTATTATAGTGAAAATGAATCAATAAATCCCGCTGCATGGGGAAAATGAACCCTGCATGTGTTACGATCCAACTGGGGATCAAACCGGGGTCTCCAGTGTGTGTGTCTGTGACGCTAACCACTTAACCACAGAAGGAGGTTGACCCCAAGTGCAGAGGTATTAAAGACAGTAAAAAGTCGGAGTCTTAATCTTTGCCTCTTTACTTCAGCATCCAAAAACAAACCAGAAAGCAGAAAAAACAAAAAAAGTATTAGGCATGACAATGGTGAGGCTAACATCAGGACTGAACAAGAACAAAAGGGTGTGAGGGCTTCTCTAAGGTTTCTCATTAGGTGTGATTCAACACAGCTGAGAGCATTAAATGAAATCAAGGAACTTAAGACAAAACATTACAGCATGTGTTCTGTTCTGTATTTACCCAGCCCTTGTGTTAAAAAAACAAACAAATTGGGTTGTTTTTAGCCCAGTGTTTTTAGAGTTTAGCCATTGACCCTGCATTTAATTGTTTCGTCCAGTCACCTATGAACAGAAATACAAATTTTATAAATATATATTATACATGTGTAATATTACAAGAATGTATTCAAATTCATGAAACGTTTTTGAATTTATGGCTGTTTTTCATGCAAGTGCTGGATAAACACTGTGTTTGAACATGTCTTAGACATAAAAAGTCTAGAGGTCTAAGTAAGCAAACTTTATTGGAAGCTTCAATCAAAAATTCTTCTGACAGCATTGTGAAAGCAGCAGTGCCCCCCCTCCCCTTCTTAGTGCTTAACGGCCACTTGCCCATTATTTTTTACCAACTTGCTGTACAGTACTTGATTTACTGTAAAGGAATGACAAGTAAAATTTCCCTTAGCCACAGGGTAGAAAAATTCACAGAAACAGTCAAGTTAAGGCAAAGCACCAACCCTGACCAGAGGCCTACAATTTCACTGAAACTGGATGAAATCAGACATGAACATAAAACTCATCACACATCTCACTTGTTAGGGTCAGCGCGAGGCCATTTCTAAATGTGACCTGATACTTGAGCTTTTCTTGACACTTGTATCTTTCTTCAAATCTTAAAAAACAATAACAACAAAAAACACAACGGAATATTGCATATTAATATTTACAAAATAGCTGTTTAGCCCACCAGAAATAAAAAATGATAAGAAAGGCATAAATTAAGTAAATAGAAGAAACTATAAAATATACAGACAATATACAGTTGTATGTAAAACATGTTAAGGGTATGCACATCTTTGATAAATAAATAAGCAGTAAGTAAAATTTAATTATGTAAAAGAAAAATACAAAAAAATTGGTGTATTATTTAGTAGCACTGATCATAGTCAGTGCCAGAGCAAGTGATGTTTATTGGTTCATTCCATCTCTGAGCATCATAAAACAAACATGCAGCGTGGGATATGGTGCCAATATCACACTGCTGTCAACACCTCGGTCTGCCAAGAACTGCAAACATCATCACATGATTTTACATTGGTAACCATAGCTTAAAACAACCATATAGATGTAAGCAGTTGTATGCATGCACTAATGGGACACTTCCAGTATATGCAAAAATCTTTGCTTTCTTTCTGAGTATGTTGCATGTAACTATGGATCTCAGTTGAATGGTCCGTGTTAAGTGTAGTCTTTTCTGTCTTCACCAGCTGGCACTAAAAGTTTCTGAAGGCTTGCATGTTAGCATACCAAAGAATACTTTCAAAAGTGTTTCTTTTTTTTTTCTTGTCCGGACTTGAACGTAAAATAATAAAACATTGTATTTATTTGTAAAATAGTCAATAATCAAAATTAAATAAAAATTCCCTTTTTGAGTGAAGACCTTATCATTCCAAACAAGACGGCACCTGTTGTGTTATATCATTCCTGACATTATATAGACGCTGAACAGTCATCGCTGATGAATCAAGGTACACATGTGGTTCCAGGGGATGTTTAAATAATGGATTGTTTCTATTGGCCTTAATACAAGTTGCATGTTGTTTTTCTGCCAAACGCAGCATGCAAATAAGTTCCTCTAGGTATCTTAACCCTCATCCTTCCCTCGCACTTTGTAACAAAACCTGCCCTCATGGGTCAAAATAGGGTGATGGGGGGCTTCTATGAGACTGCATAGCCTATAATAAAAAGATAATGAATTTCAATATTTCAATTTCAATGAATTTCATATTTTTATTCAAAGATCAACAGTCTGTCATTAGTCTTTAGTCTGCAACAAAAAAAAAAACATTCAAATCATGAGCTCAAATGTCATTGTGAAAAAACAAAAAAACAAAAAACAATATAGCCTAAAACTAATAAGCTTAAACGAAAATAACGAAATAATTGTGTAGTGAAGTATATATAAACATTTTTTGTACACAGTGCTGCGAACAATCAATCTCTCCTTTACACGTGCACTGTCCTCACGGCTGCTTGCGCTCTCTTCATCAAGGCTTAAAACAAAAAGGGGACAAAAAGGTTGTATTGTCTTTGTGCATAGATTAATTACATTACCTGCAGAGGCGTTTTTGCTTTTTAGCAGTGTGTTGGGGTCCCGATACACCAGCCATGCCAACGAAATAAATGAAAATGAGCTCATCAATGCATATCTAAATTCACCTACCTTATTTTTTTAGAACTTTTAAAAGCGGGGGCCGGTTGCAGGACGACCCAACCTCCGCAGACAGTTTTTTATGTTTATCAGACAATAACCTACTCAAGATTCTGCTTTAGTATAATTTTCGGGACAATTTGGGCCAGATTTGGGATTCGGGACAACAGTTTAGATTTCTGGACTGTCCTGAATTTTTCGGGACATCTGATCACCCTAGGTCAAAATGACCCAAAGCCCTAAAATTATACTTTTTTTTTTTTTGTCTAGAAAGCTTATTACATTTTGATAATATTTAGAATAAAAAATGTTGAGAGATTTTTTTTTTGTGCTATTTTTTATTTTATTTACTAGATTGTATTAATAATTATTATAAATAATTTAAGCTAAACTTAAAATCAAAATAGCTCACAATTTAATGCATGACCCTTTAAATTCAGCTCAAAATATAGTATCTTTGCTGATCTTTTGTGGAAAACAAATAATATAACATGATATTTCATGACTCTTGCCACTAGAAGGCCCTATAGCTCTATATGGAGCAAATGAGCTGTTCCGCTGGGTCCTAATGTCAGTTCTTGAGTTTATCTCTTAAGTATGCATTTAGATAGACAGTCTTCTTTTCCTTTTGGCTGTTCCCTTCAGGGGTCGCCACAGCGAATCATCTGCCTTCATTGCGCCCTATCTCCTGCACCCTCCTCCATCTAGTCCTATCCCCTGCACTCTCTTCTCTCAGACCGACTACCTTCATGTCCTCCTTCACTACAGCCATAACCCTCCTCTTTGGTCTTCCTCTCGACCTCCTGCCTGGCAGCTCTAACCTTAGCGTCCTTTTACCGATATATTCACTCTCCCTCCTCTGAACATGTCCAAACCATCTCAGTCTGGCCTCTCTAACTGTCTCCAAAACATCTCACATGTGCTGTCCCTCATTCCCTCTGATGTACTCATTCCTGATCCTATCCATCCTCGTCACTCCGAAAGAGAACCTCAACATCTTCAGCTATGCTACCTCTAGCTCTTCCTCTGTCTTTTCCTCAGTGCAACTGTCTCCAAACCATACAACATCGCTGGTCTTACTACTGTCCTGTACACCTTTCCTTTCCTTCTTTCTGGTACTCTTTTATCACACAACAGACCTGACACTTTTGTCCACCCATTCCAACCTGCCTGCACACGCTTCTTCACCTCTTTTCCACACTCCCCATTGCTCTGGACTGTTGACTCTAAGTACTTAAAATCCTGCACCTTCTTTACCTCTTCTCCCTCTAACCTCACTGTCCCACTTGGTTCACTCTCATTCTGTCTTTCTGCGACTAAATTTCATTCCTCTTCTCTCCAGAGCAAACCTCCACCTCTGTACACTTTCCTCCACCTGCTCCCTGCTTTCACTACAGATCACATTGTCATCCGCAAACATCATAGTCCATGGCTATAGATACACATTGACATTATAAAATTATTTTAGGTCAAGTTTTAGCATTTTTATTTGTATTTATTTTTAGAGCATTTTTATGGTTTTTCTATGTATAGTGAAGCATTCCTCTCATTGATCCATTCCAATTCTGCCAATTGATGGTCAACCTTTTCACATAGGCAAAATGTAACATTGTAAGAAAGACAATCATCACTCCCCAGTGGCAAGAAACCTCCATGTGACACAATTAATGACATTTTCTGATATTCCACAATCGAATCTTAAATGAGAACAATTTATGGTTAATAAATTGTTAACAAATCATTATCAAACTATTCATATTATGAGCTAATTAAACAACAATAATTTGTTAATTAATATATTAATTATATTAATATATTAAAGGTGCACTATGCAACTTTCCGTCCGCAAGAGGTCGCCTATTCAAAACAAAGGCGTTGTTTGATGACGCCAAGTTTGAACGCAGCATCTTGGGACATGTGGTCTTCACCTCACAGCGGTGGAAAATAGGACTCGGACAGAAATCACGTTCATGAATGCGGTTATTAACGTTACGTTAGTATGAGCAGACCAGGGCTGAGTGTTGTGGAGCTGAGCACGGGCGCTGGAGCAACACACGGCTCGCGAGCACCGGGACTTTTATTATGACGGGACGGGACACAGTCGCCGGGCGCCCGCAGTATATCCGCTTTTCCGGCCATTGGTATGAGGTGACGCAGCTCTTTTTTTTTTTTTATCATATTAGATACATTTAAGTGTGTGTTTACAATTATGTTATGACGTTACTCTGTGTGATCGCTCAGTGGCTCCGGTGACACTTGTTCACACTGCTAAGAGTAAAGCGCTTCTGCCAAATATAACCGGAAACCAGGGGTAACACATGTGTGTATGAATGAGAGAGTGAATGGGTGAATGTGAGGCAAGATGTAAAGCGCTGTTAAAAGGTCTGTTAAAAGCGCTATATAAATAAATAAATGCAGTCCATATGACACAATTGACAGGCGACTCCCTCAAACGCTATGCTGAAACGTCCCAGGTCATTGGTTACAATAGCAATTTTCTCACAATTTACAAATAGTTGGAAACATTTGGGATATTGTAAGTACTCAACTGAACAAAATATATAACACTGGCCTGGTGTCTTTTGGATATTTTACTGCAAAAATACTACATGGTGCACCTTTAACTACAGTTTATAAACTATATTTTATTACTTATTATAAAGTGTTCCCAATTATTTTTAGCATTTGAAAGTTAATAGTCACTGTTAATGAGGGCCAAGACTAGATTCAATGCAGATAAAAGTGTAAAATTGGCATTATCTACACTATAGATGTAGATTTCATGTATGTATACACTGTAAAAAAGGCACATTTTTAACTTTTGCAGTACAATCGACTTGGATGTTTAAGTTATTTCAACTTAAAGCAGTGGTTCTCAAATGGGGTACGCGTACCCCTGGGGGTACGTGAAGGCACTCCAGGGGGTACGTGAGATTTTAAAATATAGCCTACATATATTTAAAAAGTAGCATCCATGCAAAAATCCTTTAAAAATAATTATTTCATAAATATGTCTGTGAAATATAAGTATAAGTTCATAAAATTAATTTTATATTCAGTAGGCTATTCAATTTCATTATCCTAAAAACCTAGACTCTCCCCCATACCAGGATGGTTTGACCCAACCTGTCATTTTCCGCTTGGCATCACATGTCAATCACTTGGATCAACGATTGTGTGACCAGACATCCCGTTTACCGGGGACAGCCCTAGTTTTTATTGTTTTGTCCCCGAATGGAGCTGTCCCCGGAAATGTACCCGTTTTACAGCTCATTCCAAACAACCCGCAGATATATTGGGAAAAAACATGCAACCAACATCATACAGCAGCCGCTGGTTTTAGGAGCAAGAGTTTAGTGATTATTTTCACCAGCAGATGGCGCTGTGAGCTACGCTGACTCTACTTGGTCGCGCGAGCTGCGACTACTTCATGAAGAACGTCGAGAGCAGACAGAACAGCATTATCGTCAAATATCAAAAGAAACCTCGTTATCGCTTTGAAGGTAGTAACATACTTACTATTGGCTTTTAATGTAAAGTAATATTGTTTGTATGTATTTTATAACAGAGCCTCAAAAAGGTACGGATTGATTTGCCCGAAAAGTTCCTTAGTCACAACGCAGTGATTACCATACCTCTGAAATATAAATACAGTACATGTGCAGAGTACATATACTTTCTACCTAAAATAAGCCTAAAATGCAAAATAGCGACCAATTAAGGATACTAAGAATTATTTTCAAGCATAAACATAAAACTTTTGAAGTAAAAACAGTAATTTATATAGTATAGCCTAAACTTAAAGGGGGGGTGAAATGCTGTTTCATGCATACTGATCTTTTTACACTGTTAAAGACTTGGAATCCCATACTAAACATGGACAAAGTTTCAAAAGTTAAGGTGGACGTTTGATGGGAGTATTTCTTTGTCAAAAATACTACTTCCGGTTAGTCATAAGTTTTGGCAAGTTTTTTGCGATCATGCGTCCCCTTTGACGTTAATGGGGGCGGAATTTCCTTGTATGGGCCTTACGGACAATTCTACCGGAAGCGCGTGAGAGAGAGAGAGGGAGAGAGCGAAAGCAACAGGCTACCCCCATCAAAGCGCTGGCTCGTAGGCTGCTGCACAGGTGATGTGCACAATTACAATGTCACCAAAAAGTGCGTTTTTGGTTGCCAGACCAAGACAGTCCTGCACAGATTCCCCAAAAACCCCGCGGTAAGGCAACAGTGGATGGAATTCGCTTTTCCGGATCAGCAACTGAGTTGCGCGAATGTTTATATCTGTTCGCTGCATTTCGGTGCCGACTGTTTCATAAACAAGGCCCAGCTTGACGCCGGATTTTCCAATCGCCTAATGCTGAATGATGGAGCAGTCCCAACGATAAAGGTCCCAACGTTAGAACCGCGGGCGGTGAGTTAGACTGCTTCAAATGTCTGTGTTTTTGCCTATGCTCATCAAGTAGCCCAAACATGATCACGTATAGTTACTATATATATTACTATATATAGAAATTGATCAATGGAGCATGCGATGTGTAGTGCGTGTACATTTGTTTAGCTGGCCACTATATGTGTAACTTTATGTTTGTGTATTGTAAAAGCACTCCAAACAACAATACACAAAGAGGGGGGAAATATGTTGAACTCAATAAGTGCTCAATAAAACACTAACTTAGCCTGCCGTGCAAAACCAGTCCGCTTAATAACGTTACAATTGTCTACACAAACCACGCGTAAACACACACACACACACGTGCACAACTGCACTTCTCACATGTACACCTTCAAAGACAAAAATACAACGATGTAATTCAAGTATAAATATGTAAATAACACAAGTCGCTAAGCATATTATATAGTTAGTGTATAACTTGTACCACATACAGACGTCCTGCTCTAGTCGTTTTTTGCTGCTGCTCCTGTTCAACTGCAGCCTCTGGGTCTGATTCCGGATCATAGATGTATGGCTGTATCTGATTAAAAGCCATATTTTTATTTTGAATAAAGTTTTTCCCGCTGTTAGGGATTACACAGCTTTACGACGCACTCGACTCAACACAATAACAGCGGCGCGCACACGTCATTATTTAGCTCCGCTCACACGATACGCCCCCACCCACTCTGCTTTTTTCGGAAAGACTCGGAACAGCGCATCTTTCTTATATAATTATTAAAAAAATAAAGACTTTTCGGAGATATGCAGGATGCAATGCTACTCTATAGGTACTCAAGATTGACATGACACTGACTGAAACTGAGTGTTTCAATCCCCTTTAAATAAAATTATACAACATTACAATATTTTTGAATAGTTTTATTTATCATGTTTGTTTTATTTTATGTGTTTTTGTTAAGTCATGTTACAATATTGTTTTAAACTGCTTATTTACAATGGTTAACAGCTTAACGGTTTTCATTGTTTGTTTGTTTTTTATGTGGTTTTTTTTGTATTGTTTTAAATCCAGACCAAAAATCCTAATAATCAAACTAAATCATAATGATTATTAATGTTAATAATAATACTGGGACTCCACAACAACAAAAACAATAAAATTATTGTCCCCGTTTTTTAACTAAAATACAAACAACAAATGAGATTTTAGTGATATTTTGACCACTGAAATAGAAAAATATCCCTAGTTACCATTTCAGAATTATGGTCATTTTTTTCACTACATTAGTTTTAATCACTAAATTTAGTGATAAATCTTTGCAATAAATTTAGTCATGGATTATTATTACCTAAAGTTACATCTTGTATAACTAATTTAAAAAAAGTTTAACATTTCTTAACTTATTTTGATGAGTTAAAACAATGTAAAAACATATGTTGTCATAACTTATTGAACATATCATTTTTTACAGTGTACTTCTAAACCTGAGATATTAGGCTATATGTGTCTGGGCTCGATCCACAGGGTTTTGGCAGAGTTGTACAGGCTAGTAAATGCAATACAAATGGGTGTATTAATCATGGCTGACAGACTGAAGCATATTCACTCTCATCAACCTTATAGCTTGTAATTATCAAGTGACACAGGTGTTTTGACTGAGGACAATTTTTGCATTTTCCCCAACCCCCTGATTAGAGATGTTGATGTGGTGGCTTAAAATGTGCTGTAGGCCTACTGTTCTATACTGTATGTGGATGGAGCTCAACTAGCATCAGTTTGATAAATATTGGATCCTCCATGTGTAAGAAACATGAGAGGAACAAATCTGATGAAATGCAATCAAACTGTAGGAATCCGTTTCCCCATCTATCCACCTTCTCTCTCAGCCACAGTTATGGATTATGGCTTTATGACTACACAAATATCCTATATAAATATAAGAATAAACATGAGCTTAAAACAATGTAAGGTACCATAAGAACACTCTAAAAATGCCCAAGTTTGGTTGAAAATGGACAAACCTAGAAATTGGGTTGTTTAAACACAGTAAATGGACCCATTCAAACAACCCAATTTCTAGGTCTGTCCATTTTCAACCCAACTTGGGTTGTTTTTAACCCAGCATTTTTTAGAGTAAACATTACAATGGTGGAGCATTTTCCATTTCGATCAGTTTCTGTTGGCATGTCGATAACTTTGTCTTTAAGCCTCAGACCTATTGTTTAGTGCACTTTTTCAGACTTTTGTTCTAACGGAACAATGGAGTTTATTAGTGCACTCATCCAATTTCATTTTATAGACAACAAAGTGTACAACCCATGTACATGAGTGTTTCTGTTTCTGCTAGTGTGAAAACACCCTACTGGCCTCACTAAATAATCTTCCAATAACAATCAAGATTTTGCAAAAAGGTCTTACTTTCATGTAACTGCAATACAGGCCTGTGAGTAAACAACTAAGAGTGGCTTACCTAAAGCATCCTATAATAACAATTGAGTGTTTGAAAAAACACTCTCCAGTTCACATTACATCAGGGCCAGAACCCGCTAGGTTTTGGTGGGGAGCCAGCCTTTGGCCATGAGACGCTACAGTAGAACAGATGTGTTCTGGCTTGATAAAATGGTCTATATCGAGAGGCAGCAAATTCTGAAGAGCTCAAAATGCCCCTCAGAATGAGCTACAACCTGTATTGCATTACAGTGGACTCCAACTATAGCAACTCTCTCCCACATATTCTGCTAGTGTGAAAACACCCTACTGGCCTCACTAAATAATTTTTCAATAACAATTGAGTTTTTTTCCAAAAAGGTCTAACTTTCATGTAACTGCAATACAGTGAGCAAACAACTAAGAGTGGCCTACCTAAAGCATCCTCTAATAACAATTGAGTGTTTGAAAAAACACTCTCCAGTTCACATTACATCCAGGCTAGAACCCGCTAGGTTTCAGTGGGGAGCCAGGCTTTGGCCATGGGATGCTACAGTAGAACAGATGTGTTCTGGCTTGATAAAATGGTCTATACCGAGAGGCAGCAAATTCTGAGGGGCTCAAAATGCCCCTCAGAATGAGCTACCACCTGTATTGCATCAAAGTGTACTCCAACTATAGCAACTCTATCCCACATATTCTGCTAGTGTGAAAACACCCTACTGGTCTCACTAAATAATCTTTCAATAACAATTGAGTTTTTTCCAAAAAGGTCTCACTTTCATGTAACTGCAATACAGGCCTGTGAGTAAACAACTAAGAGTGGCCTACCTAAAGCATCCTCTAATAACAATTGAGTGTTTGAAAAAACACTCTCCAGTTCACATTACATCCAGGCTAGAACCCACTAGGTTTTGGTGGGGAGCCAGACTTTGGCCATGGGACACTACAGTAGAACAGATGCTTTCTGGCTTGATAAAATGGTCTATATCGAGAGGCAGCAAATTCTGAGGGGCTCAAAATGCCCCTCAGAATGAGCTACCACCTGTATTGATTTACAGTGTACTCCAACTATAGCAACGCTCTCCCACATATTCTGCTAGTGTGAAAACACCCTACTGGCCTCACTAAATAATTTTCCAATAAAAATTGAGTTTTTCCAAAAAGGTACACTTTCATGTAACTGCAATACAGGCATGTGAGTAAAGAACTAAGACTGGCGTTCCTAAAGCATCCTCTAATAACAATCGAATGTTTAAAAAAAAAAGTCTCCAATTCACGTTACATCCTAGCTAGAACCCACTTAGTTGCGGTGGGAAAGTCAGGATTTGGCCATGGGACACCACAGTAGAACAGATGTGTTCCAGCTTGATAAATCGGTCCATATGGAAAGACAGCAAATTCTGAGGGGGTCAAAATGCCCCTCAGAATGAGCTACCACCTGTATAGGCAGCAAATTCTGAGGGGGTCAAAATGCCCCTCAGAATGAGCTACCACCTGTATAGGCAGCAAATTATGAGGGGGTCAAAATGCCCCTCAGAATGAGCTACCACCTGTATAGGCAGCAAATTCTGAGGGGGTCAAAATGCCCCTCAGAATGAGCTACCACCTGAATTGCATTACAGTTTACTCAAACTATAGCACTTTTCTTCCACATATTATGCTAGTGTGAAAACACCCTACTGGCCTCACTAAATAATCTTCCAATAACAATTGAGTTTTTCCCAAAAGGTACACTTTCATGTAACTGCAATACAGGCATGTGAGTAAAGAACTAAGACTGGCGTTCCTAAAGCATCCTCTAATAACAATCGAATGTTTTAAAAAAAAAGTCTCCAATTCACGTTACATCCTGGCTAGAACCCATTTAGTTGCGGGGGGAAGTAAGGATTTGGCCATGGGATGCTACAGTAGAACACATTTTTCTGGCTTGATAAATCGGTCCATATGGAAAGGCAGCAAATTCTGAGGGGGTCAAAATGCCCCTCAGAATGAGCTACCACCTGGAAAGGCAGTAAATTCTGAGGGGGTCAAAATGCCCCTCAGAATGAGCTACCACCTGAATTGCATCACAGTTTAATCAAACTATAGCAATTTTCTCCCACATATTCTGCTAGTGTGAAAACACACTACTGGCCTCACTAAAAAAAAAAAAAAAAAAAAAAAAAAAAAGTTTACATTTCACTGCCGGTTGTATTCTGTATAACTGTGTATGTGACAAATAAAACTCTTGAACTTGAACTTGAACTAAATAATCTTCCAATAACAATTGAGTTTTTTCCAAAAACATCTCACTTTCATGTAACTTCAATACAGGCATGTGAATAAAGAACTAACACTGGCCTTCCTAAAGCATCCTCTAATAAAAATTGAGTGTTTCAAAAAACTGTCCCCAATTCACATTGCATGCTAGCTAGAACCCACTTAGTTGCATTGGGGAGTAGGGATTTGGCTATGGGACACCACAGTAGAACAGATGTGTTCCAGCTTGATTAAGCGGTCCATAAGAAAAGGCAGCAAATTCTGAGGGGGTCAAAATGCCCCTCAGAATGAGCTACCACCTGAATTGCATAACAGTTTACTCAAACTATAGCACTTTTCTCAAACATATTCTGCTAGTGTGAAAACACCCTACTGGCCTCACTAAATAATCTTCCAATAACAATTGAGTTTTTCCAAAAGGGTAACTTTTCATGTAACTTCAATACAGGCATGTGAATAAAGAAGTAAGACTGACCTTCCTAAAGCATCCTCTAATAATAATTGAGTGTTTCAAAAAGCTGTTTCCAATTCACGTTACATCGTGGATAGAACCCACTTAGTTGCGGTGGGGAGCCAGGATTTGGCCATGGGACACCACAGTAGAACAGATGTGTTCCTGCTTGATTAAGCGGTCCATATGGAAAGGAAGCAAATTCTGAGGGGGTCAAAATGCCCCTCAGAATGAGCTACCACCTGTATAGGCAGCAAATTCTGAGGGGGTCAAAATGCCCGTCAGAATGAGCTACCACCTGTATAGGCAGCAAATTCTGAGGGGGTCAAAATGCCCCTCAGACTGAGCTACCACCTGAATTGCATTACAGTTTACTCAAACTATAGCACTTTTCTCCCACATATTATGCTAGTGTGAAAACACCCTACTGGCCTCACTAAATAATCTTCCAATAACAATTGAGTTTTTCCCAAAAGGTACACTTTCATGTAACTGCAATACAGGCATGTGAGTAAAGAACTAAGACTGGCGTTCCTAAAGCATCCTCTAATAACAATCGAATGTTTTAAAAAAAAAGTCTCCAATTCACGTTACATCCTGGCTAGAACCCATTTAGTTGCGGTGGGAAGTGAGGATTTGGCCATGGGATGCTACAGTAGAACACATTTTTCTGGCTTGATAAATCGGTCCATATGGAAAGGCAGCAAATTCTGAGGGGGTCAAAATGCCCCTCAGAATGAGCTACCACCTGGAAAGGAAGCAAATTCTGAGGGGGTCAAAATGCCCCTCAGAATGAGCTACCACCTGAATTGCATTACAGTTTAATCAAACTATAGCAATTTTCTCCCACATATTCTGCTAGTGTGAAAACATACTACTGGCCTCACTAAATAATATTCCAATAACAATTGAGTTTTTTCCAAAAACATCTCACTTTCATGTAACTTCAATACAGGCATGTGAATAAAGAAGTAAGACTGACCTTCCTAAAGCATCCTCTAATAATAATTGAGTGTTTCAAAAAGCTGTTTCCAATTCACGTTACATCGTGGATAGAACCCACTTAGTTGCGGTGGGGAGCCAGGATTTGGCCATGGGACACCACAGTAGAACAGATGTGTTCCAGCTTGATTAAGCGGTCCATAAGAAAAGGCAGCAAATTCTGAGGGCAGCACAGGCAGCAAATTCTGAGGGGGTCAAAATGCCCGTCAGAATGAGCTACCACCTGTATAGGCAGCAATTTCTGAGGGGGTCAAAATGCCCCTCAGAATGAGCTACCACCTGAATTGCATAACAGTTTACTCAAACTATAGCACTTTTCTCAAACATATTCTGCTAGTGTGAAAACACCCTACTGGCCTCACTAAATAATCTTCCAATAACAATTGAGTTTTTCCAAAAGGGTAACTTTTCATGTAACTTCAATACAGGCATGTGAATAAAGAAGTAAGACTGACCTTCCTAAAGCATCCTCTAATAATAATTGAGTGTTTCAAAAAGCTGTTTCCAATTCACGTTACATCGTGGATAGAACCCACTTAGTTGTGGAGGGGAGCCAGGATTTGGCCATGGGACACCACAGTAGAACAGATGTGTTCCAGCTTGATTAAGCGGTCCATATGGAAAGGAAGCAAATTCTGAGGGGGTCAAAATGCCCCTCAGAATGAGCTACCACCTGTATAGGCAGCAAATTCTGAGGGGGTCAAAATGCCCGTCAGAATGAGCTACCACCTGTATAGGCAGCAAATTCTGAGGGGGTCAAAATGCCCCTCAGAATGAGCTACCACCTGAATTGCATTACAGTTTACTCAAACTATAGCACTTTTCTCCCACATATTATGCTAGTGTGAAAACACCCTACTGGCCTCACTAAATAATCTTCCAATAACAATTGAGTTTTTCCCAAAAGGTACACTTTCATGTAACTGCAATACAGGCATGTGAGTAAAGAACTAAGACTGGCGTTCCTAAAGCATCCTCTAATAACAATCGAATGTTTTTTAAAAAAAGTCTCCAATTCACGTTACATCCTGGCTAGAACCCATTTAGTTGCGGTGGGAAGTGAGGATTTGGCCATGGGATGCTACAGTAGAACACATTTTTCTGGCTTGATAAATCGGTCCATATGGAAAGGCAGCAAATTCTGAGGGGGTCAAAATGCCCCTCAGAATGAGCTACCACCTGGAAAGGAAGCAAATTCTGAGGGGGTCAAAATGCCCCTCAGAATGAGCTACCACCTGAATTGCATTACAGTTTAATCAAACTATAGCAATTTTCTCCCACATATTCTGCTAGTGTGAAAACACACTACTGGCCTCACTAAATAATCTTCCAATAACAATTGAGTTTTTTCCAAAAACATCTCACTTTCATGAAACTTCAATACAGGCATGTGAATAAAGAACTAACACTGGCCTTCCTAAAGCATCCTCTAATAAAAATTGAGTGTTTCAAAAAATTGTCCCCAATTCACATTGCATGCTGGCTAGAACCCACTTAGTTGCATTGGGGAGTAGGGATTTGGGTATGGGACACCACAGTAGAACAGATGTGTTCCAACTTGATTAAGCGGTCCATAAGAAAAGGCAGCAAATTCTGAGGGCAGCACAGGCAGCAAATTCTGAGGGGGTCAAAATGCCCGTCAGAATGAGCTACCACCTGTATAGGCAGCAATTTCTGAGGGGGTCAAAATGCCCCTCAGAATGAGCTACCACCTGAATTGCATAACAGTTTACTCAAACTATAGCACTTTTCTCAAACATATTCTGCTAGTGTGAAAACACCCTACTGGCCTCACTAAATAATCTTCCAATAACAATTGAGTTTTTCCAAAAGGGTAACTTTTCATGTAACTTCAATACAGGCATGTGAATAAAGAAGTAAGACTGACCTTCCTAAAGCATCCTCTAATAATAATTGAGTGTTTCAAAAAGCTGTTTCCAATTCACGTTACATCGTGGATAGAACCCACTTAGTTGCGGTGGGGAGCCAGGATTTGGCCATGGGACACCACAGTAGAACAGATGTGTTCCAGCTTGATTAAGCGGTCCATATGGAAAGGAAGCAAATTCTGAGGGGGCCAAAATGCCCCTCAGAATGAGCTACCACCTGTATAGGCAGCAAATTCTGAGGGGGTCAAAATGCCCGTCAGAATGAGCTACCACCTGTATAGGCAGCAAATTCTGAGGGGGTCAAAATGCCCCTCAGAATGAGCTACCACCTGAATTGCATTACAGTTTACTCAAACTATAGCACTTTTCTCCCACATATTCTGCTAGTGTGAAAACACCCTACTGGCCTCACTAAATAATCTTCCAATAACAATTAAGTTTTTTCAAAAAAGATCTCACTTTCATGTAACTTCAATACAGGCATGTGAATAAAGAACTAACACTGGCCTTCCTAAAGCATCCTCTAATAAAAATTGAGTGTTTCAAAAAACTTCCCCAATTCCAATTACATGCTAGCTAGAACCCACATAGTTGCGGTTGAGAGTCAGGATTTGGCTATGGGACGCCACAGTAGAACAGATGTGCTCCAGCTTGATTAAGCGGTCCATAAGGAAAGGCAGCAAATTCTGAGGGGGTCAAAATGACCCTCAGAATGAGCTACCACCTGTACAGGCAGCAAATTCTGAGGGGGTCAAAATGCCCCTCAGAATGAGCTACCACCTGTACAGGCAGCAAATTCTGAGGGGGTCAAAATGCCCCTCAGAATGAGCTACCACCTTAATTGCATCACAGTTTAATCAAACTATAGCAATTTTCTCCCACATATTCTGCTAGTGTGAAAACATACTACTGGCCTCACTAAATAATCTTCCAATAACAATTGAGTTTTTTCCAAAAAGGTCTCACTTTCATGTAACTGAAATACAGGCATGTGAATAAAGAACTAAGACTGGCCTTCCTAAAGCATACTCTAATAATAATTGAGTGTTTCAAAAAACTGTCCCCAATTCCAATTACATGCTGGCTAGAACCCACATAGTTGCGGTGGAGAGTCAGGATTTGGCTATGGGACGACACAGTAGAACAGATGTGCTCCAGCTTGATTAAGCGGTCCATAAGGAAAGGCAGCAAATTCTGAGGGGGTCAAAATGCCCCTCAGAATGAGCTACCACCTGTATAGGCAGCAAATTCTGAGGGGGTCAAAATGCCCCTCAGAATGAGCTACCACCTGAATTGCATTACAGTTTAATCAAACTATAGCAATTTTCTCCCACATATTCTGCTAGTGTGAAAACACACTACTGGCCTCACTAAATACTCTTCCAATAACAATTGAATTTTTTCAAAAAGGTCTCACTTTCATGTAAATTCTAAACAGGCATGTGAATAAAGAACTAAGACTGGCCTTCCTAAAGCATACTCTAATAATAATTAAGTGTTTCAAAAAACTGTCCCCAATTCCAATTACATGCTGGCTAGAACCCACATAGTTGCAGTGGAGAGTCAGGATTTGGCTATGGGACCCCACAGTAGAACAGATGTGTTACAGCTTGATTAAGCGGTCCATAAGGAAAGGCAGCAAATTCTGAGGGGGTCAAAATGCCCATCAGAATGAGCTACCACCTTAATTGCATCACAGTTTAATCAAACTATAGCAATTTTCTCCCACATATTCTGCGAGTGTGAAAACACACTACTGGCCTCACTAAATAATCTTCCAATAACAATTGAGTTTCTTCCAAAAAGGTCTCACTTTCATGTAACTTCAATACAGGCATGTGAGTAAAGAACTAAGACTGGCGTTCCTAAAGCATCCTCTAATAACAATCGAATGTTTAAAAAAAGAAAGTCTCCAAATCACGTCACATCCTGGGTAGAACCTACTTAGTTGCGGTGGGAAGTCAGGATTTGGCCATGGGACACCACAGTAGAACAGATGTGTTCCAGCTTGATTAAGTGGTCCATAAGGAAAGGCAGCAAATTCTGAGGGGGTCAAAATGCCCCTCAGAATGAGCTACCACCTGTATAGGCAGCAAATTCTGAGGGGGTCAAAATGCCCCTCAGAATGAACTACCACCTTAATTGCATCACAGTTTAATCAAACTATAGCAATTTTCTCCCACATATTCTGCTAGTGTGAAAACACACTACTGGCCTCACTAAATAATCTTCCAATAACAATTGAGTTTTTTCCAAAAAGGTCTCACTTTCATGTAACTTCAATACAGGCATGTGAATAAAGAACTAAGACTGGCCTTCCTAAAGCATACTCTAATAATAATTGAGTGTTTCAAAAAACTGTCCCCAATTCACATTACATGCTGGCTAGAACCCACTTAGTTGCGGTGGGGAGTCAGGATTTGGCTATGGGACGCCACAATAGAACAGATGTTTTCCAGCTTGATTAAGCGGTCCATAAGGAAAGGCAGCAAATTCTGAGGGGGTCAAAATGCCCCTCAGAATGAGCTACCACCTGTACAGGCAGCAAATTCTGAGGGGTTCAAAATGCCCCTCAGAATGAGCTACCACATGTATTGCATTACAGTTTACTCAAACTATAGCAACTCTCTCCCAGATATTCTGCTAGTGTGAAAACACCCTACTGGCCTCACTAAATAATCTTCCAATAACAATTGAGTTTTTCCAAAAAGGTACACTTTCATGTAACTGAAATACAGGCATGTGAGTAAAGATCTAAGACTGGCATTCCTAAAGCATCCTCTAAAAACAATCGAATGTTTAAAAAAAAGTCTCCAATTCACGTTACATCCTGGCTAGAACCCACTTAGTTTCGGTGGGAGGTCAGGATTTGGCCATGGGACGCTACAGTATAACACATTTTTCTGGCTTGATAAATCGGTCCAAATGGAAAGGCAGCAAATTCTGAGGGGGTCAAAATGCCCATCAGAATGAGCTAACACCTTAATTGCATCACAGTTTAATCAAACTATAGCAATTTTTTTCCCACATATTCTGCTAGTGTGAAAACACACTACTGGCCTCACTAAATACTCTTCCAATAACAATTGAATTTTTTCAAAAAGGTCTCACTTTCATGTAACTTCAATACAGGCATGTGAATAAAGAACTAAGACTGGCCTTCCTAAAGCATACTCTAATAATAATTGAGTGTTTCAAAAAACTGTCCCCAATTCCAATTACATGCTGGCTACAACCCACTTAATTGCGGTGGAGAGTCAGGATTTGGCTATGGGACACCACAGTAGAACAGATGTGTTCCAGCTTGATTAAGCGGTCCATAAGGAAAGGCAGCAAATTCTGAGGGGGTCAAAATGACCCTCAGAATGAGCTACCACCTGTACAGGCAGCAAATTCTGAGGCGGTCAAAATGCCCCTCAGAATGAGCTACCACCTTAATTGCATCACAGTTTAATCAAACTATAGCAATTTTCTCCCACATATTCTGCTAGTGTGAAACACTACTGGCCTCACTAAATAATCTTCCAATAACTATTGAGTTTTTTCCAAAAAGGTCTCACTTTCATGTAACTTCAATACAGGCATGTGATTAAAGAATTAAGACTGACCTTCCTAAAGCATCCTCTAATAACAATCGAAAAAATTCTCCAATTCACGTTACGGCCTGGCTAGAACCCACTTAGTTGCGGTGGGGAGTCAGGATTTGGCTATGGGACGCCAGAGTAGAACAGATGTTTTCCAGCTTGATTAAGTGGTCCATAAGGAAAGGCAGCAAATTCTGAGGGGGTCAAAATGCCCCTCAGAATGAGCTACCACCTGTATAGGCAGCAAATTCTGAGGGGGTCAAAATGCCCCTCAGAATGAGCTACCACCTGTACAGGCAGCAAATTCTGAGGGGGTCAAAATGCCCCTCAGAATGAGCTACCACCTGAATTGCATTACAGTTTACTCAAACTATAGCAATTTTCTCCCACATATTCTGCTAGTGTGAAAACACACTACTGGCCTCACTAAATAATCTTCCGATAACTATTGAGTTTTTTCCAAAAAGCATACTCTAATAATAATTGAGTGTTTCAAAAAACTGTCCCCAATTCCAATTACATGCTGGCTAGAACCCACTTAGTTGTGGTGGAGAGTCAGGATTTGGCTATGGGACGCCACAGTAGAACAGATGTGTTCCAGCTTGATTGAGTGGTCCATAAGGAAAGGCAGCAAATTCTGAGGGGGTCAAAATGCCCCTCAGAATCAGCTACCACATGTATAGGCAGCAAATTCTGAGGGGGTCAAAATGCCCCTCAGAATGAGCTACCACCTGAATTGCATTACAGTTTAATCAAACTATAGCAATTTTCTCCCACATATTCTGCTAGTGTGAAAACACACTACTGGCCTCACTAAATACTCTTCCAATAACAATTGAGTTTTTTCAAAAAGGTCTTACTTTCATGTAACTTCAATACAGGCATGTGAGTAAAGAACTAAGACTGGCGTTCCTAAAGCATCCTCTAAAAACAATCGAATGTTTAAAAAAAAGTCTCCAATTCACATGACATCCTGGCTAGGACCCACTCAGTTGTGGTGGGGAGTCAGGATTTGGCCATGGGACACCACAGTAGAACAGATGTGTTCCAGCTTGATTAAGTGTTCCATAAGGAAAGGCAGCAAATTCTGAGGGGGTCAAAATGCCCCTCAGAATGAGCTACCACCTGTATAGGCAGCAAATTCTGAGGGGGTCAAAATGCCCCTCAGAATGAGCTACCACCTGAATTGCATTACAGTTTAATCAAACTATAGCAATTTTCTCACACATTTTCTGCTAGTGTGAAAACACACTACTGGCCTCACTAAATAATCTTCCAATAACAATTGAGTTTTTCCAAAAAGGTACACTTTCATGTAACTGCAATACAGGCATGTGAGTAAAGAACTAAGACTGGCGTTCCTAAAGCATCCTCTAAAAACAATCGAATGTTTAAAAAAAAGTCTCCAATTCACATGACATCCTGGCTAGAACCCACTTAGTTGTGGTGGGGAGTCAGGATTTGGCCATGGGACACCACAGTGGAACAGATGTGTTCCAGCTTGATTAAGTGGTCCATAAGGAAAGGCAGCAAATTCTGAGGGGGTCAAAATGCCCCTCAGAATGAGCTACCACCTGTATAGGCAGCAAATTCTGAGGGGGTCAAAATGCCCCTCAGAATGAGCTACCACCTGTATAGGCAGCAAATTCTGAGGGGGTCAAAATGCCCCTCAGAATGAGCTAGCACCTTAATTGCATCACAGTTTAATCAAACTATAGCAATTTTCTCCCACATATTCTGCTAGTGTGAAACACATACTGGCCTCACTAAATACTCTTCCAATAACAATTGAATTTTTTCAAAAAGGTCTCACTTTCATGTAACTTCAATACAGGCATGTGAATAAAGAACTAAGACTGGCCTTCCTAAAGCATACTCTAATAATAATTGAGTGTTTCAAAAAACTGTCCCCAATTCCAATTACATGCTGGCTAGAACCCACTTAGTTGCGGTGGAGAGTCAGGATTTGGCTATGGGACGCCACAGTAGAACAGATGTGTTCCAGCTTGATTAAGCGGTCCATAAGGAAAGGCAGCAAATTCTGAGGGGGTCAAAATGCCCCTCAGAATGAGCTACCACCTGTACAGGCAGCAAATTCTGAGGGGGTCAAAATGCCCCTCAGAATGAGCTACCACCTTAATTGCTTCAGAGTTTAATCAAACTATAGCAATTTTCTCCCACATATTCTGCTAGTGTGAAAACACACTACTGGCCTCACTAAATAATCTTCCAATAACAATTGAGTTTTTTCCAAAAAGGTCTCACTTTCATGTAACTTCAATACAGGCATGTGAATAAAGAATTAAGACTGACCTTCCTAAAGCATCCTCTAATAACAATCGAATGTTTAAAAAAATTCTCCAATTCACGTTACGGCCTGGCTAGAACCCACTTAGTTGCTGTGGGGAGTCAGGATTTGGCTATGGGACGCCAGAGTAGAACAGATGTGTTCCAGCTTGATTAAGTGGTCCATAAGGAAAGGCAGCAAATTCTGAGGGGGTCAAAATGCCCCTCAGAATCAGCTACCACCTGTATAGGCAGCAAATTCTGTGGGGGTCAAAATGCCCCTCAGAATGAGCTACCACCTGTACAGGCAGCAAATTCTGAGGGGGTCAAAATGCCCCTCAGAATGAGCTACCACCTGAATTGCATTACAGTTTACTCAAACTATAGCACTTTTCTCCCACGTATTCTGCTAGTGTGAAAACACACTACTGGCCTCACTAAATAATCTTCCAATAACAATTGAGTTTTTCCAAAAAGGTACAATTTTTATGTAACTGCAATACAGGCATCTGAGTAAAGATCTAAGACTGGCGTTCCTAAAGCATCCTCTAATAACAATCGAAAGTTTAAAAAAAAAGTCTCCAATTCACCTTACATCCTGGCTAGAACCCACTTAGTTGCGGTGGGAAGTCAGGATTTGGCCATGGGACGCTACAGTATAACACATTGTTCTGGCTTGATAAATCGGTCCATATGGAAAGGCAGCAAATTCTGAGGGGTCAAAATGCCCCTCAGAATGAGCTACCACCTGAATTGCATTACAGTTTACTCAAACTATAGCAATTTTCTCCCACATATTCTGCTAGTGTGAAAACACCCTACTGGCCTCACTAAATAATCTTCCAAAAAGGTCTCACTTTCATGTAGCTGCAATACAGGCATGTGAGTAAAGAACTAAGACTGGCCTTCCTAAAACAACCTCTAATAACAATCAAATGTTTAAAAATATCTTCCCCAATTCATGTTACATCCTGGCTAGAACCCACTTGGTTTCGGTGGGGAGCTAGGATTTGACCACGGTACACTACAGAAGAACGGATGTGTTCTGACTTGATAAATCGGTCCATATGGAAAGGCAGCAAATTCTGAGGGGGTCAAAATGCCCCTCAGAATGAGCTACCACATGTATTACTCTTTACTCGTTATTATTACTCGATTACTGGCTTTCCTGTAGCTCATCCAGTAGAGCTTTGCGTTAGCAACACCAAGGTCATGGGTTCGATTCCCAGGCAAGGCAAGAATTGACAAAAAAAAAGTAAAATGTGTACCTTCAAAATGTAATGAACGTCTTCCAAATTCATAAATGTAAATGTACTCAAACTATAGCAACTCTCTCCCCAACATTCTACTATTGTGAAAACACCCTACTGGCCTCACTAAATAATCTTCAAATAACATTTGAGTTTTCTCCAAAAACGTCTCACTTTCATGTAACTGCAATACAGGCATGATAGTAAAGTACTAAGACTGGCCTTCCTAAAGCATCCTCTAATAACAATTGAGTGTTTCAAAAAAAGGTCCCCAATTCACGTTACATCCTGGTTAGAACCCACTTACTTTCGGTGAGGAGTCAGGATTTGGCAGTGGGATGCTACAGTAGAACAGATGTGTTCTGTCTTGATAAAACAGTCCATAAGGAAAGGCAGCAAATAATCTTCCAAAAAGGTCTCACTTTCATGTAACTGCGCATGTAAATCGGTCCATAAGGAAAGGCAGCAAATTCTGAGGGGGTCAAAATGCCCCTCAGAATGAGCTACCACCTGTATAGGCAGCAAATTCTGAGGGGGTCAAAATGCCCCTCAGAATGAGCTACCACCTGTATAGGCAGCAAATTCTGAGGGGGTCAAAATGCCCCTCAGAATGAACTACCACCTTAATTGCATCACAGTTTAATCAAACTATAGCAATTTTCTCCCACATATTCTGCTAGTGTGAAAACACACTACTGGCCTCACTAAATAATCTTCCAATAACAATTGAGTTTTTTCCAAAAAGGTCTCACTTTCATGTAACTTCAATACAGGCATGTGAATAAAGAACTAAGACTGGCCTTCCTAAAGCATACTCTAATAATAATTGAGTGTTTCAAAAAACTGTCCCCAATTCACATTACATGCTGGCTAGAACCCACTTAGTTGCGGTGGGGAGTCAGGATTTGGCTATGGGACGCCACAATAGAACAGATGTTTTCCAGCTTGATTAAGTGGTCCATAAGGAAAGGCAGCAAATTCTGAGGGGGTCAAAATGCCCCTCAGAATGAGCTACCACCTGTACAGGCAGCAAATTCTGAGGGGTTCAAAATGCCCCTCAGAATGAGCTACCACATGTATTGCATTACAGTTTACTCAAACTATAGCAACTCTCTCCCAGATATTCTGCTAGTGTGAAAACACCCTACTGGCCTCACTAAATAATCTTCCAATAACAATTGAGTTTTTCCAAAAAGGTACACTTTCATGTAACTGAAATACAGGCATGTGAGTAAAGATCTAAGACTGGCATTCCTAAAGCATCCTCTAAAAACAATCGAATGTTTAAAAAAAAGTCTCCAATTCACGTTACATCCTGGCTAGAACCCACTTAGTTTCGGTGGGAGGTCAGGATTTGGCCATGGGACGCTACAGTATAACACATTTTTCTGGCTTGATAAATCGGTCCAAATGGAAAGGCAGCAAATTCTGAGGGGGTCAAAATGCCCATCAGAATGAGCTAACACCTTAATTGCATCACAGTTTAATCAAACTATAGCAATTTTTTTCCCACATATTCTGCTAGTGTGAAAACACACTACTGGCCTCACTAAATACTCTTCCAATAACAATTGAATTTTTTCAAAAAGGTCTCACTTTCATGTAACTTCAATACAGGCATGTGAATAAAGAACTAAGACTGGCCTTCCTAAAGCATACTCTAATAATAATTGAGTGTTTCAAAAAACTGTCCCCAATTCCAATTACATGCTGGCTACAACCCACTTAATTGCGGTGGAGAGTCAGGATTTGGCTATGGGACACCACAGTAGAACAGATGTGTTCCAGCTTGATTAAGCGGTCCATAAGGAAAGGCAGCAAATTCTGAGGGGGTCAAAATGACCCTCAGAATGAGCTACCACCTGTACAGGCAGCAAATTCTGAGGCGGTCAAAATGCCCCTCAGAATGAGCTACCACCTTAATTGCATCACAGTTTAATCAAACTATAGCAATTTCCTCCCACATATTCTGCTAGTGTGAAACACTACTGGCCTCACTAAATAATCTTCCAATAACTATTGAGTTTTTTCCAAAAAGGTCTCACTTTCATGTAACTTCAATACAGGCATGTGATTAAAGAATTAAGACTGACCTTCCTAAAGCATCCTCTAATAACAATCGAAAAAATTCTCCAATTCACGTTACGGCCTGGCTAGAACCCACTTAGTTGCGGTGGGGAGTCAGGATTTGGCTATGGGACGCCAGAGTAGAACAGATGTTTTCCAGCTTGATTAAGTGGTCCATAAGGAAAGGCAGCAAATTCTGAGGGGGTCAAAATGCCCCTCAGAATGAGCTACCACCTGTATAGGCAGCAAATTCTGAGGGGGTCAAAATGCCCCTCAGAATGAGCTACCACCTGTACAGGCAGCAAATTCTGAGGGGGTCAAAATGCCCCTCAGAATGAGCTACCACCTGAATTGCATTACAGTTTACTCAAACTATAGCAATTTTCTCCCACATATTCTGCTAGTGTGAAAACACACTACTGGCCTCACTAAATAATCTTCCGATAACTATTGAGTTTTTTCCAAAAAGCATACTCTAATAATAATTGAGTGTTTCAAAAAACTGTCCCCAATTCCAATTACATGCTGGCTAGAACCCACTTAGTTGTGGTGGAGAGTCAGGATTTGGCTATGGGACGCCACAGTAGAACAGATGTGTTCCAGCTTGATTGAGTGGTCCATAAGGAAAGGCAGCAAATTCTGAGGGGGTCAAAATGCCCCTCAGAATCAGCTACCACATGTATAGGCAGCAAATTCTGAGGGGGTCAAAATGCCCCTCAGAATGAGCTACCACCTGAATTGCATTACAGTTTACTCAAACTATAGCACTTTTCTCCCACGTATTCTGCTAGTGTGAAAACACCCTACTGGCCTCACTAAATAATCTTCCAATAACAATTGAGTTTTTCCAAAAAGGTACACTTTCATGTAACTGCAATACAGGCATGTGAGTAAAGAACTAAGACTGGCGTTCCTAAAGCATCCTCTAAAAACAATTGAATGTTTAAAAAAAAGTCTCCAATTCACATGACATCCCGGCTAGAACCCACTTAGTTGTGGTGGGGAGTCAGGATTTGGCCATGGGACACCACAGTAGAACAGATGTGTTCCAGCTTGATTAAGTGGTCCATAAGGAAAGGCAGCAAATTCTGAGGGGGTCAAAATGCCCCTCAGAATGAGCTACCACCTGTATAGGCAGCAAATTCTGAGGGGGTCAAAATGCCCCTCAGAATGAGCTACCACCTGAATTGCATTACAGTTTAATCAAACTATAGCAATTTTCTCCCACATATTCTGCTAGTGTGAAAACACACTACTGGCCTCACTAAATACTCTTCCAATAACAATTGAGTTTTTTCAAAAAGGTCTTACTTTCATGTAACTTCAATACAGGCATGTGAGTAAAGAACTAAGACTGGCGTTCCTAAAGCATCCTCTAAAAACAATCGAATGTTTAAAAAAAAGTCTCCAATTCACATGACATCCTGGCTAGGACCCACTCAGTTGTGGTGGGGAGTCAGGATTTGGCCATGGGACACCACAGTAGAACAGATGTGTTCCAGCTTGATTAAGTGTTCCATAAGGAAAGGCAGCAAATTCTGAGGGGGTCAAAATGCCCCTCAGAATGAGCTACCACCTGTATAGGCAGCAAATTCTGAGGGGGTCAAAATGCCCCTCAGAATGAGCTACCACCTGAATTGCATTACAGTTTAATCAAACTATAGCAATTTTCTCACACATTTTCTGCTAGTGTGAAAACACACTACTGGCCTCACTAAATAATCTTCCAATAACAATTGAGTTTTTCCAAAAAGGTACACTTTCATGTAACTGCAATACAGGCATGTGAGTAAAGAACTAAGACTGGCGTTCCTAAAGCATCCTCTAAAAACAATCGAATGTTTAAAAAAAAGTCTCCAATTCACATGACATCCTGGCTAGAACCCACTTAGTTGTGGTGGGGAGTCAGGATTTGGCCATGGGACACCACAGTGGAACAGATGTGTTCCAGCTTGATTAAGTGGTCCATAAGGAAAGGCAGCAAATTCTGAGGGGGTCAAAATGCCCCTCAGAATGAGCTACCACCTGTATAGGCAGCAAATTCTGAGGGGGTCAAAATGCCCCTCAGAATGAGCTACCACCTGTATAGGCAGCAAATTCTGAGGGGGTCAAAATGCCCCTCAGAATGAGCTAGCACCTTAATTGCATCACATTTTAATCAAACTATAGCAATTTTCTCCCACATATTCTGCTAGTGTGAAAACACATACTGGCCTCACTAAATACTCTTCCAATAACAATTGAATTTTTTCAAAAAGGTCTCACTTTCATGTAACTTCAATACAGGCATGTGAATAAAGAACTAAGACTGGCCTTCCTAAAGCATACTCTAATAATAATTGAGTGTTTCAAAAAACTGTCCCCAATTCCAATTACATGCTGGCTAGAACCCACTTAGTTGTGGTGGAGAGTCAGGATTTGGCTATGGGACGCCACAGTAGAACAGATGTGTTCCAGCTTGATTAAGCGGTCCATAAGGAAAGGCAGCAAATTCTGAGGGGGTCAAAATTACCCTCAGAATGAGCTACCACCTGTACAGGCAGCAAATTCTGAGGGGGTCAAAATGCCCCTCAGAATGAGCTACCACCTTAATTGCATCACAGTTTAATCAAACTATAGCAATTTTCTCCCACATATTCTGCTAGTGTGAAAACACACTACTGGCCTCACTAAATACTCTTCCAATAACAATTGAATTTTTTCAAAAAGGTCTCACTTTCATGTAACTTCAATACAGGCATGTGAATAAAGAACTAAGACTGGCCTTCCTAAAGCATACTCTAATAATAATTGAGTGTTTCAAAAAACTGTCCCCAATTCCAATTACATGCTGGCTAGAACCCACTTAGTTGCGGTGGAGAGTCAGGATTTGGCTATGGGACGCCACAGTAGAACAGATGTGTTCCAGCTTGATTAAGCGGTCCATAAGGAAAGGCAGCAAATTCTGAGGGGGTCAAAATGCCCCTCAGAATGAGCTACCACCTGTACAGGCAGCAAATTCTGAGGGGGTCAAAATGCCCCTCAGAATGAGCTACCACCTTAATTGCTTCAGAGTTTAATCAAACTATAGCAATTTTCTCCCACATATTCTGCTAGTGTGAAAACACACTACTGGCCTCACTAAATAATCTTCCAATAACAATTGAGTTTTTTCCAAAAAGGTCTCACTTTCATGTAACTTCAATACAGGCATGTGAATAAAGAATTAAGACTGACCTTCCTAAAGCATCCTCTAATAACAATCGAATGTTTAAAAAAATTCTCCAATTCACGTTACGGCCTGGCTAGAACCCACTTAGTTGCTGTGGGGAGTCAGGATTTGGCTATGGGACGCCAGAGTAGAACAGATGTGTTCCAGCTTGATTAAGTGGTCCATAAGGAAAGGCAGCAAATTCTGAGGGGGTCAAAATGCCCCTCAGAATCAGCTACCACCTGTATAGGCAGCAAATTCTGTGGGGGTCAAAATGCCCCTCAGAATGAGCTACCACCTGTACAGGCAGCAAATTCTGAGGGGGTCAAAATGCCCCTCAGAATGAGCTACCACCTGAATTGCATTACAGTTTACTCAAACTATAGCACTTTTCTCCCACGTATTCTGCTAGTGTGAAAACACACTACTGGCCTCACTAAATAATCTTCCAATAACAATTGAGTTTTTCCAAAAAGGTACAATTTTTATGTAACTGCAATACAGGCATCTGAGTAAAGATCTAAGACTGGCGTTCCTAAAGCATCCTCTAATAACAATCGAAAGTTTAAAAAAAAAGTCTCCAATTCACCTTACATCCTGGCTAGAACCCACTTAGTTGCGGTGGGAAGTCAGGATTTGGCCATGGGACGCTACAGTATAACACATTGTTCTGGCTTGATAAATCGGTCCATATGGAAAGGCAGCAAATTCTGAGGGGTCAAAATGCCCCTCAGAATGAGCTACCACCTGAATTGCATTACAGTTTACTCAAACTATAGCAATTTTCTCCCACATATTCTGCTAGTGTGAAAACACCCTACTGGCCTCACTAAATAATCTTCCAAAAAGGTCTCACTTTCATGTAGCTGCAATACAGGCATGTGAGTAAAGAACTAAGACTGGCCTTCCTAAAACAACCTCTAATAACAATCAAATGTTTAAAAATATCTTCCCCAATTCATGTTACATCCTGGCTAGAACCCACTTGGTTTCGGTGGGGAGCTAGGATTTGACCACGGTACACTACAGAAGAACGGATGTGTTCTGACTTGATAAATCGGTCCATATGGAAAGGCAGCAAATTCTGAGGGGGTCAAAATGCCCCTCAGAATGAGCTACCACATGTATTACTCTTTACTCGTTATTATTACTCGATTACTGGCTTTCCTGTAGCTCATCCAGTAGAGCTTTGCGTTAGCAACACCAAGGTCATGGGTTCGATTCCCAGGCAAGGCAAGAATTGACAAAAAAAAAGTAAAATGTGTACCTTCAAAATGTAATGAACGTCTTCCAAATTCATAAATGTAAATGTACTCAAACTATAGCAACTCTCTCCCCAACATTCTACTATTGTGAAAACACCCTACTGGCCTCACTAAATAATCTTCAAATAACATTTGAGTTTTCTCCAAAAACGTCTCACTTTCATGTAACTGCAATACAGGCATGATAGTAAAGTACTAAGACTGGCCTTCCTAAAGCATCCTCTAATAACAATTGAGTGTTTCAAAAAAAGGTCCCCAATTCACGTTACATCCTGGTTAGAACCCACTTACTTTCGGTGAGGAGTCAGGATTTGGCAGTGGGATGCTACAGTAGAACAGATGTGTTCTGTCTTGATAAAACAGTCCATAAGGAAAGGCAGCAAATAATCTTCCAAAAAGGTCTCACTTTCATGTAACTGCGCATGTAAATCGGTCCATAAGGAAAGGCAGCAAATTCTGAGGGGGTCAAAATGCCCCTCAGAATGAGCTACCACCTGTATAGGCAGCAAATTCTGAGGGGATCAAAATGCCCCTCAGAATGAGCTACCACCTGAATTGCATTACAGTTTAATCAAACTATGGCAATTTTCTCCCACATATTCTGCTAGTGTGAAAACACACGACTGGCCTCACTAAATACTCTTCCAATAACAAATGAATTTTTTCAAAAAGGTCTCACTTTCATGTAACTTCAAAACAGGCATGTGAATAAAGATCTAAGACTGGCCTTCCTGAAGCATTCAAAAAACTGTCCCCAATTCACATGACATCCTGGCTAGAACCCACTTAGTTGTGTTGGGGAGTAGGGATTTGGCTATGGGACGCCACAGTAGAACAGATGTGTTCCAGCTTGAATAAGCGGTCCATAAGAAAAGGCAGAAAATTCTGAGGGGGTCAAAATGCCCCTCAGAATGAGCTACCACCTGTATAGGCAGCAAATTCTGAGGGGGTCAAAATGCCCCTCAGAATGAGCTACCACCTGAATTGCATAACAGTTTACTCAAACTATAGCACTTTTCTCAAACATATTCTGCTAGTGTGAAAACACCCTACTGGCCTCACTAAATAATCTTCCAATAACAATTGAGTTTTTCCAAAAGGGTAACTTTTCATGTAACTTCAATACAGGCATGTGAATAAAGAAGTAAGACTGACCTTCCTAAAGCATCCTCTAATAATAATTGAGTGTTTCAAAAAGCTGTTTCCAATTCACGTTACATCGTGGATAGAACCCACTTAGTTGCGGTGGGGAGCCAGGATTTGGCCATGGGACACCACAGTAGAACAGATGTGTTCCTGCTTGATTAAGCGGTCCATATGGAAAGGAAGCAAATTCTGAGGGGGTCAAAATGCCCCTCAGAATGAGCTACCACCTGTATAGGCAGCAAATTCTGAGGGGGTCAAAATGCCCGTCAGAATGAGCTACCACCTTGTATAGGCAGCAAATTCTGAGGGGGTCAAAATGCCCCTCAGACTGAGCTACCACCTGAATTGCATTACAGTTTACTCAAACTATAGCACTTTTCTCCCACATATTATGCTAGTGTGAAAACACCCTACTGGCCTCACTAAATAATCTTCCAATAACAATTGAGTTTTTCCAAAAAGGTACACTTTCATGTAACTGCAATACAGGCATGTGAGTAAAGAACTAAGACTGGCGTTCCTAAAGCATCCTCTAATAACAATCGAATGTTTTAAAAAAAAAGTCTCCAATTCACGTTACATCCTGGCTAGAACCCATTTAGTTGCGGTGGGAAGTGAGGATTTGGCCATGGGATGCTACAGTAGAACACATTTTTCTGGCTTGATAAATCGGTCCATATGGAAAGGCAGCAAATTCTGAGGGGGTCAAAATGCCCCTCAGAATGAGCTACCACCTGGAAAGGAAGCAAATTCTGAGGGGGTCAAAATGCCCCTCAGAATGAGCTACCACCTGAATTGCATTACAGTTTAATCAAACTATAGCAATTTTCTCCCACATATTCTGCTAGTGTGAAAACATACTACTGGCCTCACTAAATAATATTCCAATAACAATTGAGTTTTTTCCAAAAACATCTCACTTTCATGTAACTTCAATACAGGCATGTGAATAAAGAAGTAAGACTGACCTTCCTAAAGCATCCTCTAATAATAATTTAGTGTTTCAAAAAGCTGTTTCCAATTCACGTTACATCGTGGATAGAACCCACTTAGTTGCGGTGGGGAGCCAGGATTTGGCCATGGGACACCACAGTAGAACAGATGTGTTCCAGCTTGATTAAGCGGTCCATAAGAAAAGGCAGCAAATTCTGAGGGCAGCACAGGCAGCAAATTCTGAGGGGGTCAAAATGCCCGTCAGAATGAGCTACCACCTGTATAGGCAGCAATTTCTGAGGGGGTCAAAATGCCCCTCAGAATGAGCTACCACCTGAATTGCATAACAGTTTACTCAAACTATAGCACTTTTCTCAAACATATTCTGCTAGTGTGAAAACACCCTACTGGCCTCACTAAATAATCTTCCAATAACAATTGAGTTTTTCCAAAAGGGTAACTTTTCATGTAACTTCAATACAGGCATGTGAATAAAGAAGTAAGACTGACCTTCCTAAAGCATCCTCTAATAATAATTGAGTGTTTCAAAAAGCTGTTTCCAATTCACGTTACATCGTGGATAGAACCCACTTAGTTGTGGAGGGGAGCCAGGATTTGGCCATGGGACACCACAGTAGAACAGATGTGTTCCAGCTTGATTAAGCGGTCCATATGGAAAGGAAGCAAATTCTGAGGGGGTCAAAATGCCCCTCAGAATGAGCTACCACCTGTATAGGCAGCAAATTCTGAGGGGGTCAAAATGCCCGTCAGAATGAGCTACCACCTGTATAGGCAGCAAATTCTGAGGGGGTCAAAATGCCCCTCAGAATGAGCTACCACCTGAATTGCATTACAGTTTACTCAAACTATAGCACTTTTCTCCCACATATTATGCTAGTGTGAAAACACCCTACTGGCCTCACTAAATAATCTTCCAATAACAATTGAGTTTTTCCCAAAAGGTACACTTTCATGTAACTGCAATACAGGCATGTGAGTAAAGAACTAAGACTGGCGTTCCTAAAGCATCCTCTAATAACAATCGAATGTTTTTTAAAAAAAGTCTCCAATTCACGTTACATCCTGGCTAGAACCCATTTAGTTGCGGTGGGAAGTGAGGATTTGGCCATGGGATGCTACAGTAGAACACATTTTTCTGGCTTGATAAATCGGTCCATATGGAAAGGCAGCAAATTCTGAGGGGGTCAAAATGCCCCTCAGAATGAGCTACCACCTGGAAAGGAAGCAAATTCTGAGGGGGTCAAAATGCCCCTCAGAATGAGCTACCACCTGAATTGCATTACAGTTTAATCAAACTATAGCAATTTTCTCCCACATATTCTGCTAGTGTGAAAACACACTACTGGCCTCACTAAATAATCTTCCAATAACAATTGAGTTTTTTCCAAAAACATCTCACTTTCATGAAACTTCAATACAGGCATGTGAATAAAGAACTAACACTGGCCTTCCTAAAGCATCCTCTAATAAAAATTGAGTGTTTCAAAAAACTGTCCCCAATTCACATTGCATGCTGGCTAGAACCCACTTAGTTGCATTGGGGAGTAGGGATTTGGCTATGGGACACCACAGTAGAACAGATGTGTTCCAACTTGATTAAGCGGTCCATAAGAAAAGGCAGCAAATTCTGAGGGCAGCACAGGCAGCAAATTCTGAGGGGGTCAAAATGCCCGTCAGAATGAGCTACCACCTGTATAGGCAGCAATTTCTGAGGGGGTCAAAATGCCCCTCAGAATGAGCTACCACCTGAATTGCATAACAGTTTACTCAAACTATAGCACTTTTCTCAAACATATTCTGCTAGTGTGAAAACACCCTACTGGCCTCACTAAATAATCTTCCAATAACTATTGAGTTTTTCCAAAAGGGTAACTTTTCATGTAACTTCAATACAGGCATGTGAATAAAGAAGTAAGACTGACCTTCCTAAAGCATCCTCTAATAATAATTGAGTGTTTCAAAAAGCTGTTTCCAATTCACGTTACATCGTGGATAGAACCCACTTAGTTGCGGTGGGGAGCCAGGATTTGGCCATGGGACACCACAGTAGAACAGATGTGTTCCAGCTTCCGGTCCATATGGAAAGGAAGCAAATTCTGAGGGGGCCAAAATGCCCCTCAGAATGAGCTACCACCTGTATAGGCAGCAAATTCTGAGGGGGTCAAAATGCCCGTCAGAATGAGCTACCACCTGTATAGGCAGCAAATTCTGAGGGGGTCAAAATGCCCCTCAGAATGAGCTACCACCTGAATTGCATTACAGTTTACTCAAACTATAGCACTTTTCTCCCACATATTCTGCTAGTGTGAAAACACCCTACTGGCCTCACTAAATAATCTTCCAATAACAATTAAGTTTTTTCAAAAAAGATCTCACTTTCATGTAACTTCAATACAGGCATGTGAATAAAGAACTAACACTGGCCTTCCTAAAGCATCCTCTAATAAAAATTGAGTGTTTCAAAAAACTTCCCCAATTCCAATTACATGCTAGCTAGAACCCACATAGTTGCGGTTGAGAGTCAGGATTTGGCTATGGGACGCCACAGTAGAACAGATGTGCTCCAGCTTGATTAAGCGGTCCATAAGGAAAGGCAGCAAATTCTGAGGGGGTCAAAATGACCCTCAGAATGAGCTACCACCTGTACAGGCAGCAAATTCTGAGGGGGTCAAAATGCCCCTCAGAATGAGCTACCACCTGTACAGGCAGCAAATTCTGAGGGGGTCAAAATGCCCCTCAGAATGAGCTACCACCTTAATTGCATCACAGTTTAATCAAACTATAGCAATTTTCTCCCACATATTCTGCTAGTGTGAAAACACACTACTGGCCTCACTAAATACTCTTCCAATAACAATTGAATTTTTTCAAAAAGGTCTCACTTTCATGTAAATTCTAAACAGGCATGTGAATAAAGAACTAAGACTGGCCTTCCTAAAGCATACTCTAATAATAATTAAGTGTTTCAAAAAACTGTCCCCAATTCCAATTACATGCTGGCTAGAACCCACATAGTTGCAGTGGAGAGTCAGGATTTGGCTATGGGACCCCACAGTAGAACAGATGTGTTACAGCTTGATTAAGCGGTCCATAAGGAAAGGCAGCAAATTCTGAGGGGGTCAAAATGCCCATCAGAATGAGCTACCACCTTAATTGCATCACAGTTTAATCAAACTATAGCAATTTTCTCCCACATATTCTGCGAGTGTGAAAACACACTACTGGCCTCACTAAATAATCTTCCAATAACAATTGAGTTTCTTCCAAAAAGGTCTCACTTTCATGTAACTTCAATACAGGCATGTGAGTAAAGAACTAAGACTGGCGTTCCTAAAGCATCCTCTAATAACAATCGAATGTTTAAAAAAAGAAAGTCTCCAAATCACGTCACATCCTGGGTAGAACCTACTTAGTTGCGGTGGGAAGTCAGGATTTGGCCATGGGACACCACAGTAGAACAGATGTGTTCCAGCTTGATTAAGTGGTCCATAAGGAAAGGCAGCAAATTCTGAGGGGGTCAAAATGCCCCTCAGAATGAGCTACCACCTGTATAGGCAGCAAATTCTGAGGGGGTCAAAATGCCCCTCAGAATGAACTACCACCTTAATTGCATCACAGTTTAATCAAACTATAGCAATTTTCTCCCACATATTCTGCTAGTGTGAAAACACACTACTGGCCTCACTAAATAATCTTCCAATAACAATTGAGTTTTTTCCAAAAAGGTCTCACTTTCATGTAACTTCAATACAGGCATGTGAATAAAGAACTAAGACTGGCCTTCCTAAAGCATACTCTAATAATAATTGAGTGTTTCAAAAAACTGTCCCCAATTCACATTACATGCTGGCTAGAACCCACTTAGTTGCGGTGGGGAGTCAGGATTTGGCTATGGGACGCCACAATAGAACAGATGTTTTCCAGCTTGATTAAGTGGTCCATAAGGAAAGGCAGCAAATTCTGAGGGGGTCAAAATGCCCCTCAGAATGAGCTACCACCTGTACAGGCAGCAAATTCTGAGGGGTTCAAAATGCCCCTCAGAATGAGCTACCACATGTATTGCATTACAGTTTACTCAAACTATAGCAACTCTCTCCCAGATATTCTGCTAGTGTGAAAACACCCTACTGGCCTCACTAAATAATCTTCCAATAACAATTGAGTTTTTCCAAAAAGGTACACTTTCATGTAACTGAAATACAGGCATGTGAGTAAAGATCTAAGACTGGCATTCCTAAAGCATCCTCTAAAAACAATCGAATGTTTAAAAAAAAGTCTCCAATTCACGTTACATCCTGGCTAGAACCCACTTAGTTTCGGTGGGAGGTCAGGATTTGGCCATGGGACGCTACAGTATAACACATTTTTCTGGCTTGATAAATCGGTCCAAATGGAAAGGCAGCAAATTCTGAGGGGGTCAAAATGCCCATCAGAATGAGCTAACACCTTAATTGCATCACAGTTTAATCAAACTATAGCAATTTTTTTCCCACATATTCTGCTAGTGTGAAAACACACTACTGGCCTCACTAAATACTCTTCCAATAACAATTGAATTTTTTCAAAAAGGTCTCACTTTCATGTAACTTCAATACAGGCATGTGAATAAAGAACTAAGACTGGCCTTCCTAAAGCATACTCTAATAATAATTGAGTGTTTCAAAAAACTGTCCCCAATTCCAATTACATGCTGGCTACAACCCACTTAATTGCGGTGGAGAGTCAGGATTTGGCTATGGGACACCACAGTAGAACAGATGTGTTCCAGCTTGATTAAGCGGTCCATAAGGAAAGGCAGCAAATTCTGAGGGGGTCAAAATGACCCTCAGAATGAGCTACCACCTGTACAGGCAGCAAATTCTGAGGCGGTCAAAATGCCCCTCAGAATGAGCTACCACCTTAATTGCATCACAGTTTAATCAAACTATAGCAATTTCCTCCCACATATTCTGCTAGTGTGAAACACTACTGGCCTCACTAAATAATCTTCCAATAACTATTGAGTTTTTTCCAAAAAGGTCTCACTTTCATGTAACTTCAATACAGGCATGTGATTAAAGAATTAAGACTGACCTTCCTAAAGCATCCTCTAATAACAATCGAAAAAATTCTCCAATTCACGTTACGGCCTGGCTAGAACCCACTTAGTTGCGGTGGGGAGTCAGGATTTGGCTATGGGACGCCAGAGTAGAACAGATGTTTTCCAGCTTGATTAAGTGGTCCATAAGGAAAGGCAGCAAATTCTGAGGGGGTCAAAATGCCCCTCAGAATGAGCTACCACCTGTATAGGCAGCAAATTCTGAGGGGGTCAAAATGCCCCTCAGAATGAGCTACCACCTGTACAGGCAGCAAATTCTGAGGGGGTCAAAATGCCCCTCAGAATGAGCTACCACCTGAATTGCATTACAGTTTACTCAAACTATAGCAATTTTCTCCCACATATTCTGCTAGTGTGAAAACACACTACTGGCCTCACTAAATAATCTTCCGATAACTATTGAGTTTTTTCCAAAAAGCATACTCTAATAATAATTGAGTGTTTCAAAAAACTGTCCCCAATTCCAATTACATGCTGGCTAGAACCCACTTAGTTGTGGTGGAGAGTCAGGATTTGGCTATGGGACGCCACAGTAGAACAGATGTGTTCCAGCTTGATTGAGTGGTCCATAAGGAAAGGCAGCAAATTCTGAGGGGGTCAAAATGCCCCTCAGAATCAGCTACCACATGTATAGGCAGCAAATTCTGAGGGGGTCAAAATGCCCCTCAGAATGAGCTACCACCTGAATTGCATTACAGTTTACTCAAACTATAGCACTTTTCTCCCACGTATTCTGCTAGTGTGAAAACACCCTACTGGCCTCACTAAATAATCTTCCAATAACAATTGAGTTTTTCCAAAAAGGTACACTTTCATGTAACTGCAATACAGGCATGTGAGTAAAGAACTAAGACTGGCGTTCCTAAAGCATCCTCTAAAAACAATTGAATGTTTAAAAAAAAGTCTCCAATTCACATGACATCCCGGCTAGAACCCACTTAGTTGTGGTGGGGAGTCAGGATTTGGCCATGGGACACCACAGTAGAACAGATGTGTTCCAGCTTGATTAAGTGGTCCATAAGGAAAGGCAGCAAATTCTGAGGGGGTCAAAATGCCCCTCAGAATGAGCTACCACCTGTATAGGCAGCAAATTCTGAGGGGGTCAAAATGCCCCTCAGAATGAGCTACCACCTGAATTGCATTACAGTTTAATCAAACTATAGCAATTTTCTCCCACATATTCTGCTAGTGTGAAAACACACTACTGGCCTCACTAAATACTCTTCCAATAACAATTGAGTTTTTTCAAAAAGGTCTTACTTTCATGTAACTTCAATACAGGCATGTGAGTAAAGAACTAAGACTGGCGTTCCTAAAGCATCCTCTAAAAACAATCGAATGTTTAAAAAAAAGTCTCCAATTCACATGACATCCTGGCTAGGACCCACTCAGTTGTGGTGGGGAGTCAGGATTTGGCCATGGGACACCACAGTAGAACAGATGTGTTCCAGCTTGATTAAGTGTTCCATAAGGAAAGGCAGCAAATTCTGAGGGGGTCAAAATGCCCCTCAGAATGAGCTACCACCTGTATAGGCAGCAAATTCTGAGGGGGTCAAAATGCCCCTCAGAATGAGCTACCACCTGAATTGCATTACAGTTTAATCAAACTATAGCAATTTTCTCACACATTTTCTGCTAGTGTGAAAACACACTACTGGCCTCACTAAATAATCTTCCAATAACAATTGAGTTTTTCCAAAAAGGTACACTTTCATGTAACTGCAATACAGGCATGTGAGTAAAGAACTAAGACTGGCGTTCCTAAAGCATCCTCTAAAAACAATCGAATGTTTAAAAAAAAGTCTCCAATTCACATGACATCCTGGCTAGAACCCACTTAGTTGTGGTGGGGAGTCAGGATTTGGCCATGGGACACCACAGTGGAACAGATGTGTTCCAGCTTGATTAAGTGGTCCATAAGGAAAGGCAGCAAATTCTGAGGGGGTCAAAATGCCCCTCAGAATGAGCTACCACCTGTATAGGCAGCAAATTCTGAGGGGGTCAAAATGCCCCTCAGAATGAGCTACCACCTGTATAGGCAGCAAATTCTGAGGGGGTCAAAATGCCCCTCAGAATGAGCTAGCACCTTAATTGCATCACATTTTAATCAAACTATAGCAATTTTCTCCCACATATTCTGCTAGTGTGAAAACACATACTGGCCTCACTAAATACTCTTCCAATAACAATTGAATTTTTTCAAAAAGGTCTCACTTTCATGTAACTTCAATACAGGCATGTGAATAAAGAACTAAGACTGGCCTTCCTAAAGCATACTCTAATAATAATTGAGTGTTTCAAAAAACTGTCCCCAATTCCAATTACATGCTGGCTAGAACCCACTTAGTTGTGGTGGAGAGTCAGGATTTGGCTATGGGACGCCACAGTAGAACAGATGTGTTCCAGCTTGATTAAGCGGTCCATAAGGAAAGGCAGCAAATTCTGAGGGGGTCAAAATTACCCTCAGAATGAGCTACCACCTGTACAGGCAGCAAATTCTGAGGGGGTCAAAATGCCCCTCAGAATGAGCTACCACCTTAATTGCATCACAGTTTAATCAAACTATAGCAATTTTCTCCCACATATTCTGCTAGTGTGAAAACACACTACTGGCCTCACTAAATACTCTTCCAATAACAATTGAATTTTTTCAAAAAGGTCTCACTTTCATGTAACTTCAATACAGGCATGTGAATAAAGAACTAAGACTGGCCTTCCTAAAGCATACTCTAATAATAATTGAGTGTTTCAAAAAACTGTCCCCAATTCCAATTACATGCTGGCTAGAACCCACTTAGTTGCGGTGGAGAGTCAGGATTTGGCTATGGGACGCCACAGTAGAACAGATGTGTTCCAGCTTGATTAAGCGGTCCATAAGGAAAGGCAGCAAATTCTGAGGGGGTCAAAATGCCCCTCAGAATGAGCTACCACCTGTACAGGCAGCAAATTCTGAGGGGGTCAAAATGCCCCTCAGAATGAGCTACCACCTTAATTGCTTCAGAGTTTAATCAAACTATAGCAATTTTCTCCCACATATTCTGCTAGTGTGAAAACACACTACTGGCCTCACTAAATAATCTTCCAATAACAATTGAGTTTTTTCCAAAAAGGTCTCACTTTCATGTAACTTCAATACAGGCATGTGAATAAAGAATTAAGACTGACCTTCCTAAAGCATCCTCTAATAACAATCGAATGTTTAAAAAAATTCTCCAATTCACGTTACGGCCTGGCTAGAACCCACTTAGTTGCTGTGGGGAGTCAGGATTTGGCTATGGGACGCCAGAGTAGAACAGATGTGTTCCAGCTTGATTAAGTGGTCCATAAGGAAAGGCAGCAAATTCTGAGGGGGTCAAAATGCCCCTCAGAATCAGCTACCACCTGTATAGGCAGCAAATTCTGTGGGGGTCAAAATGCCCCTCAGAATGAGCTACCACCTGTACAGGCAGCAAATTCTGAGGGGGTCAAAATGCCCCTCAGAATGAGCTACCACCTGAATTGCATTACAGTTTACTCAAACTATAGCACTTTTCTCCCACGTATTCTGCTAGTGTGAAAACACACTACTGGCCTCACTAAATAATCTTCCAATAACAATTGAGTTTTTCCAAAAAGGTACAATTTTTATGTAACTGCAATACAGGCATCTGAGTAAAGATCTAAGACTGGCGTTCCTAAAGCATCCTCTAATAACAATCGAAAGTTTAAAAAAAAAGTCTCCAATTCACCTTACATCCTGGCTAGAACCCACTTAGTTGCGGTGGGAAGTCAGGATTTGGCCATGGGACGCTACAGTATAACACATTGTTCTGGCTTGATAAATCGGTCCATATGGAAAGGCAGCAAATTCTGAGGGGTCAAAATGCCCCTCAGAATGAGCTACCACCTGAATTGCATTACAGTTTACTCAAACTATAGCAATTTTCTCCCACATATTCTGCTAGTGTGAAAACACCCTACTGGCCTCACTAAATAATCTTCCAAAAAGGTCTCACTTTCATGTAGCTGCAATACAGGCATGTGAGTAAAGAACTAAGACTGGCCTTCCTAAAACAACCTCTAATAACAATCAAATGTTTAAAAATATCTTCCCCAATTCATGTTACATCCTGGCTAGAACCCACTTGGTTTCGGTGGGGAGCTAGGATTTGACCACGGTACACTACAGAAGAACGGATGTGTTCTGACTTGATAAATCGGTCCATATGGAAAGGCAGCAAATTCTGAGGGGGTCAAAATGCCCCTCAGAATGAGCTACCACATGTATTACTCTTTACTCGTTATTATTACTCGATTACTGGCTTTCCTGTAGCTCATCCAGTAGAGCTTTGCGTTAGCAACACCAAGGTCATGGGTTCGATTCCCAGGCAAGGCAAGAATTGACAAAAAAAAAGTAAAATGTGTACCTTCAAAATGTAATGAACGTCTTCCAAATTCATAAATGTAAATGTACTCAAACTATAGCAACTCTCTCCCCAACATTCTACTATTGTGAAAACACCCTACTGGCCTCACTAAATAATCTTCAAATAACATTTGAGTTTTCTCCAAAAACGTCTCACTTTCATGTAACTGCAATACAGGCATGATAGTAAAGTACTAAGACTGGCCTTCCTAAAGCATCCTCTAATAACAATTGAGTGTTTCAAAAAAAGGTCCCCAATTCACGTTACATCCTGGTTAGAACCCACTTACTTTCGGTGAGGAGTCAGGATTTGGCAGTGGGATGCTACAGTAGAACAGATGTGTTCTGTCTTGATAAAACAGTCCATAAGGAAAGGCAGCAAATAATCTTCCAAAAAGGTCTCACTTTCATGTAACTGCGCATGTAAATCGGTCCATAAGGAAAGGCAGCAAATTCTGAGGGGGTCAAAATGCCCCTCAGAATGAGCTACCACCTGTATAGGCAGCAAATTCTGAGGGGATCAAAATGCCCCTCAGAATGAGCTACCACCTGAATTGCATTACAGTTTAATCAAACTATGGCAATTTTCTCCCACATATTCTGCTAGTGTGAAAACACACGACTGGCCTCACTAAATACTCTTCCAATAACAAATGAATTTTTTCAAAAAGGTCTCACTTTCATGTAACTTCAAAACAGGCATGTGAATAAAGATCTAAGACTGGCCTTCCTGAAGCATTCAAAAAACTGTCCCCAATTCACATGACATCCTGGCTAGAACCCACTTAGTTGTGTTGGGGAGTAGGGATTTGGCTATGGGACGCCACAGTAGAACAGATGTGTTCCAGCTTGAATAAGCGGTCCATAAGAAAAGGCAGAAAATTCTGAGGGGGTCAAAATGCCCGTCAGAATGAGCTACCACCTGTATAGGCAGCAATTTCTGAGGGGGTCAAAATGCCCCTCAGAATGAGCTACCACCTGAATTGCATAACAGTTTACTCAAACTATAGCACTTTTCTCAAACATATTCTGCTAGTGTGAAAACACCCTACTGGCCTCACTAAATAATCTTCCAATAACAATTGAGTTTTTCCAAAAGGGTAACTTTTCATGTAACTTCAATACAGGCATGTGAATAAAGAAGTAAGACTGACCTTCCTAAAGCATCCTCTAATAATAATTGAGTGTTTCAAAAAGCTGTTTCCAATTCACGTTACATCGTGGATAGAACCCACTTAGTTGTGGAGGGGAGCCAGGATTTGGCCATGGGACACCACAGTAGAACAGATGTGTTCCAGCTTGATTAAGCGGTCCATATGGAAAGGAAGCAAATTCTGAGGGGGTCAAAATGCCCCTCAGAATGAGCTACCACCTGTATAGGCAGCAAATTCTGAGGGGGTCAAAATGCCCGTCAGAATGAGCTACCACCTGTATAGGCAGCAAATTCTGAGGGGGTCAAAATGCCCCTCAGAATGAGCTACCACCTGAATTGCATTACAGTTTACTCAAACTATAGCACTTTTCTCCCACATATTATGCTAGTGTGAAAACACCCTACTGGCCTCACTAAATAATCTTCCAATAACAATTGAGTTTTTCCCAAAAGGTACACTTTCATGTAACTGCAATACAGGCATGTGAGTAAAGAACTAAGACTGGCGTTCCTAAAGCATCCTCTAATAACAATCGAATGTTTTTTAAAAAAAGTCTCCAATTCACGTTACATCCTGGCTAGAACCCATTTAGTTGCGGTGGGAAGTGAGGATTTGGCCATGGGATGCTACAGTAGAACACATTTTTCTGGCTTGATAAATCGGTCCATATGGAAAGGCAGCAAATTCTGAGGGGGTCAAAATGCCCCTCAGAATGAGCTACCACCTGGAAAGGAAGCAAATTCTGAGGGGGTCAAAATGCCCCTCAGAATGAGCTACCACCTGAATTGCATTACAGTTTAATCAAACTATAGCAATTTTCTCCCACATATTCTGCTAGTGTGAAAACACACTACTGGCCTCACTAAATAATCTTCCAATAACAATTGAGTTTTTTCCAAAAACATCTCACTTTCATGAAACTTCAATACAGGCATGTGAATAAAGAACTAACACTGGCCTTCCTAAAGCATCCTCTAATAAAAATTGAGTGTTTCAAAAAACTGTCCCCAATTCACATTGCATGCTGGCTAGAACCCACTTAGTTGCATTGGGGAGTAGGGATTTGGCTATGGGACACCACAGTAGAACAGATGTGTTCCAACTTGATTAAGCGGTCCATAAGAAAAGGCAGCAAATTCTGAGGGCAGCACAGGCAGCAAATTCTGAGGGGGTCAAAATGCCCGTCAGAATGAGCTACCACCTGTATAGGCAGCAATTTCTGAGGGGGTCAAAATGCCCCTCAGAATGAGCTACCACCTGAATTGCATAACAGTTTACTCAAACTATAGCACTTTTCTCAAACATATTCTGCTAGTGTGAAAACACCCTACTGGCCTCACTAAATAATCTTCCAATAACTATTGAGTTTTTCCAAAAGGGTAACTTTTCATGTAACTTCAATACAGGCATGTGAATAAAGAAGTAAGACTGACCTTCCTAAAGCATCCTCTAATAATAATTGAGTGTTTCAAAAAGCTGTTTCCAATTCACGTTACATCGTGGATAGAACCCACTTAGTTGCGGTGGGGAGCCAGGATTTGGCCATGGGACACCACAGTAGAACAGATGTGTTCCAGCTTCCGGTCCATATGGAAAGGAAGCAAATTCTGAGGGGGCCAAAATGCCCCTCAGAATGAGCTACCACCTGTATAGGCAGCAAATTCTGAGGGGGTCAAAATGCCCGTCAGAATGAGCTACCACCTGTATAGGCAGCAAATTCTGAGGGGGTCAAAATGCCCCTCAGAATGAGCTACCACCTGAATTGCATTACAGTTTACTCAAACTATAGCACTTTTCTCCCACATATTCTGCTAGTGTGAAAACACCCTACTGGCCTCACTAAATAATCTTCCAATAACAATTAAGTTTTTTCAAAAAAGATCTCACTTTCATGTAACTTCAATACAGGCATGTGAATAAAGAACTAACACTGGCCTTCCTAAAGCATCCTCTAATAAAAATTGAGTGTTTCAAAAAACTTCCCCAATTCCAATTACATGCTAGCTAGAACCCACATAGTTGCGGTTGAGAGTCAGGATTTGGCTATGGGACGCCACAGTAGAACAGATGTGCTCCAGCTTGATTAAGCGGTCCATAAGGAAAGGCAGCAAATTCTGAGGGGGTCAAAATGACCCTCAGAATGAGCTACCACCTGTACAGGCAGCAAATTCTGAGGGGGTCAAAATGCCCCTCAGAATGAGCTACCACCTGTACAGGCAGCAAATTCTGAGGGGGTCAAAATGCCCCTCAGAATGAGCTACCACCTTAATTGCATCACAGTTTAATCAAACTATAGCAATTTTCTCCCACATATTCTGCTAGTGTGAAAACACACTACTGGCCTCACTAAATACTCTTCCAATAACAATTGAATTTTTTCAAAAAGGTCTCACTTTCATGTAAATTCTAAACAGGCATGTGAATAAAGAACTAAGACTGGCCTTCCTAAAGCATACTCTAATAATAATTAAGTGTTTCAAAAAACTGTCCCCAATTCCAATTACATGCTGGCTAGAACCCACATAGTTGCAGTGGAGAGTCAGGATTTGGCTATGGGACCCCACAGTAGAACAGATGTGTTACAGCTTGATTAAGCGGTCCATAAGGAAAGGCAGCAAATTCTGAGGGGGTCAAAATGCCCATCAGAATGAGCTACCACCTTAATTGCATCACAGTTTAATCAAACTATAGCAATTTTCTCCCACATATTCTGCGAGTGTGAAAACACACTACTGGCCTCACTAAATAATCTTCCAATAACAATTGAGTTTCTTCCAAAAAGGTCTCACTTTCATGTAACTTCAATACAGGCATGTGAGTAAAGAACTAAGACTGGCGTTCCTAAAGCATCCTCTAATAACAATCGAATGTTTAAAAAAAGAAAGTCTCCAAATCACGTCACATCCTGGGTAGAACCTACTTAGTTGCGGTGGGAAGTCAGGATTTGGCCATGGGACACCACAGTAGAACAGATGTGTTCCAGCTTGATTAAGTGGTCCATAAGGAAAGGCAGCAAATTCTGAGGGGGTCAAAATGCCCCTCAGAATGAGCTACCACCTGTATAGGCAGCAAATTCTGAGGGGGTCAAAATGCCCCTCAGAATGAACTACCACCTTAATTGCATCACAGTTTAATCAAACTATAGCAATTTTCTCCCACATATTCTGCTAGTGTGAAAACACACTACTGGCCTCACTAAATAATCTTCCAATAACAATTGAGTTTTTTCCAAAAAGGTCTCACTTTCATGTAACTTCAATACAGGCATGTGAATAAAGAACTAAGACTGGCCTTCCTAAAGCATACTCTAATAATAATTGAGTGTTTCAAAAAACTGTCCCCAATTCACATTACATGCTGGCTAGAACCCACTTAGTTGCGGTGGGGAGTCAGGATTTGGCTATGGGACGCCACAATAGAACAGATGTTTTCCAGCTTGATTAAGCGGTCCATAAGGAAAGGCAGCAAATTCTGAGGGGTTCAAAATGCCCCTCAGAATGAGCTACCACATGTATTGCATTACAGTTTACTCAAACTATAGCAACTCTCTCCCAGATATTCTGCTAGTGTGAAAACACCCTACTGGCCTCACTAAATAATCTTCCAATAACAATTGAGTTTTTCCAAAAAGGTACACTTTCATGTAACTGAAATACAGGCATGTGAGTAAAGATCTAAGACTGGCATTCCTAAAGCATCCTCTAAAAACAATCGAATGTTTAAAAAAAAGTCTCCAATTCACGTTACATCCTGGCTAGAACCCACTTAGTTTCGGTGGGAGGTCAGGATTTGGCCATGGGACGCTACAGTATAACACATTTTTCTGGCTTGATAAATCGGTCCAAATGGAAAGGCAGCAAATTCTGAGGGGGTCAAAATGCCCATCAGAATGAGCTAACACCTTAATTGCATCACAGTTTAATCAAACTATAGCAATTTTTTTCCCACATATTCTGCTAGTGTGAAAACACACTACTGGCCTCACTAAATACTCTTCCAATAACAATTGAATTTTTTCAAAAAGGTCTCACTTTCATGTAACTTCAATACAGGCATGTGAATAAAGAACTAAGACTGGCCTTCCTAAAGCATACTCTAATAATAATTGAGTGTTTCAAAAAACTGTCCCCAATTCCAATTACATGCTGGCTACAACCCACTTAATTGCGGTGGAGAGTCAGGATTTGGCTATGGGACACCACAGTAGAACAGATGTGTTCCAGCTTGATTAAGCGGTCCATAAGGAAAGGCAGCAAATTCTGAGGGGGTCAAAATGACCCTCAGAATGAGCTACCACCTGTACAGGCAGCAAATTCTGAGGCGGTCAAAATGCCCCTCAGAATGAGCTACCACCTTAATTGCATCACAGTTTAATCAAACTATAGCAATTTTCTCCCACATATTCTGCTAGTGTGAAACACTACTGGCCTCACTAAATAATCTTCCAATAACTATTGAGTTTTTTCCAAAAAGGTCTCACTTTCATGTAACTTCAATACAGGCATGTGATTAAAGAATTAAGACTGACCTTCCTAAAGCATCCTCTAATAACAATCGAAAAAATTCTCCAATTCACGTTACGGCCTGGCTAGAACCCACTTAGTTGCGGTGGGGAGTCAGGATTTGGCTATGGGACGCAAGAGTAGAACAGATGTTTTCCAGCTTGATTAAGTGGTCCATAAGGAAAGGCAGCAAATTCTGAGGGGGTCAAAATGCCCCTCAGAATGAGCTACCACCTGTATAGGCAGCAAATTCTGAGGGGGTCAAAATGCCCCTCAGAATGAGCTACCACCTGTACAGGCAGCAAATTCTGAGGGGGTCAAAATGCCCCTCAGAATGAGCTACCACCTGAATTGCATTACAGTTTACTCAAACTATAGCAATTTTCTCCCACATATTCTGCTAGTGTGAAAACACACTACTGGCCTCACTAAATAATCTTCCGATAACTATTGAGTTTTTTCCAAAAAGCATACTCTAATAATAATTGAGTGTTTCAAAAAACTGTCCCCAATTCCAATTACATGCTGGCTAGAACCCACTTAGTTGTGGTGGAGAGTCAGGATTTGGCTATGGGACGCCACAGTAGAACAGATGTGTTCCAGCTTGATTGAGTGGTCCATAAGGAAAGGCAGCAAATTCTGAGGGGGTCAAAATGCCCCTCAGAATCAGCTACCACATGTATAGGCAGCAAATTCTGAGGGGGTCAAAATGCCCCTCAGAATGAGCTACCACCTGAATTGCATTACAGTTTACTCAAACTATAGCACTTTTCTCCCACGTATTCTGCTAGTGTGAAAACACCCTACTGGCCTCACTAAATAATCTTCCAATAACAATTGAGTTTTTCCAAAAAGGTACACTTTCATGTAACTGCAATACAGGCATGTGAGTAAAGAACTAAGACTGGCGTTCCTAAAGCATCCTCTAAAAACAATTGAATGTTTAAAAAAAAGTCTCCAATTCACATGACATCCCGGCTAGAACTCACTTAGTTGTGGTGGGGAGTCAGGATTTGGCCATGGTACACCACAGTAGAACAGATGTGTTCCAGCTTGATTAAGTGGTCCATAAGGAAAGGCAGCAAATTCTGAGGGGGTCAAAATGCCCCTCAGAATGAGCTACCACCTGTATAGGCAGCAAATTCTGAGGGGGTCAAAATGCCCCTCAGAATGAGCTACCACCTGAATTGCATTACAGTTTAATCAAACTATAGCAATTTTCTCCCACATATTCTGCTAGTGTGAAAACACACTACTGGCCTCACTAAATACTCTTCCAATAACAATTGAGTTTTTTCAAAAAGGTCTTACTTTCATGTAACTTCAATACAGGCATGTGAGTAAAGAACTAAGACTGGCGTTCCTAAAGCATCCTCTAAAAACAATCGAATGTTTAAAAAAAAGTCTCCAATTCACATGACATCCTGGCTAGGACCCACTCAGTTGTGGTGGGGAGTCAGGATTTGGCCATGGGACACCACAGTAGAACAGATGTGTTCCAGCTTGATTAAGTGTTCCATAAGGAAAGGCAGCAAATTCTGAGGGGGTCAAAATGCCCCTCAGAATGAGCTACCACCTGTATAGGCAGCAAATTCTGAGGGGGTCAAAATGCCCCTCAGAATGAGCTACCACCTGAATTGCATTACAGTTTAATCAAACTATAGCAATTTTCTCACACATTTTCTGCTAGTGTGAAAACACACTACTGGCCTCACTAAATAATCTTCCAATAACAATTGAGTTTTTCCAAAAAGGTACACTTTCATGTAACTGCAATACAGGCATGTGAGTAAAGAACTAAGACTGGCGTTCCTAAAGCATCCTCTAAAAACAATCGAATGTTTAAAAAAAAGTCTCCAATTCACATGACATCCTGGCTAGAACCCACTTAGTTGTGGTGGGGAGTCAGGATTTGGCCATGGGACACCACAGTGGAACAGATGTGTTCCAGCTTGATTAAGTGGTCCATAAGGAAAGGCAGCAAATTCTGAGGGGGTCAAAATGCCCCTCAGAATGAGCTACCACCTGTATAGGCAGCAAATTCTGAGGGGGTCAAAATGCCCCTCAGAATGAGCTACCACCTGTATAGGCAGCAAATTCTGAGGGGGTCAAAATGCCCCTCAGAATGAGCTAGCACCTTAATTGCATCACAGTTTAATCAAACTATAGCAATTTTCTCCCACATATTCTGCTAGTGTGAAAACACATACTGGCCTCACTAAATACTCTTCCAATAACAATTGAATTTTTTCAAAAAGGTCTCACTTTCATGTAACTTCAATACAGGCATGTGAATAAAGAACTAAGACTGGCCTTCCTAAAGCATACTCTAATAATAATTGAGTGTTTCAAAAAACTGTCCCCAATTCCAATTACATGCTGGCTAGAACCCACTTAGTTGTGGTGGAGAGTCAGGATTTGGCTATGGGACGCCACAGTAGAACAGATGTGTTCCAGCTTGATTAAGCGGTCCATAAGGAAAGGCAGCAAATTCTGAGGGGGTCAAAATTACCCTCAGAATGAGCTACCACCTGTACAGGCAGCAAATTCTGAGGGGGTCAAAATGCCCCTCAGAATGAGCTACCACCTTAATTGCATCACAGTTTAATCAAACTATAGCAATTTTCTCCCACATATTCTGCTAGTGTGAAAACACACTACTGGCCTCACTAAATACTCTTCCAATAACAATTGAATTTTTTCAAAAAGGTCTCACTTTCATGTAACTTCAATACAGGCATGTGAATAAAGAACTAAGACTGGCCTTCCTAAAGCATACTCTAATAATAATTGAGTGTTTCAAAAAACTGTCCCCAATTCCAATTACATGCTGGCTAGAACCCACTTAGTTGCGGTGGAGAGTCAGGATTTGGCTATGGGACGCCACAGTAGAACAGATGTGTTCCAGTTTGATTAAGCGGTCCATAAGGAAAGGCAGCAAATTCTGAGGGGGTCAAAATGCCCCTCAGAATGAGCTACCACCTGTACAGGCAGCAAATTCTGAGGGGGTCAAAATGCCCCTCAGAATGAGCTACCACCTTAATTGCTTCAGAGTTTAATCAAACTATAGCAATTTTCTCCCACATATTCTGCTAGTGTGAAAACACACTACTGGCCTCACTAAATAATCTTCCAATAACAATTGAGTTTTTTCCAAAAAGGTCTCACTTTCATGTAACTTCAATACAGGCATGTGAATAAAGAATTAAGACTGACCTTCCTAAAGCATCCTCTAATAACAATCGAATGTTTAAAAAAATTCTCCAATTCACGTTACGGCCTGGCTAGAACCCACTTAGTTGCTGTGGGGAGTCAGGATTTGGCTATGGGACGCCAGAGTAGAACAGATGTGTTCCAGCTTGATTAAGTGGTCCATAAGGAAAGGCAGCAAATTCTGAGGGGGTCAAAATGCCCCTCAGAATCAGCTACCACCTGTATAGGCAGCAAATTCTGTGGGGGTCAAAATGCCCCTCAGAATGAGCTACCACCTGTACAGGCAGCAAATTCTGAGGGGGTCAAAATGCCCCTCAGAATGAGCTACCACCTGAATTGCATTACAGTTTACTCAAACTATAGCACTTTTCTCCCATGTATTCTGCTAGTGTGAAAACACACTACTGGCCTCACTAAATAATCTTCCAATAACAATTGAGTTTTTCCAAAAAGGTACAATTTTTATGTAACTGCAATACAGGCATCTGAGTAAAGATCTAAGACTGGCGTTCCTAAAGCATCCTCTAATAACAATCGAAAGTTTAAAAAAAAAGTCTCCAATTCACCTTACATCCTGGCTAGAACCCACTTAGTTGCGGTGGGAAGTCAGGATTTGGCCATGGGACGCTACAGTATAACACATTGTTCTGGCTTGATAAATCGGTCCATATGGAAAGGCAGCAAATTCTGAGGGGTCAAAATGCCCCTCAGAATGAGCTACCACCTGAATTGCATTACAGTTTACTCAAACTATAGCAATTTTCTCCCACATATTCTGCTAGTGTGAAAACACCCTACTGGCCTCACTAAATAATCTTCCAAAAAGGTCTCACTTTCATGTAGCTGCAATACAGGCATGTGAGTAAAGAACTAAGACTGGCCTTCCTAAAACAACCTCTAATAACAATCAAATGTTTAAAAATATCTTCCCCAATTCATGTTACATCCTGGCTAGAACCCACTTGGTTTCGGTGGGGAGCTAGGATTTGACCACGGTACACTACAGAAGAACGGATGTGTTCTGACTTGATAAATCGGTCCATATGGAAAGGCAGCAAATTCTGAGGGGGTCAAAATGCCCCTCAGAATGAGCTACCACATGTATTACTCTTTACTCGTTATTATTACTCGATTACTGGCTTTCCTGTAGCTCATCCAGTAGAGCTTTGCGTTAGCAACACCAAGGTCATGGGTTCGATTCCCAGGCAAGGCAAGAATTGACAAAAAAAAAGTAAAATGTGTACCTTCAAAATGTAATGAACGTCTTCCAAATTCATAAATGTAAATGTACTCAAACTATAGCAACTCTCTCCCCAACATTCTACTATTGTGAAAACACCCTACTGGCCTCACTAAATAATCTTCAAATAACATTTGAGTTTTCTCCAAAAACGTCTCACTTTCATGTAACTGCAATACAGGCATGATAGTAAAGTACTAAGACTGGCCTTCCTAAAGCATCCTCTAATAACAATTGAGTGTTTCAAAAAAAGGTCCCCAATTCACGTTACATCCTGGTTAGAACCCACTTACTTTCGGTGAGGAGTCAGGATTTGGCAGTGGGATGCTACAGTAGAACAGATGTGTTCTGTCTTGATAAAACAGTCCATAAGGAAAGGCAGCAAATAATCTTCCAAAAAGGTCTCACTTTCATGTAACTGCGCATGTAAATCGGTCCATAATGAAAGGCAGCAAATTCTGAGGGGGTCAAAATGCCCCTCAGAATGAGCTACCACCTGTATAGGCAGCAAATTCTGAGGGGATCAAAATGCCCCTCAGAATGAGCTACCACCTGAATTGCATTACAGTTTAATCAAACTATGGCAATTTTCTCCCACATATTCTGCTAGTGTGAAAACACACGACTGGCCTCACTAAATACTCTTCCAATAACAATTGAATTTTTTCAAAAAGGTCTCACTTTCATGTAACTTCAAAACAGGCATGTGAATAAAGATCTAAGACTGGCCTTCCTGAAGCATTCAAAAAACTGTCCCCAATTCACATTACATGCTGGCTAGAACCCACTTAGTTGCGGTGGAGAGTCAGGATTTGGCTATGGGATGTCACAGTAGAACAGATGTGTTCCAGCTTGATTAAGCGGTCCTTTAGGAAAGGCAGCAAATTCTGAGGGGGTCAAAATGACCCTTAGAATGAGCTACCACCTGTACAGGCAGCAAATTCTGAGGGGGTCAAAATGCCCCTCAGAATGAGCTACCACCTGTATAGGCAGCAAATTCGGAGGGGGTCAAAATGCCCCTCAGAATGAGCTACCACCTGTATAGGCAGCATATTCTGAGGGGGTCAAAATGCCCCTCAGAATGAGCTACCACCTGTACAGGCAGCAAATTCTGAGGGGGTCAAAATGCCCCTCAGAATGAGCTACCACCTTAATTGCATCACAGTTTAATCAAACTATAGCAATTTTCTCCCACATATTCTGCTAGTGTGAAAACACACTACTGGCCTCACTAAATACTCTTCCAATAACAATTGAATTTTTTCAAAAAGGTCTCACTTTCATGTAACTTCAATACAGGCATGTGAATAAAGAACTAAGACTGGCCTTCCTAAAGCATACTCTAATAATAATTGAGTGTTTCAAAAAACTGTCCCCAATTCCAATTACATGCTGGCTTGAACCCACTTAGTTGCGGTGGAGAGTCAGGATTTGGCTATGGGACGCCACAGTAGAACAGATGTGTTCCAGCTTGATTAAGCGGTCCATAAGGAAAGGCAGCAAATTCTGAGGGGGTCAAAATGACCCTCAGAATGAGCTACCACCTGTACAGGCAGCAAATTCTGAGGGGGTCAAAATAACCCTCAGAATGAGCTACCACCTTAATTGCTTCAGAGTTTAATCAAACTATAGCAATTTTCTCCCACATATTCTGCTAGTGTGAAAACACACTACTGGCCTCACTAAATAATCTTCCAATAACAATTGAGTTTTTTCCAAAAAGGTCTCACTTTCATGTAACTTCAATACAGGCATGTGAATAAAGAATTAAGACTGACCTTCCTAAAGCATCCTCTAATAACAATCGAATGTTTAAAAAAATTCTCCAATTCACGTTACGGCCTAGCTAGAACCCACTTAGTTGCTGTGGGGAGTCAGGATTTGGCTATGGGACGCCAGAGTAGAACAGATGTGTTCCAGCTTGATTAAGTGGTCCATAAGGAAAGGCAGCAAATTCTGAGGGGGTCAAAATGCCCCTCAGAATCAGCTACCACCTGTATAGGCAGCAAATTCTGTGGCGGTCAAAATGCCCCTCAGAATGAGCTACCACCTGTACAGGCAGCAAATTCTGAGGGGGTCAAAATGCCCCTCAGAATGAGCTACCACCTGAATTGCATTACAGTTTACTCAAACTATAGCACTTTTCTCCCACGTATTCTGCTAGTGTGAAAACACACTACTGGCCTCACTAAATAATCTTCCAATAACAATTGAGTTTTTCCAAAAAGGTACACTTTCATGTAACTGCAATACAGGCATCTGAGTAAAGATCTAAGACTGGCGTTCCTAAAGCATCCTCTAATAACAATCGAAAGTTTAAAAAAAAAGTCTCCAATTCACCTTACATCCTGGCTAGAACCCACTTAGTTGCGGTGGGAAGTCAGGATTTGGCCATGGGACGCTACAGTATAACACATTTTTCTGGCTTGATAAATCGGTCCATATGGAAAGGCAGCAAATTCTGAGGGGTCAAAATGCCCCTCAGAATGAGCTACCACCTGAATTGCATTACAGTTTACTCAAACTATAGCAATTTTCTCCCACATATTCTGCTAGTGTGAAAACACCCTACTGGCCTCACTAAATAATCTTCCAAAAAGGTCTCACTTTCATGTAGCTGCAATACAGGCATGTGAGTAAAGAACTAAGACTGGCCTTCCTAAAACAACCTCTAATAACAATCAAATGTTTAAAAATATCTTCCCCAATTCATGTTACATCCTGGCTAGAATCCACTTGGTTTCGGTGGGGAGCTAGGATTTGACCACGGTACACTACAGAAGAACGGATGTGTTCTGACTTGATAAATCGGTCCATATGGAAAGGCAGCAAATTCTGAGGGGGTCAAAATGCCCCTCAGAATGAGCTACCACATGTATTACGTTATTATTACTCTATTACTGGCTTTCCTTTAGCTCATCCAGTAGAGCTTTGCGTTAGCAACACCAAGGTCATGGGTTCGATTCCCAGGCAAGGCAAGAATTGACAAAAAAAATGTAAAATGTGTACCTTCAAAATGTAATGAATGTCTTCCAAATTCATAAATGTAAATGAACTCAAACTATAGCAACTCTCTCCCCAACATTCTACTATTGTGAAAACACCCTACTGGCCTCACTAAATAATCTTCCAATAACAATTGAGTTTTTCCAAAAAGGTACACTTTCATGTAACTGCAATACAGGCATGTGAGTAAAGATCTAAGACTGGCGTTCCTAAAGCATCCTCTAATAACAATCGAAAGTTTAAAAAAAAAGTATCCAATTCACCTTACATCCTGGCTAGAACCCACTTAGTTGCGGTGGGAAGTCAGGATTTGGCCATGGGACGCTACAGTATAACACATTTTTCTGGCTTGATAAATCGGTCCATATGGAAAGGCAGCAAATTCTGAGGGGGTCAAAATGCCCCTCAGAATGAGCTACCACCTGAATTGCATTACAGTTTACTCAAACTATAGCAATTTTCTCCCACATATTCTGCTAGTGTGAAAACACCCTACTGGCCTCACTAAATAATCTTCCAAAAAGGTCTCACTTTCATGTAGCTGCAATACAGGCATGTGAGTAAAGAACTAAGACTGGCCTTCCTAAAACAACCTCTAATAACAATCAAATGTTTAAAAATATCTTCCCCAATTCATGTTACATCCTGGCTAGAACCCACTTGGTTTCGGTGGGGAGCTAGGATTTGACCACGGTACGCTACAGAAGAACGGATGTGTTCTGACTTGATAAATCGGTCCATATGGAAAGGCAGCAAATTCTGAGGGGGTCAAAATGCCCCTCAGAATGAGCTACCACATGTATTACGTTACTCTTTACTCGTTATTATTACTCTATTACTGGCTTTCCTTTAGCTCATCCAGTAGAGCTTTGCGTTAGCAACACCAAGGTCATGGGTTCGATTCCCAGGCAAGGCAAGAATTGACAAAAAAAATGTAAAATGTGTACCTTCAAAATGTAATGAATGTGGTCCAAATTCATAAATGTAAATGAACTCAAACTATAGCAACTCTCTCCCCAACATTCTACTATTGTGAAAACACCCTACTGGCCTCACTAAATAATCTTCAAATAACATTTGAGTTTTCTCCAAAAACGTCTCACTTTCATGTAACTGCAATACAGGCATGATAGTAAAGTACTAAGACTGGCCTTCCTAAAGCATCCTCTAATAACAATTGAGTGTTTCAAAAAAAGTTCCCCAATTCACGTTACATCCTGGTTAGAACCCACTTACTTTCGGTGAGGAATCAGGATTTGGCAGTGGGATGCTACAGTAGAACAGATGTGTTCCAGCTTGATAAAACAGTCCATAAGGAAAGGCAGCAAATAATCTTCCAAAAAGGTCTCACTTTCATGTAACTGCGCATGTAAATCGGTCCATAAGGAAAGGCAGCAAATTCTGAGGGGGTCAAAATGCCCCTCAGAATGAGCTACCACCTGTATAGGCAGCAAATTCTGAGGGGATCAAAATGCCCCTCAGTATGAGCTACCACCTGAATTGCATTACAGTTTAATCAAACTATGGCAATTTTCTCCCACATATTCTGCTAGTGTGAAAACACACGACTGGCCTCACTAAATACTCTTCCAATAACAATTGAATTTTTTCAAAAAGGTCTCACTTTCATGTAACTTCAAAACAGGCATGTGAATAAAGATCTAAGACTGGCCTTCCTGAAGCATTCAAAAAACTGTCCCCAATTCACATGACATCCTGGCTAGAACCCACTTAGTTGTGTTGGGGAGTAGGGATTTGGCTATGGGACGCCACAGTAGAACAGATGTGTTCCAGCTTGATTAAGCGGTCCATAAGAAAAGGCAGAAAATTCTGAGGGGGTCAAAATGCCCCTCAGAATGAGCTACCACCTGTATAGGCAGCAAATTCTGAGGGGGTCAAAATGCCCCTCAGAATGAGCTACCACCTGAATTGCATTACAGTTTACTCAAACTATAGCACTTTTCTCCCACGTATTCTGCTAGTTTGAAAACACCCTACTGGCCTCACTAAATAATCTTCCAATAACAATTGAGTTTTTCCAAAAAGGTACACTTTCATGTAACTGCAATACAGGCATGTGAGTAAAGAACTAAGACTGGCATTCCTAAAGCATCCTCTAAAAACAATTGAATGTTTAAAAAAAAGTCTCCAATTCACATGACATCCCGGCTAGAACCCACTTAGTTGTGGTGGGGAGTCAGGATTTGGCCATGGGACACCACAGTAGAACAGATGTGCTCCAGCTTGATTAAGTGGTCCATAAGGAAAGGCAGCAAATTCTGAGGGGGTCAAAATGCCCCTCAGAATGAGCTACCACCTGTATAGGCAGCAAATTCTGAGGGGGTCAAAATGCCCCTCAGAATGAGCTACCACCTGAATTGCATTACAGTTTAATCAAACTATAGCAATTTTCTCCCACATATTCTGCTAGTGTGAAAACACACTACTGGCCTCACTAAATACTCTTCCAATAACAATTGAGTTTTTTCAAAAAGGTCTCACTTTCATGTAACTTCAATACAGGCATGTGAATAAAGAACTAAGACTGGCGTTCCTAAAGCATCCTCTAAAAACAATTGAATGTTTAAAAAAAAGTCTCCAATTCACATGACATCCCGGCTAGAACCCACTTAGTTGTGGTGGGGAGTCAGGATTTGGCCATGGGACACCACAGTAGAACAGATGTGTTCCAGCTTGATTAAGTGGTCCATAAGGAAAGGCACCAAATTCTGAGGGGGTCAAAATGCCCCTCAGAATGAGCTACCACCTGTATAGGCAGCAAATTCTGAGGGGGTCAAAATGCCCCTCAGAATGAGCTACCACCTGAATTGCATTACAGTTTAATCAAACTATAGCAATTTTTTCACACATTTTCTGCTAGTGTGAAAACACACTACTGGCCTCACTAAATAATCTTCCAATAACAATTGAGTTTTTCCAAAAAGGTACACTTTCATGTAACTGCAATACAGGCATGTGAGTAAAGAACTAAGACTGGCGTTCCTAAAGCATCCTCTAAAAACAATCGAATGTTTAAAAAAAAGTCTCCAATTCACATGACATCCTGGCTAGAACCCACTTAGTTGTGGTGGGGAGTCAGGATTTGGCCATGGGACACCACAGTGGAACAGATGTGTTCCAGCTTGATTAAGTGGTCCATAAGGAAAGGCAGCAAATTCTGATGGGGTCAAAATGCCCCTCAGAATGAGCTACCACCTGTATAGGCAGCAAATTCTGAGGGGGTCAAAATGCCCCTCAGAATGAGCTAGCACCTTAATTGCATCACAGTTTAATCAAACTATAGCAATTTTCTCCCACATATTCTGCTAGTGTGAAAACACATACTGGCCTCACTAAATACTCTTCCAATAACAATTGAATTTTTTCAAAAAGGTCTCACTTTCATGTAACTTCAATACAGGCATGTGAATAAAGAACTAAGACTGGCCTTCCTAAAGCATACTCTAATAATAATTGAGTGTTTCAGAAAACTGTCCCCAATTCCAATTACATGCTGGATAGAACCCACTTAGTTGCGGTGGAGAGTCAGGATTTGGCTATGGGACGCCACAGTAGAACAGATATGTTCCAGCTTGATTAAGCGGTCCATAAGGAAAGGCAGCAAATTCTGAGGGGGTCAAAATGACCCTCAGAATGAGCTACCACCTGTACAGGCAGCAAATTCTGAGGGGGTCAAAATGCCCCTCAGAATGAGCTACCACCTTAATTGCATCACAGTTTAATCAAACTATAGCAATTTTCTCCCACATATTCTGCTAGTGTGAAAACACACTACTGGCCTCACTAAATAATCTTCCAATAACAATTTAGTTTTTTTCCAAAAAGGTCTCACTTTCATGTAACTTCAATACAGGCATGTGAATAAAGAATTAAGACTGACCTTTCTAAAGCATCCTCTAATAACAATCGAATGTTTAAAAAAATTCTCCAATTTACGTTACATCCTGGCTAGAACCCACTTAGTTGCGGTGGGGAGTCAGGTTTTGGCTATGGGACGCCAGAGTAGAACAGATGTGTTCCAGCTTGATTAAGTGGTCCATAATGAAAGGCAGCAAATTCTGAGGGGGTCAAAATGCCCCTCAGAATGAGCTACCACCTGTATAGGCAGCAAATTCTGAGGGGGTCAAAATGCCCCTCAGAATGAGCTACCACCTGTACAGGCAGCAAATTCTGAGGGGGTCAAAATGCCCCTCAGAATGAGCTACCACCTGAATTGCATTACAGTTTACTCAAACTATAGCACTTTTCTCCCACGTATTCTGCTAGTGTGAAAACACCCTACTGGCCTCACTAAATAATCTTCCAATAACAATTGAGTTTTTCCAAAAAGGTACACTTTCATGTAACTGCAATACAGGCATGTGAGTAAAGAACTAAGACTGGCGTTCCTAAAGCATCCTCTAAAAACAATTGAATGTTTAAAAAAAAGTCTCCAATTCACATGATATCCTGGCTAGAACCCACTTAGTTGTGGTGGGGAGTCAGGATTTGGCCATGGGACACCACAGTAGAACAGATGTGTTCCAGCTTGATTAAGTGGTCCATAAGGAAAGGCAGCAAATTCTGAGGGGGTCAAAATGCCCCTCAGAATGAGCTACCACCTGTATAGGCCGCAAATTCTGAGGGGGTCAAAATGCCCCTCAGAATGAGCTACCACCTGAATTGCATTACAGTTTAATCAAACTATAGCAATTTTCTCTCACATATTCTGCTAGTGTGAAAACACACTACTGGCCTCACTAAATACTCTTCCAATAACAATTGAGTTTTTTCAAAAAGGTCTCACTTTCATGTAACTTCAATACAGGCATGTGAATAAAGAACTAAGACTGGCCTTCCTAAAGCATACTCTAATAATAATTGAGTGTTTCAAAAAACTGTCCCCAATTCCAATTACATGCTGGCTAGAACCCACTTAGTTGCGGTCGAGAATCAGGATTTGGCTGTGGGACGCCACAGTAGAACAGATGTGTTCCAGCTTGATTAAGCGTTCCATAAGGAAAGGCAGCAAATTCTGAGGGGGTCAAAATGCCCCTCAGAATGAGCTACCACCTGTACAGGCAGCAAATTCTGAGGGGGTCAAAATGCCCCTCAGAATGAGCTACCATCTTAATTGCATCACAGTTTAATCAAACTATAGCAATTTTCTCCCACATATTCTGCTAGTGTGAAAACACACTACTGGCCTCACTAAATAATCTTCCAATAACAATTGAGTTTTTTCCAAAAAGGTCTCACTTTCATGTAACTTCAATACAGGCATGTGAATAAAGAATTAAGACTGACCTTCCTAAAGCATCCTCTAATAACAATCGAATGTTTAAAAAAATTCTCCAATTCACGTTACGGCCTGGCTAGAACCCACTTAGTTGCGGTGGGGAGTCAGGATTTGGCTATGGGACGCCAGAGTAGAACAGATGTGTTCCAGCTTGATTAAGTGGTCCATAAGGAAAGGCAGCAAATTCTGAGGGGGTCAAAATGCCCCTCAGAATGAGCTACCACCTGTATAGGCAGCAAATTCTGAGGGGGTCAAAATGCCCCTCAGAATGAGCTACCACCTGTACAGGCAGCAAATTCTGAGGGGGTCAAAATGCCCCTCAGAATGAGCTACCACCTGAATTGCATTACAGTTTACTCAATTTATAGCACTTTTCTCCCACGTATTCTGCTAGTGTGAAAACACCCTACTGGCCTCACTAAATAATCTTCCAATAACAATTGAGTTTTTCCAAAAAGGTACACTTTCATGTAACTGCAATACAGGCATGTGAGTAAAGAACTAAGACTGGCGTTCCTAAAGCATCCTCTAAAAACAATCGAATGTTTAAAAAAAAGTCTCCAATTCACATGACATCCTGGCTAGAACCCACTTAGTTGTGGTGGGGAGTCAGGATTTGACCATGGGACACCACAGTAGAACAGATGTGGTCCAGTTTGATTAAGTGGTCCATAAGGAAAGGCAGCAAATTCTGAGGGGGTCAAAATGCCCCTCAGAAAGAGCTACCACCTGTATAGGCAGCAAATTCTGATGGGGTCAAAATGCCCCTCAGACTGAGCTACCACCTGAATTGCATTACAGTTTAATCAAACTATAGCAATTTTCTCCCACATATTCTGCTAGTGTGAAAACACACTACTGGCCTCACTAAATACTCTTCCAATAACAATTGAATTTTTTCAAAAAGGTCTCACTTTCATGTAACTTCAATACAGGCATGTGAATAAAGAACTAAGACTGGCCTTCCTAAAGCATACTCTAATAATAATTGAGTGTTTCAAAAAACTGTCCCCAATTCCAATTACATGCTGGCTAGAACCCACTTAGTTGTGGTGGAGAGTCAGGATTTGGCTATGGGACGCCACAGTAGAACAGATGTGTTCCAGCTTGATTAAGCGGTCCATAAGGAAAGGCAGCAAATTCTGAGGGGGTCAAAATTACCCTCAGAATGAGCTACCACCTGTACAGGCAGCAAATTCTGAGGGGGTCAAAATGCCCCTCAGAATGAGCTACCACCTTAATTGCATCACAGTTTAATCAAACTATAGCAATTTTCTCCCACATATTCTGCTAGTGTGAAAACACACTACTGGCCTCACTAAATACTCTTCCAATAACAATTGAATTTTTTCAAAAAGGTCTCACTTTCATGTAACTTCAATACAGGCATGTGAATAAAGAACTAAGACTGGCCTTCCTAAAGCATACTCTAATAATAATTGAGTGTTTCAAAAAACTGTCCCCAATTCCAATTACATGCTGGCTAGAACCCACTTAGTTGCGGTGGAGAGTCAGGATTTGGCTATGGGACGCCACAGTAGAACAGATGTGTTCCAGCTCGATTAAGCGGTCCATAAGGAAAGGCAGCAAATTCTGAGGGGGTCAAAATGACCCTCAGAATGAGCTACCACCTGTACAGGCAGCAAATTCTGAGGGGGTCAAAATGCCCCTCAGAATGAGCTACCATCTTAATTGCTTCAGAGTTTAATCAAACTATAGCAATTTTCTCCCACATATTCTGCTAGTGTGAAAACACACTACTGGCCTCACTAAATAACCTTCCAATAACAATTGAGTTTTTTCCAAAAAGGTCTCACTTTCATGTAACTTCAATACAGGCATGTGAATAAAGAATTAAGACTGACCTTCCTAAAGCATCCTCTAATAACAATCGAATGTTTAAAAAAATTCTCCAATTCACGTTACGGCCTGGCTAGAACCCACTTAGTTGCTGTGGGGAGTCAGGATTTGGCTATGGGACGCCAGAGTAGAACAGATGTGTTCCAGCTTGATTAAGTGGTCCATAAGGAAAGGCAGCAAATTCTGAGGGGGTCAAAATGCCCCTCAGAATCAGCTACCACCTGTATAGGCAGCAAATTCTGTGGGGGTCAAAATGCCCCTCAGAATGAGCTACCACCTGTACAGGCAGCAAATTCTGAGGGGGTCAAAATGCCCCTCAGAATGAGCTACCACCTGAATTGCATTACAGTTTACTCAAACTATAGCACTTTTCTCCCACGTATTCTGCTAGTGTGAAAACACACTACTGGCCTCACTAAATAATCTTCCAATAACAATTGAGTTTTTCCAAAAAGGTACACTTTCATGTAACTGCAATACAGGCATCTGAGTAAAGATCTAAGACTGGCGTTCCTAAAGCATCCTCTAATAACAATCGAAAGTTTAAAAAAAAAGTCTCCATTTCACCTTACATCCGGGCTAGAACCCACTTAGTTGCGGTGGGAAGTCAGGATTTGGCCATGGGACGCTACAGGATAACACATTTTTCTGGCTTGATAAATCGGTCCATATGGAAAGGCAGCAAATTCTGAGGGGTCAAAATGCCTCTCAGAATGAGCTACCACCTGAATTGCATTACAGTTTACTCAAACTATAGCAATTTTCTCCCACATATTCTGCTAGTGTGAAAACACCCTACTGGCCTCACTAAATAATCTTCCAAAAAGGTCTCACTTTCATGTAGCTGCAATACAGGCATGTGAGTAAAGAACTAAGACTGGCCTTCCTAAAACAACCTCTAATAACAATCAAATGTTTAAAAATATCTTCCCCAATTCATGTTACATCCTGGCTAGAACCCACTTGGTTTCAGTGGGGAGCTAGGATTTGACCACGGTACACTACAGAAGAACGGATGTGTTCTGACTTGATAAATCGGTCCATATGGAAAGGCAGCAAATTCTGAGGGGGTCAAAATGCCCCTCAGAATGAGCTACCACATGTATTACTCTTTACTCGTTATTATTACTCGATTACTGGCTTTCCTGTAGCTCATCCAGTAGAGCTTTGCGTTAGCAACACCAAGGTCATGGGTTTGATTCCCAGGCAAGGCAAGAATTGACAAAAAAAAGTAAAATGTGTACCTTCAAAATGTAATGAACGTCTTCCAAATTCATAAATGTAAATGTACTCAAACTATAGCAACTCTCTATACTAACTATAGCAAAATAATCTTCAAATAACATTTGAGTTTTCTCCAAAAACGTCTCACTTTCATGTAACTGCAATACAGGCATGATAGTAAAGTACTATGACTGGCCTTCCTAAAGCATCCTCTAATAACAATTGAGTGTTTCAAAAAAAGGTCCCCAATTCACGTTACATCCTGGTTAGAACCCACTTACTTTCGGTGAGGAGTCAGGATTTGGCAGTGGGATGCTACAGTAGAACAGATGTGTTCTGTCTTGATAAAACAGTCCATAAGGAAAGGCAGCAAATAATCTTCCAAAAAGGTCTCACTTTCATGTAACTGCGCATGTAAATCGGTCCATAAGGAAAGGCAGCAAATTCTGAGGGGGTCAAAATGCCCCTCAGAATGAGCTACCACCTGTATAGGCAGCAAATTCTGAGGGGATCAAAATGCCCCTCAGAATGAGCTACCACCTGAATTGCATTACAGTTTAATCAAACTATGGCAATTTTCTCCCACATATTTTGCTAGTGTGAAAACACACGACTGGCCTCACTAAATACTCTTCGAATAACAATTGAATTTTTTCAAAAAGGTCTCACTTTCATGTAACTTCAAAACAGGCATGTGAATAAAGATCTAAGACTGGCCTTCCTGAAGCATTCAAAAAACGGTCCCCAATTCACATTACATGCTGGCTAGAACCCACTTAGTTGCGGTGGAGAGTCAGGATTTGGCTATGGGATGTCACAGTAGAACAGATGTGTTCCAGCTTGATTAAGCGGTCCTTAAGGAAAGGCAGCAAATTCTGAGGGGGTCAAAATGACCCTTAGAATGAGCTACCACCTGTACAGGCAGCAAATTCTGAGGGGGTCAAAATGCCCCTCAGAATGAGCTACCACCTGTATAGGCAGCAAATTCTGAGGGGGTCAAAATGCCCCTCAGAATGAGCTACCACCTGTACAGGCAGCAAATTCTGAGGGGGTCAAAATGCCCCTCAGAATGAGCTACCACCTGAATTGCATTACAGTTTACTCAAACTATAGCACTTTTCTCCCACGTATTCTGCTAGTCTGAAAACACCCTACTGGCCTCACTAAATAATCTTCCAATAACAATTGAGTTTTTCCAAAAAGGTACTCTTTCATGTAACTGCAATACAGGCATGTGAGTAAAGAACTAAGACTGGCGTTCCTAAAGCTTCCTCTAAAAACAATCGAATGTTTAAAAAAAAGTCTCCAATTCACATGACATCCTGGCTAGAACCCACTTAGTTGTGGTGGGGAGTCAGGATTTGGCCATGGGACACCACAATAGAACAGATGTGTTCCAGCTTGATTAAGTGGTCCATAAGGAAAGGCAGCAAATTCTGAGGGGGTCAAAATGCCCCTCAGAATGAGCTACCACCTGTATAGGCAGCAAATTCTGAGGGGGTCAAAATGCCCCTCAGAATGAGCTACCACCTGAATTGCATTACAGTTTAATCAAACTATAGCAATTTTCTCTCACATATTCTGCTAGTGTGAAAACACACTACTGGCCTCACTAAATACTCTTCCAATAACAATTGAGTTTTTTCAAAAAGGTCTCACTTTCATGTAACTTCAATACAGGCATGTGAATAAAGAATTAAGACTGACCTTCCTAAAGCATCCTCTAATAACAATCGAATTTTTAAAAAAATTCTCCAATTCACGTTACGGCCCGGCTAGAACCCACTTAGTTGCGGTGGGGAGTCAGGATTTGGCTATGGGACGCCAGAGTAGAACAGATGTGTTCCAGCTTGATTAAGTGGTCCATAAGGAAAGGCAGCAAATTCTGAGGGGGTCAAAATGCCCCTCAGAATGAGCTACCGCCTGTACAGGCAGCAAATTCTGAGGGGGTCAAAATGCCCCTCAGAATGAGCTACCAGCTGAATTGCATTACAGTTTACTCAAACTATAGCAACTCTCTCCCAGATATTCTGCTAGTGTGAAAACACCCTACTGGCCTCACTAAATAATCTTCCAATAACAATTGAGTTTTTCCAAAAAGGTACACTTTCATGTAACTGCAATACAGGCATGTGAGTAAAGATCTAAGACTGGCGTTCCTAAAGCATCCTCTAATAACAATCGAAAGTTTAAAAAAAAAGTCTCCAATTCACCTTACATCCTGGCTAGAACCCACTTAGTTGCGGTGGGAAGTCAGGATTTGGCCATGGGACGCTACAGTATAACACATTTTTCTGGCTTGATAAATCGGTCCATATGGAAAGGCAGCAAATTCTGAGGGGGTCAAAATGCCCCTCAGAATGAGCTACCACCTGAATTGCATTACAGTTTACTCAAACAATAGCAATTTTCTCCCACATATTCTGCTAGTGTGAAAACACCCTACTGACCTCACTAAATAATCTTCCAAAAAGGTCTCACTTTCATGTAGCTGCAATACAGGCATGTGAGTAAAGAACTAAGACTGGCCTTCCTAAAACAACCTCTAATAACAATCAAATGTTTAAAAATATCTTCCCCAATTCATGTTACATCCTGGCTAGAACCCACTTGGTTTCGGTGGGGAGCTAGGATTTGACCACGGTACGCTACAGAAGAACGGATTTGTTCTGACTTGATAAATCGGTCCATATGGAAAGGCAGCAAATTCTGAGGGGGTCAAAATGCCCCTCAGAATGAGCTACCACCTGTATAGGCAGCAAATTCTGAGGGGATCAAAATGCCCCTCAGAATGAGCTACCACCTGAATTGCATTACAGTTTAATCAAACTATGGCAATTTTCTCCCACATATTCTGCTAGTGTGAAAACACACGACTGGCCTCACTAAATACTCTTCCAATAACAATTTAATTTTTTCAAAAAGGTCTCACTTTCATGTAACTTCAAAACAGGCATGTGAATAAAGATCTAAGACTGGCCTTCCTGAAGCATTCAAAAAACTGTCCCCAATTCACATTACATGCTGGCTAGAACCCACTTAGTTGCGGTGGAGAGTCAGGATTTGGCTATGGGATGTCACAGTAGAACAGATGTGTTCCAGCTTGATTAAGCGGTCCTTAAGGAAAGGCAGCAAATTCTGAGGGGGTCAAAATGACCCTTAGAATGAGCTACCACCTGTACAGGCAGCAAATTCTGAGGGGGTCAAAATGCCCCTCAGAATGAGCTACCACCTGTATAGGCAGCAAACTCTGAGGGGGTCAAAATGCCCCTCAGAATGAGCTACCACCTGTATAGGCAGCAAATTCTGAGGGGGTCAAAATGCCCCTCAGAATGAGCTACCACCTGTATAGGCAGCAAATTCTGAGGGGGTCAAAATGCCCCTCAGAATGAGCTACCACCTGAATTGCATTACAGTTTACTCAAACTATAGCACTTTTCTCCCACGTATTCTGCTAGTGTGAAAACACCCTACTGGCCTCACTAAATAATCTTCCAATAACAATTGAGTTTTTCCAAAAAGGTACACTTTCATGTAACTGCAATACAGGCATGTGAGTAAAGAACTAAGACTGGCGTTCCTAAAGCATCCTCTAAAAACAATCGAATGTTTAAAAAAAAGTCTCCAATTCACATGACATCCTGGCTAGAACCCACTTAGTTGTGTTGGGGAGTAGGGATTTGGCTATGGGACGCCACAGTAGAACAGATGTGTTCCAGCTTGATTAAGCGGTCCATAAGAAAAGGCAGCAAATTCTGAGGGGGTCAAAATGCCCCTCAGAATGAGCTACCACCTGTATAGGCAGCAAATTCTGAGGGGGTCAAAATGCCCCTCAGAATGAGCTACCACCTGAATTGCATTACAGTTTAATCAAACTATAGCAATTTTCTCCCACATATTCTGCTAGTGTGAAAACACACTACTGGCCTCACTAAATACTCTTCCAATAACAATTTAATTTTTTCAAAAAGGTCTCACTTTCATGTAACTTCAATACAGGCATGTGAATAAAGAACTAACACTGGCCTTCCTAAAGCATACTCTAATAATAATTGAGTGTTTCAAAAAACTGTCCCCAATTCCAATTACATGCTGGCTAGAACCCACTTAGTTGCGGTGGAGAGTCAGGATTTGGCTATGGGACGCCACAGTAGAACAGATGTGTTCCAGCTTGATTAAGCGGTCCATAAGGAAAGGCAGCAAATTCTGAGGGGGTCAAAATGACCCTCAGAATGAGCTACCACCTGTACAGGCAGCAAATTCTGAGGGGGTCAAAATGCCCCTCAGAATGAGCTACCACCTTAATTGCATCACAGTTTAATCAAACTATAGCAATTTTCTCCCACATATTGTAATAGTGTGAAAACACACTACTGGCCTCACTAAATAATCTTCCAATAACAATTGAGTTTTTTTCCAAAAAGGTCTCACTTTCATGTAACTTCAATACAGGCATTTGAATAAAGAATTAAGACTGACCTTCCTAAAGCATCCTCTAATAACAATCGAATGTTTAAAAAAATTCTCCAATTCACGTTACATCCTGGCTAGAACCCACTTAGTTGCGGTGGGGAGTCAGGATTTGGCTATGGGACGCCAGAGTAGAACAGATGTGTTCCAGCTTGATTAAGTGGTCCATAAGGAAAGGCAGCAAATTCTGAGGGGGTCAAAATGCCCCTCAGAATGAGCTACCACCTGTATAGGCAGCAAATTCTGAGGGGGTCAAAATGCCCCTCAGAATGAGCTACCACCTGTATAGGCAGCAAATTCTGAGGGGTCAAAATGCCCCTCAGAATGAGCTACCACCTGTATAGGCAGCAAATTCTGAGGGGGTCAAAATGCCCCTCAGAATGAGCTACCACCTGAATTGCATTACAGTTTACTCAAACTATAGCAACTCTCTCCCAGATATTCTGCTAGTGTGAAAACACCCTACTGGCCTCACTAAATAATCTTCCAATAACAACTGAGTTTTTCCAAAAAGGTACACTTTCATGTAACTGCAATACAGGCATGTGAGTAAAGATCTAAGACTGGCGTTCCTAAAGCATCCTCTAATAACAATCGAAAGTTTAAAAAAAAGTCTCCAATTCACCTTACATCCTGGCTAGAACCCACTTAGTTGCGGTGGGAAGTCAGGATTTGGCCATGGGACGCTACAGTATAACACATTTTTCTGGCTTGATAAATCGGTCCATATGGAAAGGCAGCAAATTCTGAGGGGGTCAAAATGCCCCTCAGAATGATCTACCACCTGAATTGCATTACAGTTTACTCAAACTATAGCAATTTTCTCCCACATATTCTGCTAGTGTGAAAACACCCTACTGACCTCACTAAATAATCTTCCAAAAAGGTCTCACTTTCATGTAGCTGCAATACAGGCATGTGAGTAAAGAACTAAGACTGGCCTTCCTAAAACAACCTCTAATAACAATCAAATGTTTAAAAATATCTTCCCCAATTCATTTTACATCCTGGCTAGAACCCACTTGGTTTCGGTGGGGAGCTAGGATTTGACCAAGGTACGCTACAGAAGAACGGATGTGTTCTGACTTGATAAATCGGTCCATATGGAAAGGCAGCAAATTCTGAGGGGGTCAAAATGCCCCTCAGAATGAGCTACCACATGTATTACGTTACTCTTTACTCGTTATTATTACTCTATTACTGGCTTTCCTGTAGCTCATCCAGTAGAGCTTTGCGTTAGCAACACCAAGGTCATGGGTTCGATTCCCAGGCAAGGCAAGAATTGACAAAAAAAAAGTAAAATGTGTACCTTCAAAATGTAAATGAACGTCTTCCAAATTCATAAATCTAAATGTACTCAAACTATAGCAACTCTCTCCCCAACATTCTACTTTTGTGAAAACACCCTACTGGCCTCACTAAATAATCTTCAAATAACATTTGAGTTTTCTCCAAAAACGTCTCACTTTCATGTAACTGCAATACAGGCATGATAGTAAAGTACTAAGACTGGCCTTCCTAAAGCATCCTCTAATAACAATTGAGTGTTTCAAAAAAAAGGTCCCCAATTCACGTTACATCCTGGTTAGAACCCACTTACTTTCGGTGAAGAGTCAGGATTTGGCAGTGGGATGCTACAGTAGAACAGATGTGTTCTGTCTTGATAAAACAGTCCATAAGGAAAGGCAGCAAATAATCTTCCAAAAAGGTCTCACTTTCATGTAACTGCGCATGTAAATCGGTCCATAAGGAAAGGCAGCAAATTCTGAGGGGGTCAAAATGCCCCTCAGAATGAGCTACCCCCTGTATAGAGAGCAAGTTCTGAGGGGATCAAAATGCCCCTCAGAATGAGCTACCACCTGAATTGCATTACAGTTTAATCAAACTATGGCAATTATCTCCCACATATTCTGCTAGTGTGAAAACACATGACTGGCCTCACTAAATACTCTTCCAATAACAATTGAATTTTTTCAAAAAGGTCTCACTTTCACGTAACTTCAAAACAGGCATGTGAGTAAAGATCTAAGACTGGCCTTCCTGAAGCATTCAAAAAACTGTCCCCAATTCACATTACATGCTGGATAGAACCCACTTAGTTGCGGTGGAGAGTCAGGATTTGGCTATGGGATGTCACAGTAGAACAGATGTATTCCAGCTTGATTAAGCGGTCCTTAAGGAAAGGCAGCAAATTCTGAGGGGGTCAAAATGACCCTTAGAATGAGCTACCACCTGTATAGGCAGCAAATTCTGAGGGGGTCAAAATGCCCCTCAGAATGAGCTACCACCTGAATTGCATTACAGTTTAATCAAACTATAGCAATTTTCTCCCACATATTCTGCCAGTGTGAAAACACACTACTGGCCTCACTAAATACTCTTCCAATAACAATTGAATTTTTTCAAAAAGGTCTCACTTTCATGTAACTTCAATACAGGCATGTGAATAAAGAACTAAGACTGGCCTTCCTAAAGCATACTCTAATAATAATTGAGTGTTTCAAAAAACTGTCCCCAATTCCAATTACATGCTGGCTAGAACCCACTTAGTTGCGGTGGAGAGTCAGGATTTGGCTATGGGACGCCACAGTAGAACACATGTGTTCCAGCTTGATTAAGCGGTCCATAAGGAAAGGCAGCAAATTCTGAGGGGGTCAAAATGACCCTCAGAATGAGCTACCACCTGTACAGGCAGCAAATTCTGAGGGGGTCAAAATGCCCCTCAGAATGAGCTACCACCTTAATTGCATCACAGTTTAATCAAACTATAGCAATTTTCTCCCACATATTCTGCTAGTGTGAAAACACACTACTGGCCTCACTAAATAATCTTCCAATAACAATTTCGTTTTTTTCCAAAAAGGTCTCACTTTCATGTAACTTCAATACAGGCATGTGAATAAAGAATTAAGACTGACCTTCCTAAATCATCCTCTAATAACAATCGAATGTTTAAAAAAATTCTCCAATTCACGTTACGGCCTGGCTAGAAGCCACTTAGTTGTGGTGGGGAGTCAGGATTTGGCTATGGGACGCCAGAGTAGAACAGATGTGTTCCAGCTTGATTAAGTGGTCCATAAGAAAAGGCAGCAAATTCTGAGGGGGTCAAAATGCCCCTCAGAATGAGCTACCACCTGTATAGGCAGCAAATTCTGAGGGGGTCAAAATGCCCCTCAGAATGAGCTACCACCTGTACAGGCAGCAAATTCTGAGGGGGTCAAAATGCCCCTCAGAATGAGCTACCACCTGAATTGCATTACAGTTTACTCAAACTATAGCAATTTTCTCCCACATATTCTGCTAGTGTGAAAACACACTACTGGCCTCACTAAATAATCTTCCAATAACTATTGAGTTTTTTCCAAAAAGCATACTCTAATAATAATTGAGTGTTTCAAAAAACTGTCCCCAATTCCAATTACATGCTGGCTAGAACCCACTTAGTTGTGGTGGAGAGTCAGGATTTGGCTATGGGACGCCACAGTAGAACAGATGTATTCCAGCTTGATTAAGCGGTCCATAAGGAAAGGCAGCAAATTCTGAGGGGGTCAAAATGACCCTCAGAATGAGCTACCACCTGTACAGGCAGCAAATTCTGAGGGGGTCAAAATGCCCCTCAGAATGAGCTACCACCTTAATTGCATCACAGTTTAATCAAACTATAGCAATTTTCTCCCACATATTCTGCTAGTGTGAAAACACACTACTGGCCTCACTAAATAATCTTCCAATAACAATTTCGTTTTTTTCCAAAAAGGTCTCACTTTCATGTAACTTCAATACAGGCATGTGAATAAAGAATTAAGACTGACCTTCCTAAATCATCCTCTAATAACAATCGAATGTTTAAAAAAATTCTCCAATTCACGTTACGGCCTGGCTAGAACCCACTTAGTTGTGGTGGGGAGTCAGGATTTGGCTATGGGACGCCAGAGTAGAACAGATGTGTTCCAGCTTGATTAAGTGGTCCATAAGAAAAGGCAGCAAATTCTGAGGGGGTCAAAATGCCCCTCAGAATGAGCTACCACCTGTATAGGCAGCAAATTCTGAGGGGGTCAAAATGCCCCTCAGAATGAGCTACCACCTGTACAGGCAGCAAATTCTGAGGGGGTCAAAATGCCCCTCAGAATGAGCTACCACCTGAATTGCATTACAGTTTACTCAAACTATAGCAATTTTCTCCCACATATTCTGCTAGTGTGAAAACACACTACTGGCCTCACTAAATAATCTTCCAATAACTATTGAGTTTTTTCCAAAAAGCATACTCTAATAATAATTGAGTGTTTCAAAAAACTGTCCCCAATTCCAATTACATGCTGGCTAGAACCCACTTAGTTGTGGTGGAGAGTCAGGATTTGGCTATGGGACGCCACAGTAGAACAGATGTATTCCAGCTTGATTAAGCGGTCCATAAGGAAAGGCAGCAAATTCTGAGGGGGTCAAAATTACCCTCAGAATGAGCTACCACCTGTACAGGCAGCAAATTCTGAGGGGGTCAAAATGCCCCTCAGAATGAGCTACCACCTTATTTGCATCACAGTTTAATCAAACTATAGCAATTTTCTCCCACATATTCTGCTAGTGAGGAATTCCTTTATTGAGGAATTTACAGAACTGTTATCAATAATTTCCTCAGAGTTTGACTGTTTTGCTATTGCTGGGGATTTTAACATTCACATAGATAATATTGAATCCAGTACAACAAAAGAGCTCATGACTGTTCTTAACACTTTTGATTTGACACAGCATGTAAATGGACCCACACACAATCGTGGACACACTCTAGATTTACTTATCAGTAAGGGTCTAAATATTTCATCGATTGTTATTAAGGATGTGGCACTGTCTGATCATTTCTGTATTTTCTTTGACATCTCAATCACTCCTGCCATTGAAGCTAGATCTGTCTCTGTCAAAAAGAGATGCTTAAATGAGAACACTAATGTGCTGTTTATGAAGGCTTTATCTCTAAAACCAAGCATATCTGCAGACTCTGTTGATTTTCTCCTTGACTCCTTTAACTCAAAAGTTAAGAGTGTAATGGATGATATTGCCCCTCTGAAAGTCAGGAAAAAGAGTGGCAAACAAAAGGCACCATGGAGAAACTCAACAGCAGTTCAAATAATGAAAAGACAATGCAGAAAATCTGAATGAAAGTGGCGGAAGACAAAACTTGTAGTCCATTATAACATCTATAAAGACAGCCTTCATGCTTTCAATGTTGAACTAGGCAAAGCTAGACAGACCTTCTTCTCAAATATTATAAACAAACACATAAACAACACGCGCACTCTTTTTGCTACTGTAGACAGACTAACAAACCCCCCGAGTCACATTCCCAGAGAAATGCTCTCAGACAGCAAATGCAGTGAGTTTGCTTCCTTCTTCTCAGAGAAAATCAAAAATATCAGAAAGGCGATCAGCACATCCTCTAGTTGCTCTGGGGTCAGTCAGATCAGACCAAACCCTCGGAAAATTACTATGTCTGATTTCGAAACAATTGACGGTAAAATTTTAGAAGACACAGTACAGCATCTTAAAACATCAACCTGCGCCCTTGACGCACTCCCCACTTCTTTTTTCAAAAGTGTGTTTAACTGTTTGGAAGCAGATCTCCTAGAAGTGGTGAACTCCTCACTTCTCTACGGGACTTTTCCAACCGCCCTTAAAACTGCAATAGTTAAGCCTCTTCTGAAAAAGAGACATCTAGATAACTCCATACTGAGCAACTACAGACCAATCTCAAATCTCCCCTTCATAGGCAAAATCATCGAAAAAGTTGTTTTCAATCAACTAAACAAATTCTTAAACTCAAACGGATTCTTTGACAATTTTCAATCTGGTTTCCGACCGCATCACAGCACAGAGACAGCGCTCATAAAGATTATAAATGATATTCGCTTAAATACTGATACAGGCAAAACATCAATTCTGGTTCTACTCGATCTCAGTGCTGCATTCGACACTGTTGACCACAACATACTTCTAGACAGGCTGGAAAACTGGGTCGGGCTTTCTGGGATGGTCCTCAGATGGTTCAGATCATACTTAGAAGGGAGAGGTTATTATGTGAGTATAGGAGACCATAAGTCTGAGTGGACGTCCATGACATGCGGAGTCCCACAAGGGTCAATTCTAGCACCTCTCCTGTTTAACCTGTATATGCTGCCACTGAGCCAAATAATGAAAAAGAACAATATTGCTTACCACAGCTATGCTGACGACACCCAGCTCTACTTAGCACTGTCACCTAATGACTACAGCCCCATTGACTCCCTGTGCAAATGCATTGATGAAGTTAACGACTGGATGTGCCAAAACTATCTTCAGTTAAACAAAGGCAAAACTGAAATCATTACATTTGGAAACAAAGATGAAATTCTCAAGGTGAACGCGTATCTTGAGGCTAAAGGTCTGATAACAAAAAATCAAGTCAGGAATCTCGGTGTAATTTTGGAGTCAGACCTGAGTTTCAGTAGTCATGTCAGAGCAATAACTAAATCAGCATACTATCATCTGAAAAATATTGCAAGGATTAGATGTTTTGTCTCCAGGCAAGACTTAGAGAAACTGGTTCACGCTTTCATCACCAGTAGAGTGGACTATTGTAATGGACTTCTCACTGGCCTTCCCAAAAAGACCATTAGACAGCTGCAGCTCATACAGAATGCTGCTGCCAGGATTCTGAGTAGAACCAGAAAATATGACCATATCACACCAGTCCTCAGGTCTTTACACTGGCTTCCAGTTACATCTAGGATCGATTTTAAAGTACTATTACTTGTTTATAAATCACTCAATGACCTAGGACCTCAATACATCGCAGATATGCTGATTAAATACAAACCCAACAGATCACTCAGATCAGCAGGATCAAGTCAGTTAGAAATACCAAGAGTTCACTCAAAGCAAGGAGAGTCTGCCTTTAGCTATTATGCCAGCCGTAGTTGGAACCGGCTTCCTGAACAGATCAGATGTGCTCCAACAGTAGCCACATTAAAATCCAGACTCAAAACACATCTGTTTATCTGTGCATTTACTGAATAATCACTGAGCACTGTATGTCCGACTGATTGCACCTTATCTATGCATCATTTTTTAAATAATTTTTTATAACTGTTTTAGTTTACCTGTTCTTTTCTTTGGTTATCATCATTTTATTACTTTTAATTCTCTTTACATTGTATTCTTTTTCTTATGCATTTTTTAGCCCTATTTTAATTCCTTTCTATGTAAAGCACTTTGAATTGCCATTGTGTATGAAATGTGCTATATAAATAAACTTGCCTTGCCTTGCCTTGCCTTGCCTTGCCTAGTGTGAAAACACACTACTGGCCTCACTAAATACTCTTCCAATAACAATTGAATTTTTTCAAAAAGGTCTCACTTTCATGTAACTTCAATACAGGCATGTGAATAAAGAACTAAGACTGGCCTTCCTAAAGCATACTCTAATAATAATTGAGTGTTTCAAAAAACTGTCCCCAATTCCAATTACATGCTGGCTAGAACCCACTTAGTTGCGGTGGGGAGTCAGGATTTGGCTATGGCACGCCAGAGTAGAACAGATGTGTTCCAGCTTGATTAAGTGGTCCATAAGGAAAGGCAGCAAATTCTGAGGGGGTCAAAATGCCCCTCAGAATCAGCTACCACCTGTATAGGCAGCAAATTCTGAGGGGGTCAAAATGCCCCTCAGAATGAGCTACCACGTGAATTGCATTACAGTTTACTCAAACTATAGCACTTTTCTCCCACGTATTCTGCTAGTGTGAAAACACCCAACTGGCCTCACTAAATAATCTTCCAATAACAATTGAGTTTTTCCAAAAAGATACACTTTCATGTAACTGCAATACAGGCATGTGAGTAAAGAACTAAGACTGGCGTTCCTAAAGCATCCTCTAAAAACAATCGAATGTTTAAAAAAAAGTCTCCAATTCACATGACATCCTGGCTAGAACCCACATAGTTGTGGTGGGGAGTCAGGATTTGGCCATGGGACACCACAGTAGAACAGATGTGTTCCAGCTTGATTAAGCGGTCCATAAGGAAAGGCAGCAAATTCTGAGGGGGTCAAAATGACCCTCAGAATGAGCTACCACCTGTACAGGCAGCAAATTCTGAGGGGGTCAAAATGCCCCTCAGAATGAGCTACCACCTGTATAGGCAGCAAATTCTGAGGGGGTCAAAATGCCCCTCAGAATGAGCTACCACCTGAATTGCATTACAGTTTACTCAAACTATAGCAACTCTCTCCCAGATATTCTGCTAGTGTGAAAACACCCTACTGGCCTCACTAAATAATCTTCCAATAACAATTGAGTTTTTCCAAAAAGGTACACTTTCATGTAACTGCAATACAGGCATGTGAGTAAAGATCTAAGACTGGCGTTCCTAAAGCATCCTCTAATAACAATCGAAAGTTTAAAAAAAAAGTATCCAATTCACCTTACATCCTGGCTAGAACCCACTTAGTTGCAGTGGGAAGTCAGGATTTGGCCATGGGACGCTACAGTATAACACATTTTTCTGGCTTGATAAATCGGTCCATATGGAAAGGCAGCAAATTCTGAGGGGGTCAAAATGCCCCTCAGAATGAGCTACCACCTGAATTGCATTACAGTTTACTCAAACTATAGCAATTTTCTCCCACATATTCTGCTAGTGTGAAAACACCCTACTGGCCTCACTAAATAATCTTCCAAAAAGGTCTCACTTTCATGTAGCTGCAATACAGGCATGTGAGTAAAGAACTAAGACTGGCCTTCCTAAAACAACCTCTAATAACAATCAAATGTTTAAAAATATCTTCCCCTATTCATGTTACATCCTGGCTAGAACCCACTTGGTTTCGGTGGGGAGCTAGGATTTGACCACGGTACGCTACAGAAGAACGGATGTGTTCTGACTTGATAAATCGGTCCATATGGAAAGGCAGCAAATTCTGAGGGGGTCAAAATGCCCCTCAGAATGAGCTACCACATGTATTACGTTGCTCTTTACTCGTTATTATTACTCTATTACTGGCTTTCCTGTAGCTCATCCAGTAGAGCTTTGCGTTAGCAACACCAAGGTCATGGGTTCGATTCCCAGGCAAGGCAAGAATTGACAAAAAAAATGTAAAATGTGTACCTTCAAAATGTAATGAATGTCTTCCGAATTCATAAATGTAAATGAACTCAAACTATAGCAACTCTCTCCCCAACATTCTACTATTGTGAAAACACCCTACTGGCCTCACTAAATAATCTTCAAATAACATTTGAGTTTTCTCCAAAAACGTCTCACTTTCATGTAACTGCAATACAGGCATGATAGTAAAGTACTAAGACTGGCCTTCCTAAAGCATCCTCTAATAACAATTGAGTGTTTCAAAAAAAGGTCCCCAATTCACGTTACATCCTGGTTAGAACCCACTTACTTTCGGTGAGGAGTCAGGATTTGGCAGTGGGATGCTACAGTAGAACAGATGTGTTCTGTCTTGATAAAACAGTCCATAAGGAAAGGCAGCAAATAATCTTCCAAAAAGGTCTCACTTTCATGTAACTGCGCATGTAAATCGGTCCATAAGGAAAGGCAGCAAATTCTGAGGGGGTCAAAATGCCCCTCAGAATGAGCTACCACCTGTATAGGCAGCAAATTCTGAGGGGATCAAAATGCCCCTCAGTATGAGCTACCACCTGAATTGCATTACAGTTTAATCAAACTATGGCAATTTTCTCCCACATATTCTGCTAGTGTGAAAACACACGACTGGCCTCACTAAATACTCTTCCAATAACAATTGAATTTTTTCAAAAAGGTCTCACTTTCATGTAACTTCAAAACAGGCATGTGAATAAAGATCTAAGACTGGCCTTCCTGAAGCATTCAAAAAACTGTCCCCAATTCACATTGCATGCTGGCTAGAACCCACTTAGTTGTGTTGGGGAGTAGGGATTTGGCTATGGGACGCCACAGTAGAACAGATGTGTTTCAGCTTGATTAAGCGGTCCATAAGAAAAGGCAGCAAATTCTGAGGGGGTCAAAATGCCCCTCAGAATGAGCTACCACCTGTATAGGCAGCAAATTCTGAGGGGATCAAAATGCCCCTCAGTATGAGCTACCACCTGAATTGCATCACAGTTTAATCAAACTATAGCAATTTTCTCCCACATATTCTGCTAGTGTGAAAACACACTACTGGCCTCACTAAATACTCTTCCAATAACAATTGAATTTTTTCAAAAAGGTCTCACTTTCATGGAACTTCAATACAGGCATGTGAATAAAGAACTAAGACTGGCCTTCCTAAAGCATACTCTAATAATAATTGAGTGTTTCAAAAAACTGTCCCCAATTCCAATTACATGCTGGCTAGAACCCACTTAGTTGCGGTGGAGAGTCAGGATTTGGCTATGGGACGCCACAATAGAACAGATGTGTTCCAGCTTGATTAAGCGGTCCATAAGGAAAGGCAGCAAATTCTGAGGGGGTCAAAATGACCCTCAGAATGAGCTACCACCTGTACAGGCAGCAAATTCTGAGGGGGTCAAAATGCCCCTCAGAATGAGCTACCACCTTAATTGCATCACAGTTTAATCAAACTATAGCAATTTTCTCCCACATATTCTGCTAGTGTAAAAACACACTACTGGTCTCACTAAATAATCTTCCAATAACAATTGAGTTTTTTTCCAAAAAGGTCTCACTTTCATGTAACTTCAATACAGGCATGTGAATAAAGAATTAAGACTGACCTTCCTAAAGCATCCTCTAATAACAATCGAATGTTTAAAAAAATTCTCCAATTCACGTTACATCCTGGCTAGAACCCACTTAGTTGCGGTGGGGAGTCAGGATTTGGCTATGGGACGCCAGAGTAGAACAGATGTGTTCCAGCTTGATTAAGTGGTCCATAAGGAAAGGCAGCAAATTCTGAGGGGGTCAAAATGCCCCTCAGAATGAGCTACCACCTGTATAGGCAGCAAATTCTGAGGGGGTCAAAATGCCCCTCAGAATGAGCTACCACCTGTACAGGCAGCAAATTCTGAGGGGGTCAAAATGCCCCTCAGAATGAGCTACCACCTGAATTGCATTACAGTTTACTCAAACTATAGCACTTTTCTCCCACGTATTCTGCTAGTGTGAAAACACCCTACTGGCCTCACTAAATAATCTTCCAATAACAATTGAGTTTTTCCAAGAAGGTACACTTTCATGTAACTGCAATACAGGCATGTGAGTAAAGAACTAAGACTGGCGTTCCTAAAGCATCCTCTAAAAACATTTGAATGTTTAAAAAAAAGTCTCCAATTCACATGACATCCCGGCTAGAACCCACTTAGTTGTGGTGAGGAGTCAGGATTTGGCCATGGGACACCACAGTAGAACAGATGTGTTCCAGCTTGATTAAGTGGTCCATAAGGAAAGGCAGCAAATTCTGAGGGGGTCAAAATGCCCCTCAGAATGAGCTACCACCTGTATATGCAGCAAATTCTGAGGGGGTCAAAATGCCCCTCAGAATGAGCTACCACCTGAATTGCATTACAGTTTAATCAAACTATAGCAATTTTCTCTCACATATTCTGCTAGTGTGAAAACACACTACTGGCCTCACTAAATACTCTTCCAATAACAATTGAGTTTTTTCAAAAAGGTCTCACTTTCATGTAACTTCAATACAGGCATGTGAGTAAAGAACTAAGACTGGCGTTCCTAAAGCATCCTCTAAAAACAATCGAATGTTTAAAAAAAAGTCTCCAATTCACATGACATCCTGGCTAGAACCCACTCAGTTGTGGTGGGGAGTCAGGATTTGGCCATGGGACACCACAGTAGAACAGATGTGTTCCAGCTTGATTAAGTTGTCCATAAGGAAAGGCAGCAAATTCTGAGGGGGTCAAAATGCCCCTCAGAATGAGCTACCACCTGTATAGGCAGCAAATTCTGAGGGGGTCAAAATGCCCCTCAGAATGAGCTACCACCTGAATTGCATTACAGTTTAATCAAACTATAGCAATTTTCTCTCACATATTCTGCTAGTGTGAAAACACACTACTGGCCTCACTAAATAATCTTCCAATAACAATTGAGTTTTTCCAAAAAGGTACACTTTCATGTAACTGCAATACAGGCATGTGAGTAAAGAACTAAGACTGGCGTTCCTAAAGCATCCTCTAAAAACAATCGAATGTTTAAAAAAAAGTCTCCAATTCACATGACATCCTGGCTAGAACCCACTTAGTTGTGGTGGGGAGTCAGGATTTGGCCATGGGACACCACAGTAGAACAGATGTGTTCCAGCTTGATTAAGTGGTCCATAAGGAAAGGCAGCAAATTCTGAGGGGGTCAAAATGCCCCTCAGAATGAGCTACCACCTGTATAGGCAGCAAATTCTGAGGGGGTCAAAATGCCCCTCAGAATGAGCTACCACCTGTATAGGCAGCAAATTCTGAGGGGGTCAAAATGCCCCTCAGAATGAGCTAGCACCTTAATTGCATCACAGTTTAATCAAACTATAGCAATTTTCTCCCACATATTCTGCTAATGTGAAAACACATACTGGCCTCACTAAATACTCTTCCAATAACAATTGATTTTTTTCAAAAAGGTCTCACTTTCATGTAACTTCAATACAGGCATGTGAATAAAGAACTAAGACTGGCCTTCCTAAAGCATACTCTAATAATAATTGAGTGTTTCAGAAAACTGTCCCCAATTCCAATTACATGCTGGCTAGAACCCACTTAGTTGCGGTGGAGAGTCAGGATTTGGCTATGGGACGCCACAGTAGAACAGATGTGTTCCAGCTTGATTAAGCGGTCCATAAGGAAAGGCAGCAAATTCTGAGGGGGTCAAAATGACCCTCAGAATGAGCTACCACCTGTACAGGCAGCAAATTCTGAGGGGGTCAAAATGCCCCTCAGAATGAGCTACCACCTTAATTGCATCACAGTTTAATCAAACTATAGCAATTTTCTCCCACATATTCTGCTAGTGTGAAAACACACTACTGGCCTCACTAAATAATCTTCCAATAACAATTTAGTTTTTTTCCAAAAAGGTCTCACTTTCATGTAACTTCAATACAGGCATGTGAATAAAGAATTAAGACTGACCTTCCTAAAGCATCCTCTAATAACAATCGAATGTTTAAAAAAATTCTCCAATTCACATTACATCCTGGCTAGAACCCACTTAGTTGCGGTGGGGAGTCAGGATTTGGCTATGGGACGCCAGAGTAGAACAGATGTGTTCCAGCTTGATTAAGTGGTCCATAAGGAAAGGCAGCAAATTCTGAGGGGGTCAAAATGCCCCTCAGAATGAGCTACCACCTGAATTGCATTACAGTTTAATCAAACTATAGCAATTTTCTCTCACATATTCTGCTAGTGTGAAAACACACTACTGGCCTCACTAAATACTCTTCCAATAACAATTGAGTTTTTTCAAAAAGGTCTCACTTTCATGTAACTTCAATACAGGCATGTGAATAAAGAACTAAGACTGGCCTTCCTAAAGCATACTCTAATAATAATTGAGTTTTTTAAAAAACTGTCCCCAATTCCAATTACATGCTGGCTAGAACCCACTTAGTTGCGGTCGAGAGTCAGGATTTGGCTATGGGACGCCACAGTAGAACAGATGTGTTCCAGCTTGATTAAGCGGTCCATAAGGAAAGGCAGCAAATTCTGAGGGGGTCAAAATGACCCTCAGAATGAGCTACCACCTGTACAGGCAGCAAATTCTGAGGGGGTCAAAATGCCCCTCAGAATGAGCTACCATCTTAATTGCATCACAGTTTAATCAAACTATAGCAATTTTCTCCCACATATTCTGCTAGTGTGAAAACACACTACTGGCCTCACTAAATACTCTTCCAATAACAATTGAATTTTTTCAAAAAGGTCTCACTTTCATGTAACTTCAATACAGGCATGTGAATAAAGAACTAAGACTGGCCTTCCTAAAGCATCCTCTAATAACAATCGAATGTTTAAAAAAATTCTCCAATTCACGTTACGGCCTGGCTAGAACCCACTTAGTTGCGGTGGGGAGTCAGGATTTGGCTATGGGACGCCAGAGTAGAACAGATGTGTTCCAGCTTGATTAAGTGGTCCATAAGGAAAGGCAGCAAATTCTGAGGGGGTCAAAATGCCCCTCAGAATGAGCTACCACCTGTATAGGCAGCAAATTCTGAGGGGGTCAAAATGCCCCTCAGAATGAGCTACCACCTGTACAGGCAGCAAATTCTGAGGGGGTCAAAATGCCCCTCAGAATGAGCTACCACCTGAATTGCATTACAGTTTACTCAAACTATAGCACTTTTCTCCCACATATTCTGCTAGTGTGAAAACACCCTACTGGCCTCACTAAATAATCTTCCAATAACAATTGAGTTTTTCCAAAAAGGTACACTTTCATGTAACTGCAATACAGGCATGTGAGTAAAGAACTAAGACTGGCGTTCCTAAAGCATCCTCTAAAAACAATTGAATGTTTAAAAAAAAGTCTCCAATTCACATGACATCCCAGCTAGAACCCACTTAGTTGTGGTGGGGAGTCAGGATTTGGCCATGGGACACCACAGTAGAACAGATGTGTTCCAGCTTGATTAAGTGGTCCATAAGGAAAGGCAGCAAATTCTGAGGGGGTCAAAATGCCCCTCAGAATGAGCTACCACCTGTATAGGCAGCAAATTCTGAGGGGGTCAAAATGCCCCTCAGAATGAGCTACCACCTGTATAGGCAGCAAATTCTGAGGGGGTCAAAATGCCCCTCAGAATGAGCTAGCACCTTAATTGCATCACAGTTTAATCAAACTATAGCAATTTTCTCCCACATATTCTGCTAGTGTGAAAACACATACTGGCCTCACTAAATACTCTTCCAATAACAATTGAATTTTTTCAAAAAGGTCTCACTTTCATGTAACTTCAATACAGGCATGTGAATAAAGAACTAAGACTGGCCTTCCTAAAGCATACTCTAATAATAATTGAGTGTTTCAGAAAACTGTCCCCAATTCCAATTACATGCTGGCTAGAACCCACTTAGTTGCGGTGGAGAGTCAGGATTTGGCTATGGGACGCCACAGTAGAACAGATGTGTTCCAGCTTGATTAAGTGGTCCATAAGGAAAGGCAGCAAATTCTGAGGGGGTCAAAATGACCCTCAGAATGAGCTACCACCTGTACAGGCAGCAAATTCTGAGGGGGTCAAAATGCCCCTCAGAATGAGCTACCACCTGAATTGCATCACAGTTTAATCAAACTATAGCAATTTTCTCCCACATATTCTGCTAGTGTGAAAACACACTACTGGCCTCACTAAATACTCTTCCAATAACAATTTCATTTTTTTCCAAAAAGGTCTCACTTTCATGTAACTTCAATACAGGCATGTGAATAAAGAATTAAGACTGACCTTCCTAAAGCATCCTCTAATAACAATCAAATGTTTAAAAAAATTCTCCAATTCACGTTACATCCTGGCTAGAACCCACTTAGTTGCGGTGGGGAGTCAGGATTTGGCTATGGGACGCCAGAGTAGAACAGATGTGTTCCAGCTTGATTAAGTGGGCCATAAGGAAAGGCAGCAAATTCTGAGGGGGTCAAAATGCCCCTCAGAATGAGCTACCACCTGTATAGGCAGCAAATTCTGAGGGGGTCAAAATGCCCCTCAGAATGAGCTACCACCTGTACAGGCAGCAAATTCTGAGGGGGTCAAAATGCCCCTCAGAATGAGCTACCACCTGAATTGCATTACAGTTTACTCAAACTATAGCACTTTTCTCCCACATATTCTGCTAGTGTGAAAACACCCTACTGGCCTCACTAAATAATCTTCCAATAACAATTGAGTTTTTCCAAAAAGGTACACTTTCATGTAACTGCAATACAGGCATGTGAGTAAAGAACTAAGACTGGCGTTCCTAAAGCATCCTCTAAAAACAATCGAATGTTTAAAAAAAAAGTCTCCAATTCACATGACATCCTGGCTAGAACCCACTTAGTTGTGGTGGGGAGTCAGGATTTGGCCATGGGACACCACAGTAGAACAGATGTGTTCCAGTTTGATTAAGTGGTCCATAAGGAAAGGCAGCAAATTCTGAGGGGGTCAAAATGCCCCTCAGAATGAGCTACCACCTGTATAGGCAGCAAATTCTGAGGGGGTCAAAATGCCCCTCAGAATGAGCTACCACCTGAATTGCATTACAGTTTAATCAAACTATAGCAATTTTCTCTCACATATTCTGCTAGTGTGAAAACACACTACTGGCCTCACTAAATACTCTTCCAATAACAATTGAGTTTTTTCAAAAAGGTCTAACTTTCATGTAACTTCAATACAGGCATGTGAATAAAGAACTAAGACTGGCCTTCCTAAAGCATACTCTAATAATAATTGAGTGTTTCAAAAAACTGTCCCCAATTCCAATTACATGCTGGCTAGAACCCACTTAGTTGCGGTGGAGAGTCAGGATTTGGCTATGGGACGCCACAATAGAACAGATGTGTTCCAGCTTGATTAAGCGGTCCATAAGGAAAGGCAGCAAATTCTGAGGGGGTCAAAATGCCCCTCAGAATGAGCTACCACCTTAATTGCATCACAGTTTAATCAAACTATAGCAATTTTCTCCCACATATTCTGCTAGTGTAAAAACACACTACTGGTCTCACTAAATAATCTTCCAATAACAATTGAGTTTTTTTCCAAAAAGGTCTCACTTTCATGTAACTTCAATACAGGCATGTGAATAAAGAATTAAGACTGACCTTCCTAAAGCATCCTCTAATAACAATCGAATGTTTAAAAAAATTCTCCAATTCACGTTACATCCTGGCTAGAACCCACTTAGTTGCGGTGGGGAGTCAGGATTTGGCTATGGGACGCCAGAGTAGAACAGATGTGTTCCAGCTTGATTAAGTGGTCCATAAGGAAAGGCAGCAAATTCTGAGGGGGTCAAAATGCCCCTCAGAATGAGCTACCACCTGTATAGGCAGCAAATTCTGAGGGGGTCAAAATGCCCCTCAGAATGAGCTACCACCTGTACAGGCAGCAAATTCTGAGGGGGTCAAAATGCCCCTCAGAATGAGCTACCACCTGAATTGCATTACAGTTTACTCAAACTATAGCACTTTTCTCCCACGTATTCTGCTAGTGTGAAAACACCCTACTGGCCTCACTAAATAATCTTCCAATAACAATTGAGTTTTTCCAAAAAGGTACACTTTCATGTAACTGCAATACAGGCATGTGAGTAAAGAACTAAGACTGGCGTTCCTAAAGCATCCTCTAAAAACAATTGAATGTTTAAAAAAAAGTCTCCAATTCACATGACATCCCGGCTAGAACCCACTTAGTTGTGGTGAGGAGTCAGGATTTGGCCATGGGACACCACAGTAGAACAGATGTGTTCCAGCTTGATTAAGTGGTCCATAAGGAAAGGCAGCAAATTCTGAGGGGGTCAAAATGCCCCTCAGAATGAGCTACCACCTGTATATGCAGCAAATTCTGAGGGGGTCAAAATGCCCCTCAGAATGAGCTACCACCTGAATTGCATTACAGTTTAATCAAACTATAGCAATTTTCTCTCACATATTCTGCTAGTGTGAAAACACACTACTGGCCTCACTAAATACTCTTCCAATAACAATTGAGTTTTTTCAAAAAGGTCTCACTTTCATGTAACTTCAATACAGGCATGTGAGTAAAGAACTAAGACTGGCGTTCCTAAAGCATCCTCTAAAAACAATCGAATGTTTAAAAAAAAGTCTCCAATTCACATGACATCCTGGCTAGAACCCACTCAGTTGTGGTGGGGAGTCAGGATTTGGCCATGGGACACCACAGTAGAACAGATGTGTTCCAGCTTGATTAAGTGGTCCATAAGGAAAGGCAGCAAATTCTGAGGGGGTCAAAATGCCCCTCAGAATGAGCTACCACCTGTATAGGCAGCAAATTCTGAGGGGGTCAAAATGCCCCTCAGAATGAGCTACCACCTGAATTGCATTACAGTTTAATCAAACTATAGCAATTTTCTCTCACATATTCTGCTAGTGTGAAAACACACTACTGGCCTCACTAAATAATCTTCCAATAACAATTGAGTTTTTCCAAAAAGGTACACTTTCATGTAACTGCAATACAGGCATGTGAGTAAAGAACTAAGACTGGCGTTCCTAAAGCATCCTCTAAAAACAATCGAATGTTTAAAAAAAAGTCTCCAATTCACATGACATCCTGGCTAGAACCCACTTAGTTGTGGTGGGGAGTCAGGATTTGGCCATGGGACACCACAGTAGAACAGATGTGTTCCAGCTTGATTAAGTGGTCCATAAGGAAAGGCAGCAAATTCTGAGGGGGTCAAAATGCCCCTCAGAATGAGCTACCACCTGTATAGGCAGCAAATTCTGAGGGGGTCAAAATGCCCCTCAGAATGAGCTACCACCTGTATAGGCAGCAAATTCTGAGGGGGTCAAAATGCCCCTCAGAATGAGCTAGCACCTTAATTGCATCACAGTTTAATCAAACTATAGCAATTTTCTCCCACATATTCTGCTAATGTGAAAACACATACTGGCCTCACTAAATACTCTTCCAATAACAATTGATTTTTTTCAAAAAGGTCTCACTTTCATGTAACTTCAATACAGGCATGTGAATAAAGAACTAAGACTGGCCTTCCTAAAGCATACTCTAATAATAATTGAGTGTTTCAGAAAACTGTCCCCAATTCCAATTACATGCTGGCTAGAACCCACTTAGTTGCGGTGGAGAGTCAGGATTTGGCTATGGGACGCCACAGTAGAACAGATGTGTTCCAGCTTGATTAAGCGGTCCATAAGGAAAGGCAGCAAATTCTGAGGGGGTCAAAATGACCCTCAGAATGAGCTACCACCTGTACAGGCAGCAAATTCTGAGGGGGTCAAAATGCCCCTCAGAATGAGCTACCACCTTAATTGCATCACAGTTTAATCAAACTATAGCAATTTTCTCCCACATATTCTGCTAGTGTGAAAACACACTACTGGCCTCACTAAATAATCTTCCAATAACAATTTAGTTTTTTTCCAAAAAGGTCTCACTTTCATGTAACTTCAATACAGGCATGTGAATAAAGAATTAAGACTGACCTTCCTAAAGCATCCTCTAATAACAATCGAATGTTTAAAAAAATTCTCCAATTCACATTACATCCTGGCTAGAACCCACTTAGTTGCGGTGGGGAGTCAGGATTTGGCTATGGGACGCCAGAGTAGAACAGATGTGTTCCAGCTTGATTAAGTGGTCCATAAGGAAAGGCAGCAAATTCTGAGGGGGTCAAAATGCCCCTCAGAATGAGCTACCACCTGTATAGGCAGCAAATTCTGAGGGGGTCAAAATGCCCCTCAGAATGAGCTACCACCTGTACAGGCAGCAAATTCTGAGGGGGTCAAAATGCCCCTTAGAATGAGCTACCACCTGAATTGCATTACAGTTTACTCAAACTATAGCACTTTTCTCCCACGTATTCTGCTAGTGTGAAAACACCCTACTGGCCTCACTAAATAATCTTCCAATAACAATTGAGTTTTTCCAAAAAGGTACACTTTCATGTAACTGCAATACAGGCATGTGAGTAAAGAACTAAGACTGGCGTTCCTAAAGCATCCTCTAAAAACAATCGAATGTTTAAGAAAAAGTCTCCAATTCACATGAAATCCTGGCCAGAACCCACTTAGTTGTGGTGGGGAGTCAGGATTTGGCCATGGGACACCACAGTAGAACAGATGTGTTCCAGCTTGATTAAGTGGTCCATAAGGAAAGGCAGCAAATTCTGAGGGGGTCAAAATGCCCCTCAGAATGAGCTACCACCTGTATAGGCAGCAAATTCTGAGGGGGTCAAAATGCCCCTCAGAATGAGCTACCACCTGTATAGGCAGCAAATTCTGAGGGGGTCAAAATGCCCCTCAGAATGAGCTAGCACCTTAATTGCATCACAGTTTAATCAAACTATAGCAATTTTCTCCCACATATTCTGCTAGTGTGAAAACACATACTGGCCTCACTAAATACTCTTCCAATAACAATTGAATTTTTTCAAAAAGGTCTCACTTTCATGTAACTTCAATACAGGCATGTGAATAAAGAACTAAGACTGGCCTTCCTAAAGCATACTCTAATAATAATTGAGTGTTTCAGAAAACTGTCCCCAATTCCAATTACATGCTGGCTAGAACCCACTTAGTTGCGGTGGAGAGTCAGGATTTGGCTATGGGACGCCACAGTAGAACAGATGTGTTCCAGCTTGATTAAGCGGTCCATAAGGAAAGGCAGCAAATTCTGAGGGGGTCAAAATGACCCTCAGAATGAGCTACCACCTGTACAGGCAGCAAATTCTGAGGGGGTCAAAATGCCCCTCAGAATGAGCTACCACCTGAATTGCATCACAGTTTAATCAAACTATAGCAATTTTCTCCCACATATTCTGCTAGTGTGAAAACACACTACTGGCCTCACTAAATAATCTTCCAATAACAATTTCGTTTTTTTCCAAAAAGGTCTCACTTTCATGTAACTTCAATACAGGCATGTGAATAAAGAATTAAGACTGACCTTCCTAAAGCATCCTCTAATAACAATCAAATGTTTAAAAAAATTCTCCAATTCACGTTACATCCTGGCTAGAACCCACTTAGTTGCGGTGGGGAGTCAGGATTTGGCTATGGGACGCCAGAGTAGAACAGATGTGTTCCAGCTTGATTAAGTGGGCCATAAGGAAAGGCAGCAAATTCTGAGGGGGTCAAAATGCCCCTCAGAATGAGCTACCACCTGTATAGGCAGCAAATTCTGAGGGGGTCAAAATGCCCCTCAGAATGAGCTACCACCTGTACAGGCAGCAAATTCTGAGGGGGTCAAAATGCCCCTCAGAATGAGCTACCACCTGAATTGCATTACAGTTTACTCAAACTATAGCACTTTTCTCCCACATATTCTGCTAGTGTGAAAACACCCTACTGGCCTCACTAAATAATCTTCCAATAACAATTGAGTTTTTCCAAAAAGGTACACTTTCATGTAACTGCAATACAGGCATGTGAGTAAAGAACTAAGACTGGCGTTCCTAAAGCATCCTCTAAAAACAATCGAATGTTTAAAAAAAAAGTCTCCAATTCACATGACATCCTGGCTAGAACCCACTTAGTTGTGGTGGGGAGTCAGGATTTGGCCATGGGACACCACAGTAGAACAGATGTGTTCCAGTTTGATTAAGTGGTCCATAAGGAAAGGCAGCAAATTCTGAGGGGGTCAAAATGCCCCTCAGAATGAGCTACCACCTGTATAGGCAGCAAATTCTGAGGGGGTCAAAATGCCCCTCAGAATGAGCTACCACCTGAATTGCATTACAGTTTAATCAAACTATAGCAATTTTCTCTCACATATTCTGCTAGTGTGAAAACACACTACTGGCCTCACTAAATACTCTTCCAATAACAATTGAGTTTTTTCAAAAAGGTCTAACTTTCATGTAACTTCAATACAGGCATGTGAATAAAGAACTAAGACTGGCCTTCCTAAAGCATACTCTAATAATAATTGAGTGTTTCAAAAAACTGTCCCCAATTCCAATTACATGCTGGCTAGAACCCACTTAGTTGCGGTCGAGAGTCAGAATTTGGCTATGGGACGCCACAGCAGAACAGATGTGTTCCAGCTTGATTAAACGGTCCATAAGGAAAGGCAGCAAATTCTGAGGGGGTCAAAATGACCCTCAGAATGAGCTACCACCTGTACAGGCAGCAAATTCTGAGGGGGTCAAAATGCCCCTCAGAATGAGCTACCATCTTAATTGCATCACAGTTTAATCAAACTATAGCAATTTTCTCCCACATATTCTGCTAGTGTGAAAACACACTACTGGCCTCACTAAATACTCTTCCAATAACAATTGAATTTTTTCAAAAAGGTCTCACTTTCATGTAACTTCAATACAGGCATGTGAATAAAGAACTAAGACTGGCCTTCCTAAAGCATACTCTAATAATAATTGAGTGTTTCAAAAAAACTGTCCCCAATTCCAATTACATGCTGGCTAGAACCCACTTAGTTGCGGTGGAGAGTCAGGATTTGGCTATGGGACGCCACAATAGAACAGATGTGTTCCAGCTTGATTAAGCGGTCCATAAGGAAAGGCAGCAAATTCTGAGGGGGTCAAAATGACCCTCAGAATGAGCTACCACCTGTACAGGCAGCAAATTCTGAGGGGGTCAAAATGCCCCTCAGAATGAGCTACCACCTTAATTGCATCACAGTTTAATCAAACTATAGCAATTTTCTCTCACATATTCTGCTAGTGTGAAAACACACTACTGGCCTCACTAAATAATCTTCCAATAACAATTGAGTTTTTCCAAAAAGGTACACTTTCATGTAACTGCAATACAGGCATGTGAGTAAAGAACTAAGACTGGCGTTCCTAAAGCATCCTCTAAAAACAATCGAATGTTTAAAAAAAAGTCTCCAATTCACATGACATCCCGGCTAGAACCCACTTAGTTGTGGTGGGGAGTCAGGATTTGGCCATGGGACACCACAGTAGAACAGATGTGTTCCAGCTTGATTAAGTGGTCCATAAGGAAAGGCAGCAAATTCTGAGGGGGTCAAAATGCCCCTCAGAATGAGCTACCACCTGTATAGGCAGCAAATTCTGAGGGGGTCAAAATGCCCCTCAGAATGAGCTACCACCTGTATAGGCAGCAAATTCTGAGGGGGTCAAAATGCCCCTCAGAATGAGCTAGCACCTTAATTGCATCACAGTTTAATCAAACTATAGCAATTTTCTCCCACATATTCTGCTAATGTGAAAACACATACTGGCCTCACTAAATACTCTTCCAATAACAATTGATTTTTTTCAAAAAGGTCTCACTTTCATGTAACTTCAATACAGGCATGTGAATAAAGAACTAAGACTGGCCTTCCTAAAGCATACTCTAATAATAATTGAGTGTTTCAGAAAACTGTCCCCAATTCCAATTACATGCTGGCTAGAACCCACTTAGTTGCGGTGGAGAGTCAGGATTTGGCTATGGGACGCCACAGTAGAACACATGTGTTCCAGCTTGATTAAGCGGTCCATAAGGAAAGGCAGCAAATTCTGAGGGGGTCAAAATGACCCTCAGAATGAGCTACCACCTGTACAGGCAGCAAATTCTGAGGGGGTCAAAATGCCCCTCAGAATGAGCTACCACCTTAATTGCATCACAGTTTAATCAAACTATAGCAATTTTCTCTCACATATTCTGCTAGTGTGAAAACACACTACTGGCCTCACTAAATACTCTTCCAATAACAATTGATTTTTTTCAAAAAGGTCTCACTTTCATGTAACTTCAATACAGGCATGTGAATAAAGAACTAAGACTGGCCTTCCTAAAGCATACTCTAATAATAATTGAGTGTTTCAGAAAACTGTCCCCAATTCCAATTACATGCTGGCTAGAACCCACTTAGTTGCGGTGGAGAGTCAGGATTTGGCTATGGGACGCCACAGTAGAACACATGTGTTCCAGCTTGATTAAGCGGTCCATAAGGAAAGGCAGCAAATTCTGAGGGGGTCAAAATGACCCTCAGAATGAGCTACCACCTGTACAGGCAGCAAATTCTGAGGGGGTCAAAATGCCCCTCAGAATGAGCTACCACCTTAATTGCATCACAGTTTAATCAAACTATAGCAATTTTCTCCCACATATTCTGCTAGTGTGAAAACACACTACTGGCCTCACTAAATAATCTTCCAATAACAATTTAGTTTTTTTCCAAAAAGGTCTCACTTTCATGTAACTTCAATACAGGCATGTGAATAAAGAATTAAGACTGACCTTCCTAAAGCATCCTCTAATAACAATCGAATGTTTAAAAAAATTCTCCAATTCACATTACATCCTGGCTAGAACCCACTTAGTTGCGGTGGGGAGTCAGGATTTGGCTATGGGACGCCAGAGTAGAACAGATGTGTTCCAGCTTGATTAAGTGGTCCATAAGGAAAGGCAGCAAATTCTGAGGGGGTCAAAATGCCCCTCAGAATGAGCTACCACCTGTATAGGCAGCAAATTCTGAGGGGGTCAAAATGCCCCTCAGAATGAGCTACCACCTGTACAGGCAGCAAATTCTGAGGGGGTCAAAATGCCCCTTAGAATGAGCTACCACCTGAATTGCATTACAGTTTACTCAAACTATAGCACTTTTCTCCCACGTATTCTGCTAGTGTGAAAACACCCTACTGGCCTCACTAAATAATCTTCCAATAACAATTGAGTTTTTCCAAAAAGGTACACTTTCATGTAACTGCAATACAGGCATGTGAGTAAAGAACTAAGACTGGCGTTCCTAAAGCATCCTCTAAAAACAATCGAATGTTTAAGAAAAAGTCTCCAATTCACATGAAATCCTGGCCAGAACCCACTTAGTTGTGGTGGGGAGTCAGGATTTGGCCATGGGACACCACAGTAGAACAGATGTGTTCCAGCTTGATTAAGTGGTCCATAAGGAAAGGCAGCAAATTCTGAGGGGGTCAAAATGCCCCTCAGAATGAGCTACCACCTGTATAGGCAGCAAATTCTGAGGGGGTCAAAATGCCCCTCAGAATGAGCTACCACCTGTATAGGCAGCAAATTCTGAGGGGGTCAAAATGCCCCTCAGAATGAGCTAGCACCTTAATTGCATCACAGTTTAATCAAACTATAGCAATTTTCTCCCACATATTCTGCTAGTGTGAAAACACATACTGGCCTCACTAAATACTCTTCCAATAACAATTGAATTTTTTCAAAAAGGTCTCACTTTCATGTAACTTCAATACAGGCATGTGAATAAAGAACTAAGACTGGCCTTCCTAAAGCATACTCTAATAATAATTGAGTGTTTCAGAAAACTGTCCCCAATTCCAATTACATGCTGGCTAGAACCCACTTAGTTGCGGTGGAGAGTCAGGATTTGGCTATGGGACGCCACAGTAGAACAGATGTGTTCCAGCTTGATTAAGCGGTCCATAAGGAAAGGCAGCAAATTCTGAGGGGGTCAAAATGACCCTCAGAATGAGCTACCACCTGAATTGCATCACAGTTTAATCAAACTATAGCAATTTTCTCCCACATATTCTGCTAGTGTGAAAACACACTACTGGCCTCACTAAATAATCTTCCAATAACAATTTCGTTTTTTTCCAAAAAGGTCTCACTTTCATGTAACTTCAATACAGGCATGTGAATAAAGAATTAAGACTGACCTTCCTAAAGCATCCTCTAATAACAATCAAATGTTTAAAAAAATTCTCCAATTCACGTTACATCCTGGCTAGAACCCACTTAGTTGCGGTGGGGAGTCAGGATTTGGCTATGGGACGCCAGAGTAGAACAGATGTGTTCCAGCTTGATTAAGTGGGCCATAAGGAAAGGCAGCAAATTCTGAGGGGGTCAAAATGCCCCTCAGAATGAGCTACCACCTGTATAGGCAGCAAATTCTGAGGGGGTCAAAATGCCCCTCAGAATGAGCTACCACCTGTACAGGCAGCAAATTCTGAGGGGGTCAAAATGCCCCTCAGAATGAGCTACCACCTGAATTGCATTACAGTTTACTCAAACTATAGCACTTTTCTCCCACATATTCTGCTACTGTGAAAACACCCTACTGGCCTCACTAAATAATCTTCCAATAACAATTGAGTTTTTCCAAAAAGGTACACTTTCATGTAACTGCAATACAGGCATGTGAGTAAAGAACTAAGACTGGCGTTCCTAAAGCATCCTCTAAAAACAATCGAATGTTTAAAAAAAAAGTCTCCAATTCACATGACATCCTGGCTAGAACCCACTTAGTTGTGGTGGGGAGTCAGGATTTGGCCATGGGACACCACAGTAGAACAGATGTGTTCCAGTTTGATTAAGTGGTCCATAAGGAAAGGCAGCAAATTCTGAGGGGGTCAAAATGCCCCTCAGAATGAGCTACCACCTGTATAGGCAGCAAATTCTGAGGGGGTCAAAATGCCCCTCAGAATGAGCTACCACCTGAATTGCATTACAGTTTAATCAAACTATAGCAATTTTCTCTCACATATTCTGCTAGTGTGAAAACACACTACTGGCCTCACTAAATACTCTTCCAATAACAATTGAGTTTTTTCAAAAAGGTCTAACTTTCATGTAACTTCAATACAGGCATGTGAATAAAGAACTAAGACTGGCCTTCCTAAAGCATACTCTAATAATAATTGAGTGTTTCAAAAAACTGTCCCCAATTCCAATTACATGCTGGCTAGAACCCACTTAGTTGCGGTCGAGAGTCAGAATTTGGCTATGGGACGCCACAGCAGAACAGATGTGTTCCAGCTTGATTAAGCGGTCCATAAGGAAAGGCAGCAAATTCTGAGGGGGTCAAAATGACCCTCAGAATGAGCTACCACCTGTACAGGCAGCAAATTCTGAGGGGGTCAAAATGCCCCTCAGAATGAGCTACCATCTTAATTGCATCACAGTTTAATCAAACTATAGCAATTTTCTCCCACATATTCTGCTAGTGTGAAAACACACTACTGGCCTCACTAAATACTCTTCCAATAACAATTGAATTTTTTCAAAAAGGTCTCACTTTCATGTAACTTCAATACAGGCATGTGAATAAAGAACTAAGACTGGCCTTCCTAAAGCATACTCTAATAATAATTGAGTGTTTCAAAAAAACTGTCCCCAATTCCAATTACATGCTGGCTAGAACCCACTTAGTTGCGGTGGAGAGTCAGGATTTGGCTATGGGACGCCACAATAGAACAGATGTGTTCCAGCTTGATTAAGCGGTCCATAAGGAAAGGCAGCAAATTCTGAGGGGGTCAAAATGACCCTCAGAATGAGCTACCACCTGTACAGGCAGCAAATTCTGAGGGGGTCAAAATGCCCCTCAGAATGAGCTACCACCTTAATTGCATCACAGTTTAATCAAACTATAGCAATTTTCTCCCACATATTCTGCTAGTGTAAAAACACACTACTGGTCTCACTAAATAATCTTCCAATAACAATTGAGTTTTTTTCCAAAAAGGTCTCACTTTCATGTAACTTCAATACAGGCATGTGAATAAAGAATTAAGACTGACCTTCATAAAGCATCCTCTAATAACAATCGAATGTTTAAAAAAATTCTCCAATTCACGTTACATTCTGGCTAGAACCCACTTAGTTGCGGTGGGGAGTCAGGATTTGGCTATGGGACGCCAGAGTAGAACAGATGTGTTCCAGCTTGATTAAGTGGTCCATAAGGAAAGGCAGCAAATTCTGAGGGGGTCAAAATGCCCCTCAGAATGAGCTACCACCTGTATAGGCAGCAAATTCTGAGGGGGTCAAAATGCCCCTCAGAATGAGCTACCACCTGTACAGGCAGCACATTCTGAGGGGGTCAAAATGCCCCTCAGAATGAGCTACCACCTGAATTGCATTACAGTTTACTCAAACTATAGCACTTTTCTCCCACGTATTCTGCTAGTGTGAAAACACCCTACTGGCCTCACTAAATAATCTTCCAATAACAATTGAGTTTTTCCAAAAAGGTACACTTTCATGTAACTGCAATACAGGCATGTGAGTAAAGAACTAAGACTGACGTTCCTAAAGCATCCTCTAAAAACAATTGAATGTTTAAAAAAAAGTCTCCAATTCACATGACATCCCGGCTAGAACCCACTTAGTTGTGGTGAGGAGTCAGGATTTGGCCATGGGACACCACAGTAGAACAGATGTGTTCCAGCTTGATTAAGTGGTCCATCAGGAAAGGCAGCAAATTCTGAGGGGGTCAAAATGCCCCTCAGAATGAGCTACCACCTGTATATGCAGCAAATTCTGAGGGGGTCAAAATGCCCCTCAGAATGAGCTACCACCTGAATTGCATTACAGTTTAATCAAACTATAGCAATTTTCTCTCACATATTCTGCTAGTGTGAAAACACACTACTGGCCTCACTAAATACTCTTCCAATAACAATTGAGTTTTTTCAAAAAGGTCTCACTTTCATGTAACTTCAATACAGGCATGTGAGTAAAGAACTAAGACTGGCGTTCCTAAAGCATCCTCTAAAAACAATCGAATGTTTAAAGAAAAGTCTCCAATTCACATGACATCCTGGCTAGAACCCACTCAGTTGTGGTGGGGAGTCAGGATTTGGCCATGGGACACCACAGTAGAACAGATGTGTTCCAGCTTGATTAAGTGGTCCATAAGGAAAGGCAGCAAATTCTGAGGGGGTCAAAATGCCCCTCAGAATGAGCTACCACCTGTATAGGCAGCAAATTCTGAGGGGGTCAAAATGCCCCTCAGAATGAGCTACCACCTGAATTGCATTACAGTTTAATCAAACTATAGCAATTTTCTCTCACATATTCTGCTAGTGTGAAAACACACTACTGGCCTCACTAAATAATCTTCCAATAACAATTGAGTTTTTCCAAAAAGGTACACTTTCATGTAACTGCAATACAGGCATGTGAGTAAAGAACTAAGACTGGCGTTCCTAAAGCATCCTCTAAAAACAATCGAATGTTTAAAAAAAAGTCTCCAATTCACATGACATCCTGGCTAGAACCCACTTAGTTGTGGTGGGGAGTCAGGATTTGGCCATGGGACACCACAGTAGAACAGATGTGTTCCAGCTTGATTAAGTGGTCCATAAGGAAAGGCAGCAAATTCTGAGGGGGTCAAAATGCCCCTCAGAATGAGCTACCACCTGTATAGGCAGCAAATTCTGAGGGGGTCAAAATGCCCCTCAGAATGAGCTAGCACCTTAATTGCATCACAGTTTAATCAAACTATAGCAATTTTCTCCCACATATTCTGCTAATGTGAAAACACATACTGGCCTCACTAAATACTCTTCCAATAACAATTGAATTTTTTCAAAAAGGTCTCACTTTCATGTAACTTCAATACAGGCATGTGAATAAAGAACTAAGACTGGCCTTCCTAAAGCATACTCTAATAATAATTGAGTGTTTCAAAAAACTGCCCCCAATTCCAATTACATGCTGGCTAGAACCCAGTTAGTTGCGGTGGAGAGTCAGGATTTGGCTATGGGACACCACAGTAGAACAGATGTGTTCCAGCTTGATTAAGCGGTCCATAAGGAAAGGCAGCAAATTCTGAGGGGGTCAAAATGACGCTCAGAATGAGCTACCACCTGTACAGGCAGCAAATTCTGAGGGGGTCAAAATGCCCCTCAGAATGAGCTACCACCTTAATTGCATCACAGTTTAATCAAACTATAGCAATTTTCTCCCACATATTCTGCTAGTGTGAAAACACACTACTGGCCTCACTAAATAATCTTCCAATAACAATTGAGTTTTTTTCCAAAAAGGTCTCACTTTCATGTAACTTCAATACAGGCATGTGAATAAAGAATTAAGACTGACCTTCCTAAAGCATCCTCTAATAACAATCGAATGTTTAAAAAAATTCTCCAACTCACGTTACATTCTGGCTAGAACCCACTTAGTTGCGGTGGGGAGTCAGGATTTGGCTATGGGACGCCAGAGTAGAACAGATGTGTTCCAGCTTGATTAAGTGGTCCATAAGGAAAGGCAGCAAATTCTGAGGGGGTCAAAATGCCCCTCAGAATGAGCTACCACCTGTATAGGCAGCAAATTCTGAGGGGGTCAAAATGCCCCTCAGAATGAGCTACCACCTGTACAGGCAGCAAATTCTGAGGGGGTCAAAATGCCCCTCAGAATGAGCTACCACCTGAATTGCATTACAGTTTACTCAAACTATAGCACTTTTCTCCCACGTATTCTGCTAGTGTGAAAACACCCTACTGGCCTCACTAAATAATCTTCCAATAACAATTGAGTTTTTCCAAAAAGGTACACTTTCATGTAACTGCAATACAGGCATGTGAGTAAAGAACTAAGACTGGCGTTCCTAAAGCATCCTCTAAAAACAATAGAATGTTTTAAAAAAAGTCTCCAATTCACATGACATCCTGGCTAGAACCCACTTAGTTGTGGTGGGGAGTCAGGATTTGGCCATGGGACACCACAGTAGAACAGATGTGTTCCAGCTTGATTAAGTGGGCCATAAGGAAAGGCAGCAAATTCTGAGGGGGTCAAAATGCCCCTCAGAATGAGCTACCACCTGTATAGGCAGCAAATTCTGAGGGGGTCAAAATGCCCCTCAGAATGAGCTACCACCTGTACAGGCAGCAAATTCTGAGGGGGTCAAAATGCCCCTCAGAATGAGCTACCACCTGAATTGCATTACAGTTTACTCAAACTATAGCACTTTTCTCCCACGTATTCTGCTAGTGTGAAAACACCCTACTGGCCTCACTAAATAATCTTCCAATAACAATTGAGTTTTTCCAAAAAGGTACACTTTCATGTAACTGCAATACAGGCATGTGAGTAAAGAACTAAGACTGACGTTCCTAAAGCATCCTCTAAAAACAATTGAATGTTTAAAAAAAAGTCTCCAATTCACATGACATCCCGGCTAGAACCCACTTAGTTGTGGTGAGGAGTCAGGATTTGGCCATGGGACACCACAGTAGAACAGATGTGTTCCAGCTTGATTAAGTGGTCCATCAGGAAAGGCAGCAAATTCTGAGGGGGTCAAAATGCCCCTCAGAATGAGCTACCACCTGTATATGCAGCAAATTCTGAGGGGGTCAAAATGCCCCTCAGAATGAGCTACCACCTGAATTGCATTACAGTTTAATCAAACTATAGCAATTTTCTCTCACATATTCTGCTAGTGTGAAAACACACTACTGGCCTCACTAAATACTCTTCCAATAACAATTGAGTTTTTTCAAAAAGGTCTCACTTTCATGTAACTTCAATACAGGCATGTGAGTAAAGAACTAAGACTGGCGTTCCTAAAGCATCCTCTAAAAACAATCGAATGTTTAAAGAAAAGTCTCCAATTCACATGACATCCTGGCTAGAACCCACTCAGTTGTGGTGGGGAGTCAGGATTTGGCCATGGGACACCACAGTAGAACAGATGTGTTCCAGCTTGATTAAGTGGTCCATAAGGAAAGGCAGCAAATTCTGAGGGGGTCAAAATGCCCCTCAGAATGAGCTACCACCTGTATAGGCAGCAAATTCTGAGGGGGTCAAAATGCCCCTCAGAATGAGCTACCACCTGAATTGCATTACAGTTTAATCAAACTATAGCAATTTTCTCTCACATATTCTGCTAGTGTGAAAACACACTACTGGCCTCACTAAATAATCTTCCAATAACAATTGAGTTTTTCCAAAAAGGTACACTTTCATGTAACTGCAATACAGGCATGTGAGTAAAGAACTAAGACTGGCGTTCCTAAAGCATCCTCTAAAAACAATCGAATGTTTAAAAAAAAGTCTCCAATTCACATGACATCCTGGCTAGAACCCACTTAGTTGTGGTGGGGAGTCAGGATTTGGCCATGGGACACCACAGTAGAACAGATGTGTTCCAGCTTGATTAAGTGGTCCATAAGGAAAGGCAGCAAATTCTGAGGGGGTCAAAATGCCCCTCAGAATGAGCTACCACCTGTATAGGCAGCAAATTCTGAGGGGGTCAAAATGCCCCTCAGAATGAGCTAGCACCTTAATTGCATCACAGTTTAATCAAACTATAGCAATTTTCTCCCACATATTCTGCTAATGTGAAAACACATACTGGCCTCACTAAATACTCTTCCAATAACAATTGAATTTTTTCAAAAAGGTCTCACTTTCATGTAACTTCAATACAGGCATGTGAATAAAGAACTAAGACTGGCCTTCCTAAAGCATACTCTAATAATAATTGAGTGTTTCAAAAAACTGCCCCCAATTCCAATTACATGCTGGCTAGAACCCAGTTAGTTGCGGTGGAGAGTCAGGATTTGGCTATGGGACACCACAGTAGAACAGATGTGTTCCAGCTTGATTAAGCGGTCCATAAGGAAAGGCAGCAAATTCTGAGGGGGTCAAAATGACGCTCAGAATGAGCTACCACCTGTACAGGCAGCAAATTCTGAGGGGGTCAAAATGCCCCTCAGAATGAGCTACCACCTTAATTGCATCACAGTTTAATCAAACTATAGCAATTTTCTCCCACATATTCTGCTAGTGTGAAAACACACTACTGGCCTCACTAAATAATCTTCCAATAACAATTGAGTTTTTTTCCAAAAAGGTCTCACTTTCATGTAACTTCAATACAGGCATGTGAATAAAGAATTAAGACTGACCTTCCTAAAGCATCCTCTAATAACAATCGAATGTTTAAAAAAATTCTCCAACTCACGTTACATTCTGGCTAGAACCCACTTAGTTGCGGTGGGGAGTCAGGATTTGGCTATGGGACGCCAGAGTAGAACAGATGTGTTCCAGCTTGATTAAGTGGTCCATAAGGAAAGGCAGCAAATTCTGAGGGGGTCAAAATGCCCCTCAGAATGAGCTACCACCTGTATAGGCAGCAAATTCTGAGGGGGTCAAAATGCCCCTCAGAATGAGCTACCACCTGTACAGGCAGCAAATTCTGAGGGGGTCAAAATGCCCCTCAGAATGAGCTACCACCTGAATTGCATTACAGTTTACTCAAACTATAGCACTTTTCTCCCACGTATTCTGCTAGTGTGAAAACACCCTACTGGCCTCACTAAATAATCTTCCAATAACAATTGAGTTTTTCCAAAAAGGTACACTTTCATGTAACTGCAATACAGGCATGTGAGTAAAGAACTAAGACTGGCGTTCCTAAAGCATCCTCTAAAAACAATAGAATGTTTTAAAAAAAGTCTCCAATTCACATGACATCCTGGCTAGAACCCACTTAGTTGTGGTGGGGAGTCAGGATTTGGCCATGGGACACCACAGTAGAACAGATGTGTTCCAGCTTGATTAAGTGGGCCATAAGGAAAGGCAGCAAATTCTGAGGGGGTCAAAATGCCCCTCAGAATGAGCTACCACCTGTATAGGCAGCAAATTCTGAGGGGGTCAAAATGCCCCTCAGAATGAGCTACCACCTGTACAGGCAGCAAATTCTGAGGGGGTCAAAATGCCCCTCAGAATGAGCTACCACCTGAATTGCATTACAGTTTACTCAAACTATAGCACTTTTCTCCCACGTATTCTGCTAGTGTGAAAACACCCTACTGGCCTCACTAAATAATCTTCCAATAACAATTGAGTTTTTCCAAAAAGGTACACTTTCATGTAACTGCAATACAGGCATGTGAGTAAAGAACTAAGACTGGCGTTCCTAAAGCATCCTCTAAAAACAATCGAATGTTTAAAAAAAAAGTCTCCAATTCACATGACATCCTGGCTAGAACCCACTTAGTTGTGGTGGGGAGTCAGGATTTGGCCATGGGACACCACAGTAGAACAGATGTGTTCCAGTTTGATTAAGTGGTCCATAAGGAAAGGCAGCAAATTCTGAGGGGGTCAAAATGCCCCTCAGAATGAGCTACCACCTGTATAGGCAGCAAATTCTGAGGGGGTCAAAATGCCCCTCAGAATGAGCTACCACCTGAATTGCATTACAGTTTAATCAAACTATAGCAATTTTCTCTCACATATTCTGCTAGTGTGAAAACACACTACTGGCCTCACTAAATACTCTTCCAATAACAATTGAGTTTTTTCAAAAAGGTCTAACTTTCATGTAACTTCAATACAGGCATGTGAATAAAGAACTAAGACTGGCCTTCCTAAAGCATACTCTAATAATAATTGAGTGTTTCAAAAAACTGTCCCCAATTCCAATTACATGCTGGCTAGAACCCACTTAGTTGCGGTCGAGAGTCAGAATTTGGCTATGGGACGCCACAGCAGAACAGATGTGTTCCAGCTTGATTAAGCGGTCCATAAGGAAAGGCAGCAAATTCTGAGGGGGTCAAAATGACCCTCAGAATGAGCTACCACCTGTACAGGCAGCAAATTCTGAGGGGGTCAAAATGCCCCTCAGAATGAGCTACCACCTTAATTGCATCACAGTTTAATCAAACTATAGCAATTTTCTCCCACATATTCTGCTAGTGTGAAAACACACTACTGGCCTCACTAAATACTCTTCCAATAACAATTGAGTTTTTTCAAAAAGGTCTCACTTTCATGTAACTTCAATACAGGCATGTGAATAAAGAATTAAGACTGACCTTCCTAAAGCATCCTCTAATAACAATCGAATTTTTAAAAAAATTCTCCAATTCACGTTACGGCCCGGCTAGAACCCACTTAGTTGCGGTGGGGAGTCAGGATTTGGCTATGGGACGCCAGAGTAGAACAGATGTGTTCCAGCTTGATTAAGTGGTCCATAAGGAAAGGCAGCAAATTCTGAGGGGGTCAAAATGCCCCTCAGAATGAGCTACCACCTGAATTGCATTACAGTTTACTCAAACAATAGCAATTTTCTCCCACATATTCTGCTAGTGTGAAAACACCCTACTGACCTCACTAAATAATCTTCCAAAAAGGTCTCACTTTCATGTAGCTGCAATACAGGCATGTGAGTAAAGAACTAAGACTGGCCTTCCTAAAACAACCTCTAATAACAATCAAATGTTTAAAAATATCTTCCCCAATTCATGTTACATCCTGGCTAGAACCCACTTGGTTTCGGTGGGGAGCTAGGATTTGACCACGGTACGCTACAGAAGAACGGATTTGTTCTGACTTGATAAATCGGTCCATATGGAAAGGCAGCAAATTCTGAGGGGGTCAAAATGCCCCTCAGAATGAGCTACCACCTGTATAGGCAGCAAATTCTGAGGGGATCAAAATGCCCCTCAGAATGAGCTACCACCTGAATTGCATTACAGTTTAATCAAACTATGGCAATTTTCTCCCACATATTCTGCTAGTGTGAAAACACACGACTGGCCTCACTAAATACTCTTCCAATAACAATTTAATTTTTTCAAAAAGGTCTCACTTTCATGTAACTTCAAAACAGGCATGTGAATAAAGATCTAAGACTGGCCTTCCTGAAGCATTCAAAAAACTGTCCCCAATTCACATTACATGCTGGCTAGAACCCACTTAGTTGCGGTGGAGAGTCAGGATTTGGCTATGGGATGTCACAGTAGAACAGATGTGTTCCAGCTTGATTAAGCGGTCCTTAAGGAAAGGCAGCAAATTCTGAGGGGGTCAAAATGACCCTTAGAATGAGCTACCACCTGTACAGGCAGCAAATTCTGAGGGGGTCAAAATGCCCCTCAGAATGAGCTACCACCTGTATAGGCAGCAAACTCTGAGGGGGTCAAAATGCCCCTCAGAATGAGCTACCACCTGTATAGGCAGCAAATTCTGAGGGGGTCAAAATGCCCCTCAGAATGAGCTACCACCTGTATAGGCAGCAAATTCTGAGGGGGTCAAAATGCCCCTCAGAATGAGCTACCACCTGAATTGCATTACAGTTTACTCAAACTATAGCACTTTTCTCCCACGTATTCTGCTAGTGTGAAAACACCCTACTGGCCTCACTAAATAATCTTCCAATAACAATTGAGTTTTTCCAAAAAGGTACACTTTCATGTAACTGCAATACAGGCATGTGAGTAAAGAACTAAGACTGGCGTTCCTAAAGCATCCTCTAAAAACAATCGAATGTTTAAAAAAAAGTCTCCAATTCACATGACATCCTGGCTAGAACCCACTTAGTTGTGTTGGGGAGTAGGGATTTGGCTATGGGACGCCACAGTAGAACAGATGTGTTCCAGCTTGATTAAGCGGTCCATAAGAAAAGGCAGCAAATTCTGAGGGGGTCAAAATGCCCCTCAGAATGAGCTACCACCTGTATAGGCAGCAAATTCTGAGGGGGTCAAAATGCCCCTCAGAATGAGCTACCACCTGAATTGCATTACAGTTTAATCAAACTATAGCAATTTTCTCCCACATATTCTGCTAGTGTGAAAACACACTACTGGCCTCACTAAATACTCTTCCAATAACAATTTAATTTTTTCAAAAAGGTCTCACTTTCATGTAACTTCAATACAGGCATGTGAATAAAGAACTAACACTGGCCTTCCTAAAGCATACTCTAATAATAATTGAGTGTTTCAAAAAACTGTCCCCAATTCCAATTACATGCTGGCTAGAACCCACTTAGTTGCGGTGGAGAGTCAGGATTTGGCTATGGGACGCCACAGTAGAACAGATGTGTTCCAGCTTGATTAAGCGGTCCATAAGGAAAGGCAGCAAATTCTGAGGGGGTCAAAATGACCCTCAGAATGAGCTACCACCTGTACAGGCAGCAAATTCTGAGGGGGTCAAAATGCCCCTCAGAATGAGCTACCACCTTAATTGCATCACAGTTTAATCAAACTATAGCAATTTTCTCCCACATATTGTAATAGTGTGAAAACACACTACTGGCCTCACTAAATAATCTTCCAATAACAATTGAGTTTTTTTCCAAAAAGGTCTCACTTTCATGTAACTTCAATACAGGCATTTGAATAAAGAATTAAGACTGACCTTCCTAAAGCATCCTCTAATAACAATCGAATGTTTAAAAAAATTCTCCAATTCACGTTACATCCTGGCTAGAACCCACTTAGTTGCGGTGGGGAGTCAGGATTTGGCTATGGGACGCCAGAGTAGAACAGATGTGTTCCAGCTTGATTAAGTGGTCCATAAGGAAAGGCAGCAAATTCTGAGGGGGTCAAAATGCCCCTCAGAATGAGCTACCACCTGTATAGGCAGCAAATTCTGAGGGGTCAAAATGCCCCTCAGAATGAGCTACCACCTGTATAGGCAGCAAATTCTGAGGGGGTCAAAATGCCCCTCAGAATGAGCTACCACCTGAATTGCATTACAGTTTACTCAAACTATAGCAACTCTCTCCCAGATATTCTGCTAGTGTGAAAACACCCTACTGGCCTCACTAAATAATCTTCCAATAACAACTGAGTTTTTCCAAAAAGGTACACTTTCATGTAACTGCAATACAGGCATGTGAGTAAAGATCTAAGACTGGCGTTCCTAAAGCATCCTCAAATAACAATCGAAAGTTTAAAAAAAAGTCTCCAATTCACCTTACATCCTGGCTAGAACCCACTTAGTTGCGGTGGGAAGTCAGGATTTGGCCATGGGACGCTACAGTATAACACATTTTTCTGGCTTGATAAATCGGTCCATATGGAAAGGCAGCAAATTCTGAGGGGGTCAAAATGCCCCTCAGAATGATCTACCACCTGAATTGCATTACAGTTTACTCAAACTATAGCAATTTTCTCCCACATATTCTGCTAGTGTGAAAACACCCTACTGACCTCACTAAATAATCTTCCAAAAAGGTCTCACTTTCATGTAGCTGCAATACAGGCATGTGAGTAAAGAACTAAGACTGGCCTTCCTAAAACAACCTCTAATAACAATCAAATGTTTAAAAATATCTTCCCCAATTCATTTTACATCCTGGCTAGAACCCACTTGGTTTCGGTGGGGAGCTAGGATTTGACCAAGGTACGCTACAGAAGAACGGATGTGTTCTGACTTGATAAATCGGTCCATATGGAAAGGCAGCAAATTCTGAGGGGGTCAAAATGCCCCTCAGAATGAGCTACCACATGTATTACGTTACTCTTTACTCGTTATTATTACTCTATTACTGGCTTTCCTGTAGCTCATCCAGTAGAGCTTTGCGTTAGCAACACCAAGGTCATGGGTTCGATTCCCAGGCAAGGCAAGAATTGACAAAAAAAAAGTAAAATGTGTACCTTCAAAATGTAAATGAACGTCTTCCAAATTCATAAATCTAAATGTACTCAAACTATAGCAACTCTCTCCCCAACATTCTACTTTTGTGAAAACACCCTACTGGCCTCACTAAATAATCTTCAAATAACATTTGAGTTTTCTCCAAAAACGTCTCACTTTCATGTAACTGCAATACAGGCATGATAGTAAAGTACTAAGACTGGCCTTCCTAAAGCATCCTCTAATAACAATTGAGTGTTTCAAAAAAAAGGTCCCCAATTCACGTTACATCCTGGTTAGAACCCACTTACTTTCGGTGAAGAGTCAGGATTTGGCAGTGGGATGCTACAGTAGAACAGATGTGTTCTGTCTTGATAAAACAGTCCATAAGGAAAGGCAGCAAATAATCTTCCAAAAAGGTCTCACTTTCATGTAACTGCGCATGTAAATCGGTCCATAAGGAAAGGCAGCAAATTCTGAGGGGGTCAAAATGCCCCTCAGAATGAGCTACCCCCTGTATAGAGAGCAAGTTCTGAGGGGATCAAAATGCCCCTCAGAATGAGCTACCACCTGAATTGCATTACAGTTTAATCAAACTATGGCAATTATCTCCCACATATTCTGCTAGTGTGAAAACACATGACTGGCCTCACTAAATACTCTTCCAATAACAATTGAATTTTTTCAAAAAGGTCTCACTTTCACGTAACTTCAAAACAGGCATGTGAGTAAAGATCTAAGACTGGCCTTCCTGAAGCATTCAAAAAACTGTCCCCAATTCACATTACATGCTGGATAGAACCCACTTAGTTGCGGTGGAGAGTCAGGATTTGGCTATGGGATGTCACAGTAGAACAGATGTATTCCAGCTTGATTAAGCGGTCCTTAAGGAAAGGCAGCAAATTCTGAGGGGGTCAAAATGACCCTTAGAATGAGCTACCACCTGTATAGGCAGCAAATTCTGAGGGGGTCAAAATGCCCCTCAGAATGAGCTACCACCTGAATTGCATTACAGTTTAATCAAACTATAGCAATTTTCTCCCACATATTCTGCCAGTGTGAAAACACACTACTGGCCTCACTAAATACTCTTCCAATAACAATTGAATTTTTTCAAAAAGGTCTCACTTTCATGTAACTTCAATACAGGCATGTGAATAAAGAACTAAGACTGGCCTTCCTAAAGCATACTCTAATAATAATTGAGTGTTTCAAAAAACTGTCCCCAATTCCAATTACATGCTGGCTAGAACCCACTTAGTTGCGGTGGAGAGTCAGGATTTGGCTATGGGACGCCACAGTAGAACACATGTGTTCCAGCTTGATTAAGCGGTCCATAAGGAAAGGCAGCAAATTCTGAGGGGGTCAAAATGACCCTCAGAATGAGCTACCACCTGTACAGGCAGCAAATTCTGAGGGGGTCAAAATGCCCCTCAGAATGAGCTACCACCTTAATTGCATCACAGTTTAATCAAACTATAGCAATTTTCTCCCACATATTCTGCTAGTGTGAAAACACACTACTGGCCTCACTAAATAATCTTCCAATAACAATTTCGTTTTTTTCCAAAAAGGTCTCACTTTCATGTAACTTCAATACAGGCATGTGAATAAAGAATTAAGACTGACCTTCCTAAATCATCCTCTAATAACAATCGAATGTTTAAAAAAATTCTCCAATTCACGTTACGGCCTGGCTAGAACCCACTTAGTTGTGGTGGGGAGTCAGGATTTGGCTATGGGACGCCAGAGTAGAACAGATGTGTTCCAGCTTGATTAAGTGGTCCATAAGAAAAGGCAGCAAATTCTGAGGGGGTCAAAATGCCCCTCAGAATGAGCTACCACCTGTATAGGCAGCAAATTCTGAGGGGGTCAAAATGCCCCTCAGAATGAGCTACCACCTGTACAGGCAGCAAATTCTGAGGGGGTCAAAATGCCCCTCAGAATGAGCTACCACCTGAATTGCATTACAGTTTACTCAAACTATAGCAATTTTCTCCCACATATTCTGCTAGTGTGAAAACACACTACTGGCCTCACTAAATAATCTTCCAATAACTATTGAGTTTTTTCCAAAAAGCATACTCTAATAATAATTGAGTGTTTCAAAAAACTGTCCCCAATTCCAATTACATGCTGGCTAGAACCCACTTAGTTGTGGTGGAGAGTCAGGATTTGGCTATGGGACGCCACAGTAGAACAGATGTATTCCAGCTTGATTAAGCGGTCCATAAGGAAAGGCAGCAAATTCTGAGGGGGTCAAAATTACCCTCAGAATGAGCTACCACCTGTACAGGCAGCAAATTCTGAGGGGGTCAAAATGCCCCTCAGAATGAGCTACCACCTTATTTGCATCACAGTTTAATCAAACTATAGCAATTTTCTCCCACATATTCTGCTAGTGAGGAATTCCTTTATTGAGGAATTTACAGAACTGTTATCAATAATTTCCTCAGAGTTTGACTGTTTTGCTATTGCTGGGGATTTTAACATTCACATAGATAATATTGAATCCAGTACAACAAAAGAGCTCATGACTGTTCTTAACACTTTTGATTTGACACAGCATGTAAATGGACCCACACACAATCGTGGACACACTCTAGATTTACTTATCAGTAAGGGTCTAAATATTTCATCGATTGTTATTAAGGATGTGGCACTGTCTGATCATTTCTGTATTTTCTTTGACATCTCAATCACTCCTGCCATTGAAGCTAGATCTGTCTCTGTCAAAAAGAGATGCTTAAATGAGAACACTAATGTGCTGTTTATGAAGGCTTTATCTCTAAAACCAAGCATATCTGCAGACTCTGTTGATTTTCTCCTTGACTCCTTTAACTCAAAAGTTAAGAGTGTAATGGATGATATTGCCCCTCTGAAAGTCAGGAAAAAGAGTGGCAAACAAAAGGCACCATGGAGAAACTCAACAGCAGTTCAAATAATGAAAAGACAATGCAGAAAATCTGAATGAAAGTGGCGGAAGACAAAACTTGTAGTCCATTATAACATCTATAAAGACAGCCTTCATGCTTTCAATGTTGAACTAGGCAAAGCTAGACAGACCTTCTTCTCAAATATTATAAACAAACACATAAACAACACGCGCACTCTTTTTGCTACTGTAGACAGACTAACAAACCCCCCGAGTCACATTCCCAGAGAAATGCTCTCAGACAGCAAATGCAGTGAGTTTGCTTCCTTCTTCTCAGAGAAAATCAAAAATATCAGAAAGGCGATCAGCACATCCTCTAGTTGCTCTGGGGTCAGTCAGATCAGACCAAACCCTCGGAAAATTACTATGTCTGATTTCGAAACAATTGACGGTAAAATTTTAGAAGACACAGTACAGCATCTTAAAACATCAACCTGCGCCCTTGACGCACTCCCCACTTCTTTTTTCAAAAGTGTGTTTAACTGTTTGGAAGCAGATCTCCTAGAAGTGGTGAACTCCTCACTTCTCTACGGGACTTTTCCAACCGCCCTTAAAACTGCAATAGTTAAGCCTCTTCTGAAAAAGAGACATCTAGATAACTCCATACTGAGCAACTACAGACCAATCTCAAATCTCCCCTTCATAGGCAAAATCATCGAAAAAGTTGTTTTCAATCAACTAAACAAATTCTTAAACTCAAACGGATTCTTTGACAATTTTCAATCTGGTTTCCGACCGCATCACAGCACAGAGACAGCGCTCATAAAGATTATAAATGATATTCGCTTAAATACTGATACAGGCAAAACATCAATTCTGGTTCTACTCGATCTCAGTGCTGCATTCGACACTGTTGACCACAACATACTTCTAGACAGGCTGGAAAACTGGGTCGGGCTTTCTGGGATGGTCCTCAGATGGTTCAGATCATACTTAGAAGGGAGAGGTTATTATGTGAGTATAGGAGACCATAAGTCTGAGTGGACGTCCATGACATGCGGAGTCCCACAAGGGTCAATTCTAGCACCTCTCCTGTTTAACCTGTATATGCTGCCACTGAGCCAAATAATGAAAAAGAACAATATTGCTTACCACAGCTATGCTGACGACACCCAGCTCTACTTAGCACTGTCACCTAATGACTACAGCCCCATTGACTCCCTGTGCAAATGCATTGATGAAGTTAACGACTGGATGTGCCAAAACTATCTTCAGTTAAACAAAGGCAAAACTGAAATCATTACATTTGGAAACAAAGATGAAATTCTCAAGGTGAACGCGTATCTTGAGGCTAAAGGTCTGATAACAAAAAATCAAGTCAGGAATCTTGGTGTAATTTTGGAGTCAGACCTGAGTTTCAGTAGTCATGTCAGAGCAATAACTAAATCAGCATACTATCATCTGAAAAATATTGCAAGGATTAGATGTTTTGTCTCCAGGCAAGACTTAGAGAAACTGGTTCACGCTTTCATCACCAGTAGAGTGGACTATTGTAATGGACTTCTCACTGGCCTTCCCAAAAAGACCATTAGACAGCTGCAGCTCATACAGAATGCTGCTGCCAGGATTCTGAGTAGAACCAGAAAATATGACCATATCACACCAGTCCTCAGGTCTTTACACTGGCTTCCAGTTACATCTAGGATCGATTTTAAAGTACTATTACTTGTTTATAAATCACTCAATGACCTAGGACCTCAATACATCGCAGATATGCTGATTAAATACAAACCCAACAGATCACTCAGATCAGCAGGATCAAGTCAGTTAGAAATACCAAGAGTTCACTCAAAGCAAGGAGAGTCTGCCTTTAGCTATTATGCCAGCCGTAGTTGGAAACGGCTTCCTGAACAGATCAGATGTGCTCCAACAGTAGCCACATTCAAATCCAGACTCAAAACACATCTGTTTATCTGTGCATTTACTGAATAATCACTGAGCACTGTATGTCCGACTGATTGCACCTTATCTATGCATCATTTTTTAAATAATTTTTTATAACTGTTTTAGTTTACCTGTTCTTTTCTTTGGTTATCATCATTTTATTACTTTTAATTCTCTTTACATTGTATTCTTTTTCTTATGCATTTTTTAGCCCTATTTTAATTCCTTTCTATGTAAAGCACTTTGAATTGCCATTGTGTATGAAATGTGCTATATAAATAAACTTGCCTTGCCTTGCCTTGCCTTGCCTTGCCTAGTGTGAAAACACACTACTGGCCTCACTAAATACTCTTCCAATAACAATTGAATTTTTTCAAAAAGGTCTCACTTTCATGTAACTTCAATACAGGCATGTGAATAAAGAACTAAGACTGGCCTTCCTAAAGCATACTCTAATAATAATTGAGTGTTTCAAAAAACTGTCCCCAATTCCAATTACATGCTGGCTAGAACCCACTTAGTTGCGGTGGGGAGTCAGGATTTGGCTATGGCACGCCAGAGTAGAACAGATGTGTTCCAGCTTGATTAAGTGGTCCATAAGGAAAGGCAGCAAATTCTGAGGGGGTCAAAATGCCCCTCAGAATCAGCTACCACCTGTATAGGCAGCAAATTCTGAGGGGGTCAAAATGCCCCTCAGAATGAGCTACCACGTGAATTGCATTACAGTTTACTCAAACTATAGCACTTTTCTCCCACGTATTCTGCTAGTGTGAAAACACCCAACTGGCCTCACTAAATAATCTTCCAATAACAATTGAGTTTTTCCAAAAAGGTACACTTTCATGTAACTGCAATACAGGCATGTGAGTAAAGAACTAAGACTGGCGTTCCTAAAGCATCCTCTAAAAACAATCGAATGTTTAAAAAAAAGTCTCCAATTCACATGACATCCTGGCTAGAACCCACATAGTTGTGGTGGGGAGTCAGGATTTGGCCATGGGACACCACAGTAGAACAGATGTGTTCCAGCTTGATTAAGCGGTCCATAAGGAAAGGCAGCAAATTCTGAGGGGGTCAAAATGACCCTCAGAATGAGCTACCACCTGTACAGGCAGCAAATTCTGAGGGGGTCAAAATGCCCCTCAGAATGAGCTACCACCTGTATAGGCAGCAAATTCTGAGGGGGTCAAAATGCCCCTCAGAATGAGCTACCACCTGAATTGCATTACAGTTTACTCAAACTATAGCAACTCTCTCCCAGATATTCTGCTAGTGTGAAAACACCCTACTGGCCTCACTAAATAATCTTCCAATAACAATTGAGTTTTTCCAAAAAGGTACACTTTCATGTAACTGCAATACAGGCATGTGAGTAAAGATCTAAGACTGGCGTTCCTAAAGCATCCTCTAATAACAATCGAAAGTTTAAAAAAAAAGTATCCAATTCACCTTACATCCTGGCTAGAACCCACTTAGTTGCGGTGGGAAGTCAGGATTTGGCCATGGGACGCTACAGTATAACACATTTTTCTGGCTTGATAAATCGGTCCATATGGAAAGGCAGCAAATTCTGAGGGGGTCAAAATGCCCCTCAGAATGAGCTACCACCTGAATTGCATTACAGTTTACTCAAACTATAGCAATTTTCTCCCACATATTCTGCTAGTGTGAAAACACCCTACTGGCCTCACTAAATAATCTTCCAAAAAGGTCTCACTTTCATGTAGCTGCAATACAGGCATGTGAGTAAAGAACTAAGACTGGCCTTCCTAAAACAACCTCTAATAACAATCAAATGTTTAAAAATATCTTCCCCTATTCATGTTACATCCTGGCTAGAACCCACTTGGTTTCGGTGGGGAGCTAGGATTTGACCACGGTACGCTACAGAAGAACGGATGTGTTCTGACTTGATAAATCGGTCCATATGGAAAGGCAGCAAATTCTGAGGGGGTCAAAATGCCCCTCAGAATGAGCTACCACATGTATTACGTTGCTCTTTACTCGTTATTATTACTCTATTACTGGCTTTCCTGTAGCTCATCCAGTAGAGCTTTGCGTTAGCAACACCAAGGTCATGGGTTCGATTCCCAGGCAAGGCAAGAATTGACAAAAAAAATGTAAAATGTGTACCTTCAAAATGTAATGAATGTCTTCCGAATTCATAAATGTAAATGAACTCAAACTATAGCAACTCTCTCCCCAACATTCTACTATTGTGAAAACACCCTACTGGCCTCACTAAATAATCTTCAAATAACATTTGAGTTTTCTCCAAAAACGTCTCACTTTCATGTAACTGCAATACAGGCATGATAGTAAAGTACTAAGACTGGCCTTCCTAAAGCATCCTCTAATAACAATTGAGTGTTTCAAAAAAAGGTCCCCAATTCACGTTACATCCTGGTTAGAACCCACTTACTTTCGGTGAGGAGTCAGGATTTGGCAGTGGGATGCTACAGTAGAACAGATGTGTTCTGTCTTGATAAAACAGTCCATAAGGAAAGGCAGCAAATAATCTTCCAAAAAGGTCTCACTTTCATGTAACTGCGCATGTAAATCGGTCCATAAGGAAAGGCAGCAAATTCTGAGGGGGTCAAAATGCCCCTCAGAATGAGCTACCACCTGTATAGGCAGCAAATTCTGAGGGGATCAAAATGCCCCTCAGTATGAGCTACCACCTGAATTGCATTACAGTTTAATCAAACTATGGCAATTTTCTCCCACATATTCTGCTAGTGTGAAAACACACGACTGGCCTCACTAAATACTCTTCCAATAACAATTGAATTTTTTCAAAAAGGTCTCACTTTCATGTAACTTCAAAACAGGCATGTGAATAAAGATCTAAGACTGGCCTTCCTGAAGCATTCAAAAAACTGTCCCCAATTCACATTGCATGCTGGCTAGAACCCACTTAGTTGTGTTGGGGAGTAGGGATTTGGCTATGGGACGCCACAGTAGAACAGATGTGTTCCAGCTTGATTAAGCGGTCCATAAGAAAAGGCAGCAAATTCTGAGGGGGTCAAAATGCCCCTCAGAATGAGCTACCACCTGTATAGGCAGCAAATTCTGAGGGGATCAAAATGCCCCTCAGTATGAGCTACCACCTGAATTGCATCACAGTTTAATCAAACTATAGCAATTTTCTCCCACATATTCTGCTAGTGTGAAAACACACTACTGGCCTCACTAAATACTCTTCCAATAACAATTGAATTTTTTCAAAAAGGTCTCACTTTCATGGAACTTCAATACAGGCATGTGAATAAAGAACTAAGACTGGCCTTCCTAAAGCATACTCTAATAATAATTGAGTGTTTCAAAAAACTGTCCCCAATTCCAATTACATGCTGGCTAGAACCCACTTAGTTGCGGTGGAGAGTCAGGATTTGGCTATGGGACGCCACAATAGAACAGATGTGTTCCAGCTTGATTAAGCGGTCCATAAGGAAAGGCAGCAAATTCTGAGGGGGTCAAAATGACCCTCAGAATGAGCTACCACCTGTACAGGCAGCAAATTCTGAGGGGGTCAAAATGCCCCTCAGAATGAGCTACCACCTTAATTGCATCACAGTTTAATCAAACTATAGCAATTTTCTCCCACATATTCTGCTAGTGTAAAAACACACTACTGGTCTCACTAAATAATCTTCCAATAACAATTGAGTTTTTTTCCAAAAAGGTCTCACTTTCATGTAACTTCAATACAGGCATGTGAATAAAGAATTAAGACTGACCTTCCTAAAGCATCCTCTAATAACAATCGAATGTTTAAAAAAATTCTCCAATTCACGTTACATCCTGGCTAGAACCCACTTAGTTGCGGTGGGGAGTCAGGATTTGGCTATGGGACGCCAGAGTAGAACAGATGTGTTCCAGCTTGATTAAGTGGTCCATAAGGAAAGGCAGCAAATTCTGAGGGGGTCAAAATGCCCCTCAGAATGAGCTACCACCTGTATAGGCAGCAAATTCTGAGGGGGTCAAAATGCCCCTCAGAATGAGCTACCACCTGTACAGGCAGCAAATTCTGAGGGGGTCAAAATGCCCCTCAGAATGAGCTACCACCTGAATTGCATTACAGTTTACTCAAACTATAGCACTTTTCTCCCACGTATTCTGCTAGTGTGAAAACACCCTACTGGCCTCACTAAATAATCTTCCAATAACAATTGAGTTTTTCCAAAAAGGTACACTTTCATGTAACTGCAATACAGGCATGTGAGTAAAGAACTAAGACTGGCGTTCCTAAAGCATCCTCTAAAAACAATTGAATGTTTAAAAAAAAGTCTCCAATTCACATGACATCCCGGCTAGAACCCACTTAGTTGTAGTGAGGAGTCAGGATTTGGCCATGGGACACCACAGTAGAACAGATGTGTTCCAGCTTGATTAAGTGGTCCATAAGGAAAGGCAGCAAATTCTGAGGGGGTCAAAATGCCCCTCAGAATGAGCTACCACCTGTATATGCAGCAAATTCTGAGGGGGTCAAAATGCCCCTCAGAATGAGCTACCACCTGAATTGCATTACAGTTTAATCAAACTATAGCAATTTTCTCTCACATATTCTGCTAGTGTGAAAACACACTACTGGCCTCACTAAATACTCTTCCAATAACAATTGAGTTTTTTCAAAAAGGTCTCACTTTCATGTAACTTCAATACAGGCATGTGAGTAAAGAACTAAGACTGGCGTTCCTAAAGCATCCTCTAAAAACAATCGAATGTTTAAAAAAAAGTCTCCAATTCACATGACATCCTGGCTAGAACCCACTCAGTTGTGGTGGGGAGTCAGGATTTGGCCATGGGACACCACAGTAGAACAGATGTGTTCCAGCTTGATTAAGTGGTCCATAAGGAAAGGCAGCAAATTCTGAGGGGGTCAAAATGCCCCTCAGAATGAGCTACCACCTGAATTGCATTACAGTTTAATCAAACTATAGCAATTTTCTCTCACATATTCTGCTAGTGTGAAAACACACTACTGGCCTCACTAAATAATCTTCCAATAACAATTGAGTTTTCCTAAAAAGGTACACTTTCATGTAACTGCAATACAGGCATGTGAGTAAAGAACTAAGACTGGTGTTCCTAAAGCATCCTCTAAAAACAATCGAATGTTTAAAAAAAAGTCTCCAATTCACATGACATCCTGGCTAGAACCCACTTAGTTGTGGTGGGGAGTCAGGATTTGGCCATGGGACACCACAGTAGAACAGATGTGTTCCAGCTTGATTAAGTGGTCCATAAGGAAAGGCAGCAAATTCTGAGGGGGTCAAAATGCCCCTCAGAATGAGCTACCACCTGTATAGGCAGCAAATTCTGAGGGGGTCAAAATGCCCCTCAGAATGAGCTACCACCTGAATTGCATTACAGTTTAATCAAACTATAGCAATTTTCTCTCACATATTCTGCTAGTGTGAAAACACATACTGGCCTCACTAAATACTCTTCCAATAACAATTGATTTTTTTCAAAAAGGTCTCACTTTCATGTAACTTCAATACAGGCATGTGAATAAAGAACTAAGACTGGCCTTCCTAAAGCATACTCTAATAATAATTGAGTGTTTCAAAAAACTGTCCCCAATTCCAATTACATGCTGGCTAGAACCCACTTAGTTGCGGTGGAGAGTCAGGAGTTGGCTATGGGACGCCACAGTAGAACAGATGTGTTCCAGCTTGATTAAGCGGTCCATAAGGAAAGGCAGCAAATTCTGAGGGGGTCAAAATGACCCTCAGAATGAGCTACCACCTGTACAGGCAGCAAATTCTGAGGGGGTCAAAATGCCCCTCAGAATGAGCTACCACCTTAATTGCATCACAGTTTAATCAAACTATAGCAATTTTCTCCCACATATTCTGCTAGTGTGAAAACACACTACTGGCCTCACTAAATAATCTTCCAATAACAATTTAGTTTTTTTCCAAAAAGGTCTCACTTTCATGTAACTTCAATACAGGCATGTGAATAAAGAATTAAGACTGACCTTCCTAAAGCATCCTCTAATAACAATCGAATGTTTAAAAAAATTCTCCAATTCACGTTACATCCTGGCTAGAACCCACTTAGTTGCGGTGGGGAGTCAGGATTTGGCTATGGGACGCCAGAGTAGAACAGATGTGTTCCAGCTTGATTAAGTGGTCCATAAGGAAAGGCAGCAAATTCTGAGGGGGTCAAAATGCCCCTCAGAATGAGCTACCACCTGTATAGGCAGCAAATTCTGAGGGGGTCAAAATGCCCCTCAGAATGAGCTACCACCTGTACAGGCAGCAAATTCTGAGGGGGTCAAAATGCCCCTTAGAATGAGCTACCACCTGAATTGCATTACAGTTTACTCAAACTATAGCACTTTTCTCCCACGTATTCTGCTAGTGTGAAAACACCCTACTGGCCTCACTAAATAATCTTCCAATAACAATTGATTTTTCCTAAAAAGGTACACTTTCATGTAACTGCAATACAGGCATGTGAGTAAAGAACTAAGACTGGTGTTCCTAAAGCATCCTCTAAAAACAATCGAATGTTTAAAAAAAAGTCTCCAATTCACATGACATCCTGGCCAGAACCGACTTAGTTGTGGTGGGGAGTCAGGATTTGGCCATGGGACACCACAGTAGAACAGATGTGTTCCAGCTTGATTAAGTGGTCGATAAGGAAAGGCAGCAAATTCTGAGGGGGTCAAAATGACCCTCAGAATGAGCTACCACCTGTATAGGCAGCAAATTCTGAGGGGGTCAAAATGCCCCTCAGAATGAGCTACCACCTGAATTGCATTACAGTTTAATCAAACTATAGCAATTTTCTCTCACATATTCTGCTAGTGTGAAAACACACTACTGGCCTCACTAAATACTCTTCCAATAACAATTGAGTTTTTTCAAAAAGGTCTCACTTTCATGTAACTTCAATACAGGCATGTGAATAAAGAACTAAGACTGGCCTTCCTAAAGCATACTCTAATAATAATTGAGTGTTTCAAAAAACTGTCCCCAATTCCAATTACATGCTGGCTAGAACCCACTTAGTTGCGGTCAAGAGTCAGGATTTGGCTATGGGACGCCACAGTAGAACAGATGTGTTCCAGCTTGATTAAGCGGTCCATAAGGAAAGGCAGCAAATTCTGAGGGGGTCAAAATGACCCTCAGAATGAGCTACCACCTGTACAGGCAGCAAATTCTGAGGGGGTCAAAATGCCCCTCAGAATGAGCTACCATCTTAATTGCATCACAGTTTAATCAAACTATAGCAATTTTCTCCCACATATTCTGCTAGTGTGAAAACACACTACTGGCCTCACTAAATAATCTTCAAATAACAATTGATTTTTTTCCAAAAAGGTCTCACTTTCATGTAACTTCAATACAGGCATGTGAATAAAGAATTAAGACTGACCTTCCTAAAGCATCCTCTAATAACAATCGAATGTTTAAAAAAATTCTCCAATTCACGTTACGGCCTGGCTAGAACCCACTTAGTTGCGGTGGGGAGTCAGGATTTGGCTATGGGACGCCAGAGTAGAACAGATGTGTTCCAGCTTGATTAAGTGGTCCATAAGGAAAGGCAGCAAATTCTGAGGGGGTCAAAATGCCCCTCAGAATGAGCTACCACCTGTATAGGCAGCAAATTCTGAGGGGGTCAAAATGCCCCTCAGAATGAGCTACCACCTGTACAGGCAGCAAATTCTGAGGGGGTCAAAATGCCCCTCAGAATGAGCTACCACCTGAATTGCATTACAGTTTACTCAAACTATAGCACTTTTCTCCCACGTATTCTGCTAGTGTGAAAACACCCTACTGGCCTCACTAAATAATCTTCCAATAACAATTGAGTTTTTCCAAAAAGGTACACTTTCATGTAACTGCAATACAGGCATGTGAGTAAAGAACTAAGACTGGCGTTCCTAAAGCATCCTCTAAAAACAATCGAATGTTTAAGAAAAAGTCTCCAATTCACATGACATCCTGGCTAGAACCCACTTAGTTGTGGTGGGGAGTCAGGATTTGACCATGGGACACCACAGTAGAACAGATGTGTTTCAGCTTGATTAAGTGGTCCATAAGGAAAGGCAGCAAATTCTGAGGGGGTCAAAATGCCCCTCAGAATGAGCTACCACCTGTATAGGCAGCAAATTCTGAGGGGGTCAAAATGCCCCTCAGAATGAGCTACCACCTGTACAGGCAGCAAATTCTGAGGGGGTCAAAATGCCCCTCAGAATGAGCTACCACCTGAATTGCATTACAGTTTACTCAAACTATAGCACTTTTCTCCCACATATTCTGCTAGTGTGAAAACACCCTACTGGCCTCACTAAATAATCTTCCAATAACAATTGAATTTGTTCAAAAAGGTCTCACTTTTATGTAACTTCAATACAGGCATGTGAATAAAGAACTAAGACTGGCCTTCCTAAAGCATTCTCTAATAATAATTGAGTGTTTCAAAAAACTGTCCCCAATTCCAATTACATGCTGGCTAGAACCCACTTAGTTGCGGTGGGGAGTCAGGATTTGGCTATGGGACGCCAGAGTAGAACAGATGTGTTCCAGCTTGATTAAGTGGTCCATAAGGAAAGGCAGCAAATTCTGAGGGGGTCAAAATGCCCCTCAGAATGAGCTACCACCTGTATAGGCAGCAAATTCTGAGGGGGTCAAAATGCCCCTCAGAATGAGCTACCACCTGTACAGGCAGCAAATTCTGAGGGGGTCAAAATGCCCCTCAGAATGAGCTACCACCTGAATTGCATTACAGTTTACTCAAACTATAGCACTTTTCTCCCACGTATTCTGCTAGTGTGAAAACACCCTACTGGCCTCACTAAATAATCTTCCAATAACAATTGAGTTTTTCCAAAAAGGTACACTTTCATGTAACTGCAATACAGGCATGTGAGTAAAGAACTAAGACTGGCGTTCCTAAAGCATCCTCTAAAAACAATCGAATGTTTAAGAAAAAGTCTCCAATTCACATGACATCCTGGCTAGAACCCACTTAGTTGTGGTGGGGAGTCAGGATTTGACCATGGGACACCACAGTAGAACAGATGTGTTTCAGCTTGATTAAGTGGTCCATAAGGAAAGGCAGCAAATTCTGAGGGGGTCAAAATGCCCCTCAGAATGAGCTACCACCTGTATAGGCAGCAAATTCTGAGGGGGTCAAAATGCCCCTCAGAATGAGCTACCACCTGTACAGGCAGCAAATTCTGAGGGGGTCAAAATGCCCCTCAGAATGAGCTACCACCTGAATTGCATTACAGTTTACTCAAACTATAGCACTTTTCTCCCACATATTCTGCTAGTGTGAAAACACCCTACTGGCCTCACTAAATAATCTTCCAATAACAATTGAATTTGTTCAAAAAGGTCTCACTTTTATGTAACTTCAATACAGGCATGTGAATAAAGAACTAAGACTGGCCTTCCTAAAGCATTCTCTAATAATAATTGAGTGTTTCAAAAAACTGTCCCCAATTCCAATTACATGCTGGCTAGAACCCACTTAGTTGCGGTGGGGAGTCAGGATTTGGCTATGGGACGCCAGAGTAGAACAGATGTGTTCCAGCTTGATTAAGTGGTCCATAAGGAAAGGCAGCAAATTCTGAGGGGGTCAAAATGCCCCTCAGAATGAGCTACCACCTGTATAGGCAGCAAATTCTGAGGGGGTCAAAATGCCCCTCAGAATGAGCTACCACCTGTACAGGCAGCAAATTCTGAGGGGGTCAAAATGCCCCTCAGAATGAGCTACCACCTGAATTGCATTACAGTTTACTCAAACTATAGCACTTTTCTCCCACGTATTCTGCTAGTGTGAAAACACCCTACTGGCCTCACTAAATAATCTTCCAATAACAATTGAGTTTTTCCAAAAAGGTACACTTTCATGTAACTGCAATACAGGCATGTGAGTAAAGAACTAAGACTGGCGTTCCTAAAGCATCCTCTAAAAACAATCGAATGTTTAAGAAAAAGTCTCCAATTCACATGACATCCTGGCTAGAACCCACTTAGTTGTGGTGGGGAGTCAGGATTTGACCATGGGACACCACAGTAGAACAGATGTGTTTCAGCTTGATTAAGTGGTCCATAAGGAAAGGCAGCAAATTCTGAGGGGGTCAAAATGCCCCTCAGAATGAGCTACCACCTGTATAGGCAGCAAATTCTGAGGGGGTCAAAATGCCCCTCAGAATGAGCTACCACCTGTACAGGCAGCAAATTCTGAGGGGGTCAAAATGCCCCTCAGAATGAGCTACCACCTGAATTGCATTACAGTTTACTCAAACTATAGCACTTTTCTCCCACATATTCTGCTAGTGTGAAAACACCCTACTGGCCTCACTAAATAATCTTCCAATAACAATTGAATTTGTTCAAAAAGGTCTCACTTTTATGTAACTTCAATACAGGCATGTGAATAAAGAACTAAGACTGGCCTTCCTAAAGCATTCTCTAATAATAATTGAGTGTTTCAAAAAACTGTCCCCAATTCCAATTACATGCTGGCTAGAACCCACTTAGTTGCGGTCGAGAGTCAGGATTTGGCTATGGGACCCCACAGTAGAACAGATGTGTTCCAGCTTGATTAAGCATTCCATGAGGAAAGGCAGCAAATTCTGAGGGGGTCAAAATGACCCTCAGAATGAGCTACCACCTGTACAGGCAGCAAATACTGAGGGGGTCAAAATGCCCCTCAGAATGAGCTACCACCTGAATTGCATTACAGTTTACTCAAACTATAGCACTTTTCTCCCACGTATTCTGCTAGTGTGAAAACACACTACTGGCCTCACTAAATAATCTTCCAATAACAATTGAGTTTTTCCAAAAAGGTACACTTTCATGTAACTGCAATACAGGCATGTGAGTAAAGAACTAAGACTGGCGTTCCTAAAGCATCCTCTAAAAACAATTGAATGTTTAAAAAAAAGTCTCCAATTCACATGACATCCCAGCTAGAACCCACTTAGTTGTGGTGGGGAGTCAGGATTTGGCCATGAGACACCACAGTAGAACAGATGTGTTCCAGCTTGATTAAGTGGTCCATAAGGAAAGGCAGCAAATTCTGAGGGGGTCAAAATGCCCCTCAGAATGAGCTACCACCTGTATAGGCAGCAAATTCTGAGGGGGTCAAAATGCCCCTCAGAATGAGCTACCACCTGTATAGGCAGCAAATTCTGAGGGGGTCAAAATGCCCCTCAGAATGAGCTAGCACCTTAATTGCATCACAGTTTAATCAAACTATAGCAATTTTCTCCCACATATTCTGCTAGTGTGAAAACACATACTGGCCTCACTAAATACTCTTCCAATAACAATTGAATTTTTTCAAAAAGGTCTCACTTTCATGTAACTTCAATACAGGCATGTGAATAAAGAACTAAGACTGGCCTTCCTAAAGCATACTCTAATAATAATTGAGTGTTTCAGAAAACTGTCCCCAATTCCAATTACATGCTGGCTAGAACCCACTTAGTTGCGGTGGAGAGTCAGGATTTGGCTATGGGACGCCACAGTAGAACAGATGTGTTCCAGCTTGATTAAGCGGTCCATAAGGAAAGGCAGCAAATTCTGAGGGGGTCAAAATGCCCCTCAGAATGAGCTACCACCTGTACAGGCAGCAAATTCTGAGGGGGTCAAAATGCCCCTCAGAATGAGCTACCACCTGAATTGCATTACAGTTTACTCAAACTATAGCACTTTTCTCCCACATATTCTGCTAGTGTGAAAACACCCTACTGGCCTCACTAAATAATCTTCCAATAACAATCGAGTTTTTCCAAAAAGGTACACTTTCATGTAACTGCAATACAGGCATGTGAGTAAAGAACTAAGACTGGCGTTCCTAAAGCATCCTCTAAAAACAATCGAATGTTTAAAAAAAAAGTCTCCAATTCACATGACATCCTGGCTAGAACCCACTTAGTTGTGGTGGGGAGTCAGGATTTGGCCATGGGACACCACAGTAGAACAGATGTGTTCCAGTTTGATTAAGTGGTCCATAAGGAAAGGCAGCAAATTCTGAGGGGGTCAAAATGCCCCTCAGAATGAGCTACCACCTGTATAGGCAGCAAATTCTGAGGGGGTCAAAATGCCCCTCAGAATGAGCTACCACCTGAATTGCATTACAGTTTAATCAAACTATAGAAATTTTCTCTCACATATTCTGCTAGTGTGAAAACACACTACTGGCCTCACTAAATACTCTTCCAATAACAATTGAGTTTTTTCAAAAAGGTCTAACTTTCATGTAACTTCAATACAGGCATGTGAATAAAGAACTAAGACTGGCCTTCCTAAAGCATACTCTAATAATAATTGAGTGTTTCAAAAAACTGTCCCCTATTCCAATTACATGCTGGCTAGAACCCACTTAGTTGCGGTCGAGAGTCAGGATTTGGCTATGGGACGCCACAGTAGAACAGATGTGTTCCAGCTTGATTAAGCGGTCCATAAGGAAAGGCAGCAAATTCTGAGGGGGTCAAAATGACCCTTAGAATGAGCTACCACCTGTACAGGCAGCAAATTCTGAGGGGGTCAAAATGCCCCTCAGAATGAGCTACCATCTTAATTGCATCACAGTTTAATCAAACTATAGCAATTTTCTCCCACATATTCTGCTAGTGTGAAAACACACTACTGGCCTCACTAAATAATCTTCAAATAACAATTGAGTTTTTTCCAAAAAGGTCTCACTTTCATGTAACTTCAATACAGGCATGTGAATAAAGAATTAAGACTGACCTTCCTAAAGCATCCTCTAATAACAATCGAATGTTTAAAAAAATTCTCCAATTCACGTTACGGCCTGGCTAGAACCCACTTAGTTGCGGTGGGGAGTCAGGATTTGGCTATGGGACGCCAGAGTAGAACAGATGTGTTCCAGCTTGATTAAGTGGTCCATAAGGAAAGGCAGCAAATTCTGAGGGGGTCAAAATGCCCCTCAGAATGAGCTACCACCTGTATAGGCAGCAAATTCTGAGGGGGTCAAAATGCCCCTCAGAATGAGCTACCACCTGTACAGGCAGCAAATTCTGAGGGGGTCAAAATGCCCCTCAGAATGAGCTACCACCTGAATTGCATTACAGTTTAATCAAACTATAGCACTTTTCTCCCACGTATTCTGCTAGTGTGAAAACACCCTACTGGCCTCACTAAATAATCTTCCAATAACAATTGAGTTTTTCCAAAAAGGTACACTTTCATGTAACTGCAATACAGGCATGTGAGTAAAGAACTAAGACTGGCGTTCCTAAAGCATCCTCTAAAAACAATCGAATGTTTAAAAAAAAGTCTCCAATTCACATGACATCCTGGCTAGAACCCACTTAGTTGTGGTGGGGAGTCAGGATTTGACCATGGGACACCACAGTAGAACAGATGTGTTCCAGCTTGATTAAGTGGTCCATAAGGAAAGGCAGCAAATTCTGAGGGGGTCAAAATGCCCCTCAGAAAGAGCTACCACCTGTACAGGCAGCAAATTCTGAGGGGGTCAAAATGTCCCCCAGAATGATCTACCACCTTATTTGCATCACAGTTTAATCAAACTATAGCAATTTTCTCCCATATATTCTGCTAGTGTGAAAACACACTACTGGCCTCACTAAATAATCTTCCAATAACAATTGAGTTTTTTCCAAAAAGGTCTCACTTTCATGTAACTTCAATACAGGCATGTGAATAAAGAATTAAGACTGACCTTCCTAAATCATCCTCTAATAACAATCGAATGTTAAAAAAAATTCTCCAATTCACGTTACGGCCTGGCTAGAACCCACTTAGTTGCGGTGGGGAGTCAGGATTTGGCTATGGGACGCCAGAGTAGAACAGATGTGTTCCAGCTTGATTAAGTGGTCCATAAGGAAAGGCAGCAAATTCTGAGGGGGTCAAAATGCCCCTCAGAATGAGCTACCACCTGTATAGGCAGCAAATTCTGAGGGGGTCAAAATGCCCCTCAGAATTTGCTGCCTGTACAGGTGGTAGCTGGCCTCACTAAATAATCTTCCAATAACTATTGAGTTTTTTCCAAAAAGCATACTCTAATAATAAATGAGTGTTTCAAAAAACTGTCCCCAATTCCAATTACATGCTGGCTAGAACCCACTTAGTTGTGGTGGAGAGTCAGGATTTGGCTATGGGACGCCACAGTAGAACAGATGTATTCCAGCTTGATTAAGCGGTCCATAAGGAAAGGCAGCAAATTCTGAGGGGGTCAAAATTACCCTCAGAATGAGCTACCACCTGTACAGGCAGCAAATTCTGAGGGGGTCAAAATGCCCCTCAGAATGAGCTACCACCTTAATTGCATCACAGTTTAATCAAACTATAGCAATTTTCTCCCACATATTCTGCTAGTGTGAAAACACACTACTGGCCTCACTAAATACTCTTCCAATAACAATTGAATTTTTTCAAAAAGGTCTCATTTTCATGTAACTTCAATACAGGCATGTGAATAAAGAACTAAGACTGGCCTTCCTAAAGCATACTCTAATAATAATTGAGTGTTTCAAAAAACTGTCCCCAATTCCAATTACATGCTGGCTAGAACCCACTTAGTTGCAGTGGGGAGTCAGGATTTGGCTATGGCACGCCAGAGTAGAACAGATGTGTTCCAGCTTGATTAAGTGGTCCATAAGGAAAGGCAGCAAATTCTGAGGGGGTCAAAATGCCCCTCAGAATCAGCTACCACCTGTATAGGCAGCAAATTCTGAGGGGGTCAAAATGCCCCTCAGAATGAGCTACCACCTGTACAGGCAGCAAATTCTGAGGGGGTCAAAATGCCCCTCAGAATGAGCTACCACCTGATTTGCATTACAGTTTATTCAAACTATAGCACTTTTCTCCCACGTATTCTGCTAGTGTGAAAACACCCTACTGGCCTCACTAAATAATCTTCCAATAACAATTGAGTTTTTCCAAAAAGGTACACTTTCATGTAACTGCAATACAGGCATGTGAGTAAAGAACTAAGACTGGCGTTCCTAAAGCATCCTCTAAAAACAATCGAATGTTTAAAAAAAAGTCTCCAATTCACATGACATCCTGGCTAGAACCCACATAGTTGTGGTGGGGAGTCAGGATTTGGCCATGGGACACCACAGTAGAACAGATGTGTTCCAGCTTGATTAAGCGGTCCATAAGGAAAGGCAGCAAATTCTGAGGGGGTCAAAATGACCCTCAGAATGAGCTACCACCTGTACAGGCAGCAAATTCTGAGGGGGTCAAAATGCCCCTCAGAATGAGCTAACACCTGTATAGGCAGCAAATTCTGAGGGGGTCAAAATGCCCCTCAGAATGAGCTACCACCTGAATTGCATTACAGTTTACTCAAACTATAGCAACTCTCTCCCAGATATTCTGCTAGTGTGAAAACACCCTACTGGCCTCACTAAATAATCTTCCAATAACAATTGAGTTTTTCCAAAAAGGTACACTTTCATGTAACTGCAATACAGGCATGTGAGTAAAGATCTAAGACTGGCGTTCCTAAAGCATCCTCTAATAACAATCGAAAGTTTAAAAAAAAAGTATCCAATTCACCTTACATCCTGGCTAGAACCCACTTAGTTGCGGTGGGAAGTCAGGATTTGGCCATGGGGCGCTACAGTATAACACATTTTTCTGGCTTGATAAATCGGTCCATATGGAAAGGCAGCAAATTCTGAGGGGGTCAAAATGCCCCTCAGAATGAGCTACCACCTGAATTGCATTACAGTTTACTCAATTTATAGCAATTTTCTCCCACATATTCTGCTAGTGTGAAAACACCCTACTGGCCTCACTAAATAATCTTCCAAAAAGGTCTCACTTTCATGTAGCTGCAATACAGGCATGTGAGTAAAGAACTAAGACTGGCCTTCCTAAAACAACCTCTAATAACAATCAAATGTTTAAAAATATCTTCCCCAAATCATGTTACATCCTGGCTAGAACCCACTTGGTTTCGGTGGGGAGCTAGGATTTGACCACGGTACGCTACAGAAGAACGGATGTGTTCTGACTTGATAAATCGGTCCATATGGAAAGGCAGCAAATTCTGAGGGGGTCAAAATGCCCCTCAGAATGAGCTAACACATGTATTACGTTGCTCTTTACTCGTTATTATTACTCTATTACTGGCTTTCCTGTAGCTCATCCAGTAGAGCTTTGCGTTAGCAACACCAAGGTCATGGGTTCGATTCCCAGGCAAGGCAAGAATTGACAAAAAAAATGTAAAATGTGTACCTTCAAAATGTAATGAATGTCTTCCAAATTCATAAATGTAAATGAACTCAAACTATAGCAACTCTCTCCCCAACATTCTACTATTGTGAAAACACCCTACTGGCCTCACTAAATAATCTTCAAATAACATTTGAGTTTTCTCCAAAAACGTCTCACTTTCATGTAACTGCAATACAGGCATGATAGTAAAGTACTAAGACTGGCCTTCCTAAAGCATCCTCTAATAACAATTGAGTGTTTCAAAAAAAGGTCCCCAATTCACGTTACATCTTGGTTAGAACCCACTTACTTTCGGTGAGGAGTCAGGATTTGGCAGTGGGATGCTACAGTAGAACAGATGTGTTCTGTCTTGATAAAACAGTCCATAAGGAAAGGCAGCAAATAATCTTCCAAAAAGGTCTCACTTTCATGTAACTGCGCATGTAAATCGGTCCATAAGGAAAGGCAGCAAATTCTGAGGGGGTCAAAATGCCCCTCAGAATGAGCTACCACCTGTATAGGCAGCAAATTCTGAGGGGATCAAAATGCCCCTCAGTATGAGCTACCACCTGAATTGCATTACAGTTTAATCAAACTATGGCAATTTTCTCCCACATATTCTGCTAGTGTGAAAACACACGACTGGCCTCACTAAATACTCTTCCAATAACAATTGATTTTTTTCAAAAAGGTCTCACTTTCATGTAACTTCAAAACAGGCATGTGAATAAAGATCTAAGACTGGCCTTCCTGAAGCATTCAAAAAACTGTCCCCAATTCACATTGCATGCTGGCTAGAACCCACTTAGTTGTGTTGGGGAGTAGGGATTTGGCTATGGGACGCCACAGTAGAACAGATGTGTTCCAGCTTGATTAAGCGGTCCATAAGAAAAGGCAGCAAATTCTGAGGGGGTCAAAATGCCCCTCAGAATGAGCTACCACCTGTATAGGCAGCAAATTCTGAGGGGGTCAAAATGCCCCTCAGAATGAGCTACCACCTGAATTGCATTACAGTTTAATCAAACTATAGCAATTTTCTCCCACATATTCTGCTAGTGTGAAAACACACTACTGGCCTCACTAAATACTCTTCCAATAACAATTGAATTTTTTCAAAAAGGTCTCACTTTCATGTAACTTCAATACAGGCATGTGAATAAAGAACTAAGATTGGCCTTCCTAAAGCATACTCTAATAATAATTGAGTGTTTCAAAAAACTGTCCCCAATTCCAATTACATGCTGGCTAGAACCCACTTAGTTGCGCTGGAGAGTCAGGATTTGGCTATGGGACGCCACAGTAGAACAGATGTGTTCCAGCTTGATTAAGCGGTCCATAAGGAAAGGCAGCAAATTCTGAGGGGGTCAAAATGACCCTCAGAATGAGCTACCACCTGTACAGGCAGCAAATTCTGAGGGGGTCAAAATGCCCCTCAGAATGAGCTACCACCTTAATTGCATCAAAGTTTAATCAAACTATAGCAATTTTCTCCCACATATTCTGCTAGTGTGAAAACACACTACTGGCCTCACTAAATAATCTTCCAATAACAATTGAGTTTTTTTCCAAAAAGGTCTCACTTTCATGTAACTTCAATACAGGCATGTGAATAAAGAATTAAGACTGACCTTCCTAAAGCATCCTCTAATAACAATCGAATGTTTAAAAAAATTCTCCAATTCACGTTACATTCTGGCTAGAACCCACTTAGTTGCGGTGGGGAGTCAGGATTTGGCTATGGGACGCCAGAGTAGAACAGATGTGTTCCAGCTTGATTAAGTGGTCCATAAGGAAAGGCAGCAAATTCTGAGGGGGTCAAAATGCCCCTCAGAATGAGCTACCACCTGTATAGGCAGCAAATTCTGAGGGGGTCAAAATGCCCCTCAGAATGAGCTACCACCTGTACAGGCAGCAAATTCTGAGGGGGTCAAAATGCCACTCAGAATGAGCTACCACCTGAATTGCATTACAGTTTACTCAAACTATAGCACTTTTCTCCCACATTTTCTGCTAGTGTGAAAACACACTACTGGCCTCACTAAATAATCTTCCAATAACAATTGAATTTTTCCAAAAAGGTACTCTTTCATGTAACTGCAATACAGGCATGTGAGTAAAGAACTAAGACTGGCGTTCCTAAAGCATCCTCTAAAAACAATTGAATGTTTAAAAAAAAGTCTCCAATTCACATAACATCCCGGCTAGAACCCACTTAGTTGTGGTGGGGAATGAGGATTTGGCCATGGGACACCACAGTAGAACAGATGTGTTCCAGCTTGATTAAGTGGTCCATAAGGAAAGGCAGCAAATTCTGAGGGGGTCAAAATGCCCCTCAGAATGAGCTACCACCTGTATAGGCAGCAAATTCTGAGGGGGTCAAAATGCCCCTCAGAATGAGCTACCACCTGAATTGCATTACAGTTTAATCAAACTATAGCAATTTTCTCTCACATATTCTGCTAGTGTGAAAACACACTACTGGCCTCACTAAATACTCTTCCAATAACAATTGAGTTTTTTCAAAAAGGTCTCACTTTCATGTAACTTCAATACAGGCATGTGAGTAAAGAACTAAGACTGGCGTTCCTAAAGCATCCTCTAAAAACAATCGAATGTTTAAAAAAAAGTCTCCAATTCACATGACATCCTGGCTAGAACCCACTCAGTTGTGGTGGAGAGTCAGGATTTGGGCATGGGACACCACAGTAGAACAGATGTGTTCCAGCTTGATTAAGTGGTCCATAAGGAAAGGCAGCAAATTCTGAGGGGGTCAAAATGCCCCTCAGAATGAGCTACCACCTGTATAGGCAGCAAATTCTGAGGGGGTCAAAATGCCCCTCAGAATGAGCTACCACCTGTATAGGCAGCAAATTCTGAGGGGGTCAAAATGCCCCTCAGATTGAGCTAGCACCTTAATTGCATCACAGTTTAATCAACCTATAGCAATTTTCTCCCACATATTCTGCTAGTGTGAAAACACATACTGGCCTCACTAAATACTCTTCCAATAACAATTGAATTTTTTCAAAAAGGTCTCACTTTCATGTAACTTCAATACAGGCATGTGAATAAAGAACTAAGACTGGCCTTCCTAAAGCATACTCTAATAATAATTGAGTGTTTCAGAAAACTGTCCCCAATTCCAATTACATGCTGGCTAGAACCCACTTAGTTGTGGTGGGGAGTCAGGATTTGGCCATGTGACACCACAGTAGAACAGATGTGTTCCAGCTTGATTAAGTGGTCCATAAGGAAAGGCAGCAAATTCTGAGGGGGTCAAAATGCCCCTCAGAATGAGCTACCACCTGTATAGGCAGCAAATTCTGAGGGGGTCAAAATGCCCCTCAGAATGAGCTACCACCTGAATTGCATTACAGTTTATTCAAACTATAGCAATTTTCTCTCACATATTCTGCTAGTGTGAAAACACACTACTGGCCTCACTAAATACTCTTCCAATAACAATTGAGTTTTTTCAAAAAGGTCTAACTTTCATGTAACTTCAATACAGGCATGTGAATAAAGAACTAAGACTGGCCTTCCTAAAGCATACTCTAATAATAATTGAGTGTTTCAAAAAACTGTCCCCAATTCCAATTACATGCTGGCTAGAACCCACTTAGTTGCGGTGGAGAGTCAGGATTTGGCTATGGGACGCCACAGTAGAACAGATGTGTTCCAGCTTGATTAAGTGGTCCATAAGGAAAGGCAGCAAATTCTGAGGGAGTCAAAATGCCCCTCAGAAAGAGCTACCACCTGTATAGGCAGCAAATTCTGATGGGGTCAAAATGCCCCTCAGACTGAGCTACCACCTGAATTGCATTACAGTTTAATCAAACTATAGCAATTTTCTCCCACATATTCTGCTAGTGTGAAAACACACTACTGGCCTCGCTAAATACTCTTCCAATAACAATTGAGTTTTTCCAAAAAGGTACACTTTCATGTAACTGCAATACAGGCATGTGAGTAAAGAACTAAGACTGACCTTCCTAAAGCATCCTCTAATAACAATCGAATGTTTAAAAAAATTCTCCAATTCACGTTACGGCCTGGCTAGAACCCACTTAGTTGCTGTGGGGAGTCAGGATTTGGCTATGGGACGCCAGAGTAGAACAGATGTGTTCCAGCTTGATTAAGTGGTCCATAAGGAAAGGCAGCAAATTCTGAGGGGGTCAAAATGCCCCTCAGAATCAGCTACCACCTGTATAGGCAGCAAATTCTGAGGGGGTCAAAATGCCCCTCAGAATGAGCTACCACCTGAATTGCATTACAGTTTAATCAAACTATAGCAATTTTCTCTCACATATTCTGCTAGTGTGAAAACACACTACTGGCCTCACTAAATACTCTTCCAATAACAATTGAGTTTTTTCAAAAAGGTCTAACTTTCATGTAACTTCAATACAGGCATGTGAATAAAGAACTAAGAGTGGCCTTCCTAAAGCATACTCTAATAATAATTGAGTGTTTCAAAATACTGTCCCCAATTCCAATTACATGCTGGCTAGAACCCACTTAGTTGCGGTCGAGAGTCAGGATTTGGCTATGGGACGCCACAGTAGAACAGATGTGTTCCAGCTTGATTAAGCGGTCCATAAGGAAAGGCAGCAAATTATGAGGGGGTCAAAATGACCCTCAGAATGAGCTACCACCTGTACAGGCAGCAAATTCTGAGGGGGTCAAAATGCCCCTCAGAATGAGCTACCATCTTAATTGCATCACAGTTTAATCAAACTATAGCAATTTTCTCCCACATATTCTGCTAGTGTGAAAACACACTACTGGCCTCACTAAATAATCTTCAAATAACAATTGAGTTTTTTCCAAAAAGGTCTCACTTTCATGTAACTTCAATACAGGCATGTGAATAAAGAATTAAGACTGACCTTCCTAAAGCATCCTCTAATAACAATCGAATGTTTAAAAAAATTCTCCAATTCACGTTACGGCCTGGCTAGAACCCACTTAGTTGCGGTGGGGAGTCAGGATTTGGCTATGGGACGCCAGAGTAGAACAGATGTGTTCCAGCTTGATTAAGTGGTCCATAAGGAAAGGCAGCAAATTCTGAGGGGGTCAAAATGCCCCTCAGAATGAGCTACCACCTGTATAGGCAGCAAATTCTGAGGGGGTCAAAATGCCCCTCAGAATGAGCTACCACCTGTACAGGCAGCAAATTCTGAGGGGGTCAAAATGCCCCTCAGAATGAGCTACCACCTGAATTGCATTACAGTTTACTCAAACTATAGCACTTTTCTCCCACGTATTCTGCTAGTGTGAAAACACCCTACTGGCCTCACTAAATAATCTTCCAATAACAATTGAGTTTTTCCAAAAAGGTACACTTTCATGTAACTGCAATACAGGCATGTGAGTAAAGAACTAAGACTGGCGTTCCTAAAGCATCCTCTAAAAACAATCGAACGTTTAAAAAAAAGTCTCCAATTCACATGACATCCTGGCTAGAACCCACTTAGTTGTGGTGGGGAGTCAGGATTTGGCCATGGGACACCACAGTAGAACAGATGTGTTCCAGCTTGATTAAGTGGTCCATAAGGAAAGGCAGCAAATTCTGAGGGGGTCAAAATGCCCCTCAGAATGAGCTACCACCTGTACAGGCAGCAAATTCTGAGGGGGTCAAAATGCCCCTCAGAATGAGCTACCACCTGAATTGCATTACAGTTTAATCAAACTATAGCAATTTTCTCCCACATATTCTGCTAGTGTGAAAACACACTACTGGCCTCACTAAATACTCTTCCAATAACAATTGAGTTTTTTCCAAAAAGGTCTCACTTTCATGTAACTTCAATACAGGCATGTGAATAAAGAATTAAGACTGACCTTCCTAAAGCATCCTCTAATAACAATCGAATGTTTAAAAAAATTCTCCAATTCACGTTACGGCCTGGCTAAAACCCACTTAGTTGCGGTGGGGAGTCAGGATTTGGCTATGGGACGCCAGAGTAGAACAGATGTGTTCCAGCTTGATTAAGTGGTCCATAAGGAAAGGCAGCAAATTCTGAGGGGGTCAAAATGCCCCTCAGAATGAGCTACCACCTGTATAGGCAGCAAATTCTGAGGGGGTCAAAATGCCCCTCAGAATGAGCTACCACCTGTACAGGCAGCAAATTCTGAGGGGGTCAAAATGCCCCTCAGAATGAGCTACCACCTGAATTGCATTACAGTTTACTCAAACTATAGCACTTTTCTCCCACGTATTCTGCTAGTGTGAAAACACCCTACTGGCCTCACTAAATAATCTTCCAATAACAATTGAGTTTTTCCAAAAAGGTACACTTTCATGTAACTGCAATACAGGCATGTGAGTAAAGAACTAAGACTGGCGTTCCTAAAGCATCCTCTAAAAACAATCAAATGTTTAAAAAAAAGTCTCCAATTCACATGACATCCTGGCTAGAACCCACTTAGTTGTGGTGGGGAGTCAGGATTTGGCCATGTGACACCACAGTAGAACAGATGTGTTCCAGCTTGATTAAGTGGTCCATAAGGAAAGGCAGCAAATTCTGAGGGGGTCAAAATGCCCCTCAGAATGAGCTACCACCTGTATAGGCAGCAAATTCTGAGGGGGTCAAAATGCCCCTCAGAATGAGCTACCACCTGAATTGCATTACAGTTTAATCAAACTATAGCAATTTTCTCTCACATATTCTGCTAGTGTGAAAACACACTACTGGCCTCACTAAATACTCTTCCAATAACAATTGAGTTTTTTCAAAAAGGTCTAACTTTCATGTAACTTCAATACAGGCATGTGAATAAAGAACTAAGACTGGCCTTCCTAAAGCATACTCTAATAATAATTGAGTGTTTCAAAAAACTGTCCCCAATTCCAATTACATGCTGGCTAGAACCCACTTAGTTGCGGTGGAGAGTCAGGATTTGGCTATGGGACGCCACAGTAGAACAGATGTGTTCCAGCTTGATTAAGTGGTCCATAAGGAAAGGCAGCAAATTCTGAGGGAGTCAAAATGCCCCTCAGAAAGAGCTACCACCTGTATAGGCAGCAAATTCTGATGGGGTCAAAATGCCCCTCAGACTGAGCTACCACCTGAATTGCATTACAGTTTAATCAAACTATAGCAATTTTCTCCCACATATTCTGCTAGTGTGAAAACACACTACTGGCCTCACTAAATACTCTTCCAATAACAATTGAGTTTTTCCAAAAAGGTACACTTTCATGTAACTGCAATACAGGCATGTGAGTAAAGAACTAAGACTTACCTTCCTAAAGCATCCTCTAATAACAATCGAATGTTTAAAAAAATTCTCCAATTCACGTTACGGCCTGGCTAGAACCCACTTAGTTGCTGTGGGGAGTCAGGATTTGGCTATGGGACGCCAGAGTAGAACAGATGTGTTCCAGCTTGATTAAGTGGTCCATAAGGAAAGGCAGCAAATTCTGAGGGGGTCAAAATGCCCCTCAGAATCAGCTACCACCTGTATAGGCAGCAAATTCTGAGGGGGTCAAAATGCCCCTCAGAATGAGCTACCATCTTAATTGCATCACAGTTTAATCAAACTATAGCAATTTTCTCCCACATATTCTGCTAGTGTGAAAACACACTACTGGCCTCACTAAATAATCTTCAAATAACAATTGAGTTTTTTCCAAAAAGGTCTCACTTTCATGTAACTTCAATACAGGCATGTGAATAAAGAATTAAGACTGACCTTCCTAAAGCATCCTCTAATAACAATCGAATGTTTAAAAAAATTCTCCAATTCACGTTACGGCCTGGCTAGAACCCACTTAGTTGCGGTGGGGAGTCAGGATTTGGCTATGGGACGCCAGAGTAGAACAGATGTGTTCCAGCTTGATTAAGTGGTCCATAAGGAAAGGCAACAAATTCTGAGGGGGTCAAAATGCCCCTCAGAATGAGCTACCACCTGTATAGGCAGCAAATTCTGAGGGGGTCAAAATGCCCCTCAGAATGAGCTACCACCTGTACAGGCAGCAAATTCTGAGGGGGTCAAAATGCCCCTCAGAATGAGCTACCACCTGAATTGCATTACAGTTTACTCAAACTATAACACTTTTCTCCCACGTATTCTGCTAGTGTGAAAACACCCTACTGGCCTCACTAAATAATCTTCCAATAACAATTGAGTTTTTCCAAAAAGGTACACTTTCATGTAACTGAAATACAGGCATGTGAGTAAAGAACTAAGACTGGCGTTCCTAAAGCATCCTCTAAAAACAATCAAATGTTTAAAAAAAAGTCTCCAATTCACATGACATCCTGGCTAGAACCCACTTAGTTGTGGTGGGGAGTCAGGATTTGACCATGAGACACCACAGTAGAACAGATGTGTTCCAGCTTGATTAAGTGGTCCATAAGGAAAGGCAGCAAATTCTGAGGGGGTCAAAATGCCCCTCAGAAAGAGCTACCACCTGTATAGGCAGCAAATTCTGATGGGGTCAAAATGCCCCTCAGACTGAGCTACCACCTGAATTGCATTACAGTTTAATCAAACTATAGCAATTTTCTCCCACATATTCTGCTAGTGTGAAAACACACTACTGGCCTCACTAAATACTCTTCCAATAACAATTGAGTTTTTCCAAAAAGGTACACTTTCATGTAACTGCAATACAGGCATGTGAGTAAAGAACTAAGACTGACCTTCCTAAAGCATCCTCTAATAACAATCGAATGTTTAAAAAAATTCTCCAATTCACGTTACGGCCTGGCTAGAACCCACTTAGTTGCTGTGGGGAGTCAGGATTTGGCTATGGGACGCCAGAGTAGAACAGATGTGTTCCAGCTTGATTAAGTGGTCCATAAGGAAAGGCAGCAAATTCTGAGGGGGTCAAAATGGCCCTCAGAATGAGCTACCAACTGAATTGCATTACAGTTTAATCAAACTATAGCAATTTTCTCTCACATATTCTGCTAGTGTGAAAACACACTACTGGCCTCACTAAATACTCTTCCAATAGCAATTGAGTTTTTTCAAAAAGGTCTCACTTTCATGTAACTTCAATACAGGCATGTGAATAAAGAACTAAGACTGGCCTTCCTAAAGCATACTCTAATAATAATTGAGTGTTTCAAAAAACTGTCCCCAATTCCAATTACATGCTGGCTTGAACCCACTTAGTTGCGGTCGAGAGTCAGGATTTGGCTATGGGACGCCACAGTAGAACAGATGTGTTCCAGCTTGATTAAGTGGTCCATAAGGAAAGGCAACAAATTCTGAGGGGGTCAAAATGACCCTCAGAATGAGCTACCACCTGTACAGGCAGCAAATTCTGAGGGGGTCAAAATGTCCCCCAGAATGAGCTACCACCCTAATTGGCAAGGCAAGGCAAGTTTATTTGTATAGCACATTTCATACCCAATGGCAATTCAAAGTGCTTTACATAGAAATTAATTAAAATAGTGGTAACAAATGCATGAGAAAAAAAGAATACCATATGGACGAATAAAGAATTAAAAACAAGCATAGTTAAAACAGTCGTAAAGATATAGTAATTAAAATAATAATAATAATAAAAAAATAATAAAAAATAAAAAAATAATAAAAATAAAAATAAAAAATAAAATAAAAATAAATAAGATAAAATAAAATAAAATGGTCAGATCCACAATAATGATCTGATATAAAAATAAACATTCTTCAGTTTACAGCCTACATACATGTACCATCTTAATTAGAACACCTCTCATTCATTTCTTTCTCAAACACGTTCATAACATCCATTTTAATCACTATTCCCTGATTTTTACTCAGGAACCTTCTTGTTAAAACCCTTACTCACTCATCATACCCTCCACAGATTTACACAGACTCAAACCTTATTGTCAAACTTACTATTTCCATCAAACCCAGTTTTCACTCGTCATATTCAACTCAAAAGAACATATAAAATAAACAATAACCAGAGATAAGAACAAAGGTAAACTAAAATAATTATAAAAAGAATAAAGAGATAAGATAGGGTGCAATCAGTCGGACATACAGTGCTCAGAGCTCATTCAGTAAATGCACAGCTGAACAGATGTGTTTTGAGTCTGGATTTGAATGTGGCTACTGTTTGAGCAAATCTGATCTGTTCAGGCAGCTGGTTCCAACTACGGCTGGCATAATAGCTAAAGGCAGACTCTCCTTGCTTTGAGTGAACTCTTGGTATTTCTAACTGACTTGATCCTGCTGATCTGAGTGATCTGTTGGGTTTGTATTTAATCAGCATATCTGCGATGTATTGGGGTCCTAGCTCATTGAGTGATTTATAAACAAGTAATAGTACTTTAAAATCGATCCTAAATGTAACTGGAAGCCAGTGTAAAGACCTGAGGACTGGTGTGATATGGTCATATTTTCTGGTTCTGCTCACAATCCTGGCAGCAGCGTTCTGTATGAGCTGCAGCTGTCTAATGGTCTTTTTAGGAAGGCCAGTGAGAAGGCCGTTACAATAGTCCACCCTACTGGTGATGAAAGCATGAACGAGTTTCTCTAAGTCTTGCCTGGAGACAAAACATCTAATCCTTGCAATATTTTTCAGATGATAGTATGCTGATTTAGTTATTGCTTTGACATGACTACTGAAACTCAGATCGGACTGTAAAATCACTCCAAGATTCCTGACTTGATTTTTTGTTATCAGGCCTTTAGCCTCAAGATATGCGTTCACCTTGAGAATTTCATTTTTGTTTCCAAATGTAGTGATTTCGGTTTTGTCTTTGTTTAACTGAAGATAGTTTTGGCACATCCAGTTGTTAACTTCATCAATGCATTTGCACAGGGAGTCAATGGGGCTGTAGTCATTAGGTGACAGTGCTAAGTAGAGCTGGGTATCATCAGCATAGCTGTGGTAAGCAATATTGTTCTTTTTCATTATTTGGCTCAGTGGCAGCATATACAGGTTAAACAGGAGAGGTGCTAGAATTGACCCTTGTGGGACTCCGCATGTCATGGACGTCCACTCAGACTTATGGTCTCCTATACTCACATAATAACCTCTCCCTTCTAAGTATGATCTGAACCATTTGAGGACCATTCCAGAAAGCCCAACCCAGTTTTCCAGCCTGTCTAGAAGTATGTTGTGGTCAACAGTATCGAATGCGGCACTGAGATCCAGTTGTACCAGAATTGATGTTTTGCCTGTATCAGTGTTTAAGCGAATATCATTTATAATCTTTATGAGCGCTGTCTCTGTACTGTGATGCGGTCGGAAACCAGATTGAAAATTGTCAAAGTATCCATTTGAGTGTAAGAATTTGTTCAACTGATTGAAAACAACTTTTTCAATGATTTTGCCTATGAAGGGGAGATTTGAGATTGGTCTGTAGTTGCTCAGTATGGAGTTATCCAGATTTCTCTTTTTCAGAAGAGGCTTAACTATTGCAGTTTTAAGGGCGGTTGGAAAAGTCCCATAGAGAAGTGAGGAGTTTACCACTTCTAGGAGATCTGCTTCTAAACAGTTAAACACACTTTTGAAGAAAGAAGTGGGGAGTGTGTCTAGGGCACAGGTTGATGTTTTAAGATGCTGTACTGTGTCTTCTAAAATTTTGCAGTCAATAGCGTCGAAATCTGACATGGTAATTTTCCGAGGGTTTGGTATGATCTGACTGACCCCAGAGCAACTAGAGGTTGTGCTGATCGCCTTTCTGATATTATTGATTTTCTCTGAGAAGTAGGAAGCAAACTCACTGCATTTACTGTCTGAGAGCATTTCACTAGGAGTCTGACTCGGGGGGTTTGTTAGTCTGTCTACAGTAGCAAAAAGAGTGCGCGTGTTGTTTATGTTTCTGTTTATAATATTTGAGAAGAAGGTCTGTCTAGCTTTGCCTAGTTCAACATTGAAAGCATGAAGGGTGTCTTTATAGATGTTATAATGGACTACAAGTTTTGTCTTCCGCCACATGCGTTCAGATTTTCTGCATTGTCTTTTCATTATTTGAACTGCTGTTGAGTTTCTCCAAGGTGCTTTTTGTTTGGTACTCTTTTTCCTGACTTTTAGAGGAGCAATATCATCAATTACACTCTTAACTTTTGAGTTAAAGGAGTCAAGGAGAAAATCAACAGAGTCTGCAGATATGCTTGGTGTTAGAGATAAAGCCTTCATAAACAGCACATTAGTGTTCTCATTTAAGCATCTCTTTTTGACAGAGACAGATCTAGCTTCAATGGCAGGAGAGATTGATATATCAAAGAAAATACAGAAATGATCAGACAGTGCCACATCCTTAATAACAATTGATGAAATGTTTAGACCCTTACTGATAAGTAAATCTAGAGTGTGTCCACGATTGTGTGTGGGTCCATTTACATGCTGTGTCAAATCAAAAGTGTTAAGAACAGTCATGAGCTTTTTTGTTTTACTGGATTCAATATTGTCTATGTGAATGTTAAAATCCCCAGCAATAGCAAAACAGTCAAACTCTGAGGAAATTATTGATAACAGTTCTGTAAAGTCCTCAGTGAAGCCTGCAGAGTATTTCGGAGGCCTATAAATAATGATAAGCAGGATGCGTGGAGAACCTTTTAACACAATACCCAGATATTCTAGAGACAAATAGTCACCAAATGATACTTGCTTACATTGATAGAAATCTTTAAAAAGAGCAGCAACACCCCCACCTCTCCTAACAGATCTGCAAACACTCATAAAAGTAAAGTTAGGAGGGGCTGCTTCATTTAGGACTGTTGCACTACAGTTTTCTTCTAGCCACGTTTCATTTAGAAGCAGAAAGTCTAGGTTGTTAGTGGTTATTAAGTCATTGACTAGAAATGATTTGTTCTTAACTGAACGGATGTTTAAAAGCGCTAACTTAACAGTAATAATTTTTTTTCTCCACATTAATCCTATTTTGGCAGGTAACAGGTAGCAGATTATATTGGTTTATTAAACGGCCTGACAAGGCCTTAGACTTTCTTTCACGTAACAGAACAGAGATAGAGAAAGAGGCAGGCACACTGGGTTCCCCCTTGTTTTGTAAACATTTGATAAAGTTACTGTTATCATAGCGGGGACCCAAAACACATCACTGAGAGCTGGAATCAGTTGTTTTTGGTTCACCTACAACAGATGGAGGCCGGTGTTGGCCCTGACGTTGTGACCGAAGAAATCTCACAGGAGGAGGGCGAGGACGAGCTGGGCCCACAGGCTTTGGTGTTTGTGGGGCTCCACGATTTTTGGTCGATATTTGGGGGCTCATAGCGATCGAGTGTGATAGTCTGATTCCAGCATGAACCAAGTCCTCCATTTTCTCTGAGAAGCTCAGATGCGGGGATGCTGGAGAGAGGAATGACATGTCCGGTGAGAGGGGCTGTTTCTCTGGTGTTATCGGAAGCTGAAATATGTTGTCCTGGCTTCCCTGTCCATTTTCCAGAAAATCATCCTTGGGTGCTGAATCTTGGAGCAGATCTAATCCTTCACAGTCAGTCTGTGGTGAGCTCTGTGGGCAGGGCTCAGCTGGGAGTGTGTCCGTGAGCAATTGTTGTTGTGGGGGTGTGGTCTTATCATTGTCCTTGTGGGATGTGTCAGCCACATGTCCATTCAGCTGCTGAAAAGAAGTCCTGTGGTCGTCCATACTCTGTATCCGGTTGAGTTGGTTAGAACACACAGCTGAAGGATGATGAAGGGAAAAATAAATATTGTCCTTTAACACTCTTGCACCAAGTTTGTTTGGGTGGTGGCCATTTGATGTAAACAATTGTCTCTGGCTCCAGAAGAGATTAAAGTTGTCGATGAAATTCACTCCCTTCATCATGCAGGTTTTTTGCAGCCATGTATTAAGCCCAAGCAACCGTGAGAATCTATTTGTTCCTCTTGCTGGCAGTGGTCCACTGATGAACGGCTGAACTTTCAGTTTGCTAAGTGTTTCAAAAAGTTCATTGAAATCCCTTTTAATGAGTTCTGACTGCTCTCTCTGAATATCGTTCTTTCCTACATGAATGATAAGTCGATTTGCTGTCTTGTGTTTTATCAGGATGTTCTGAATTTCCCTGTTTACATCAGAAATGGTTGCTTGTGGAAGGCAGCATGTAGTTGTATCTCTGCTGCTAATGTTTCTGACTGTAGAGTCACCCACTATCAGAGTCCTTGGCTCGGCTGTGCTCTGAGCTGAGGGCCGCTGTCTGCTCGACCTTGAGCGCCTGTTAGCATTAGTGTTAGCTGTGGGCTGATGCAATCCGTGTTCGATCACATTCATCACGTTTGGGGATTCATCACCCTCATTCATTAATACTTCAAATCTGTTTTCGAGATGTATCGATGGTGGTCGGAAACTACTGTTTGCAATCCTTGTGTCTGGGGTAGAGCATGCTACTGCAGCAATATATGAAGCTCGTGACAATCTGACGTCTCGAGTGTGTTTGGGTCTTGCCCCCTGTTTGTGCCATCGATTAATGTGTTGATAAGTTACTTGTTTCCCTATCTGTTGAGTAGCACTAAATTTACGGGACTCACCAGCTGTGTGCAGAGGACGTTCGTGATGAAGCTCTGCTGTGTGATTCGTCCGGTTTGGTAGTTGCGCAAATAACTTTGTTTCAAGAACTGCAATCCGTTGTGAAAGTCTGTGGCAGTTTGTGCAGCAAGTAGATTCTTGAACTAAAAGAGGCATTTTCTTATCCTTTCGATAGTAGGCAGCTGTGTTTTCCCTTCCGGAATGTAAGCTGATGGAAGGGAGAGGCTGGTCGAATGAAGTGTTCGCTTTTTTGTAGTAATCCAGTCTCCAGAGTTTCAAGTTTTATCAAAAAAGTTAAGCTTTGTTGTTTGAGCGCTGTGTTGATTTGCTGAAGTTGAAGTTATGAGATAAAATATAGAAGCGATAGAGCAAAGCGCGGAGCAGTAAGCAAGAGCGTCCGAACAGTAGCGAAGCAGGAAGCGTATGTATCGTATGTACTGTGTTAATTGCATCACAGTTTAATCAAACTATAGCAATTTTCTCCCATATATTCTGCTAGTGTGAAAACACACTACTGGCCTCACTAAATAATCTTCCAATAACAATTGAGTTTTTTCCAAAAAGGTCTAACTTTCATGTAACTTCAATACAGGCATGTGAATAAAGAATTAAGACTGACCTTCCTAAATCATCCTCTAATAACAATCGAAAGTTTAATAAAATTCTCCAATTCACGTTACGGCCTGGCTAGAACCCACTTAGTTGCGGTGGGGAGTCAGGATTTGGCTATGGGACGCCAGAGTAGAACAGATGTGTTCCAGCTTGATTAAGTGGTCCATAAGGAAAGGCAGCAAATTCTGAGGGGGTCAAAATGCCCCTCAGAATGAGCTAGCACCTGTATAGGCAGCAAATTCTGAAGGGGTCAAAATGCCCCTCAGAATGAGCTACCACCTGTACAGGCAGCAAATTCTGAGGGGGTCAAAATGCCCCTCAGAATGAGCTACCACCTGAATTGCATTACAGTTTACTCAAACTATAGCACTTTTCTCCCACGTATTCTGCTAGTGTGAAAACACCCTACTGGCCTCACTAAATAATCTTCCAATAACAATTGAATTTTTTCAAAAAGGTCTCACTTTCATGTAACTTCAATACAGGCATGTGAATAAAGAACTAAGACTGGCCTTCCTAAAGCATACTCTAATAATAATTGAGTGTTTCAAAAACTGTCCCCAATTCCAATTACATGCTGGCTAGAACCCACTTAGTTGCGGTCGAGAGTCAGGATTTGGCTATGGGACGCCACAGTAGAATAGATGTGTTCCAGCTTGATTAAGCGGTCCATAAGGAAAGGCAGCAAATTCTGAGGGGGTCAAAATGACCCTCAGAATGAGCTACCACCTGTACAGGCAGCAAATTCTGAGGGGGTCAAAATGTCCCCCAGAATGAGCTACCACCTTATTTGCATCACAGTTTAATCAAACTATAGCAATTTTCTCCCACATATTCTGCTAGTGTGAAAACACACTACTGGCCTCACTAAATAATCTTCCAATAACAATTGAGTTTTTTCCAAAAAGGTCTCACTTTCATGTAACTTCAATACAGGCATGTGAATAAAGAATTAAGACTGACCTTCCTAAATCATCCTCTAATAACAATCGAATGTTTAAAAAAATTCTCCAATTCACGTTACGGCCTGGCTAGAACCCACTTAGTTGCGGTGGGGAGTCAGGATTTGGCTATGGGACGCCAGAGTAGAACAGATGTGTTCCAGCTTGATTAAGTGGTCCATAAGGAAAGGCAGCAAATTCTGAGGGGGTCAAAATGCCCCTCAGAATGAGCTACCACCTGTATAGGCAGCAAATTCTGAGGGGGTCAAAATGCCCTTCAGAATTTGCTGCCTGTACAGGTTGTAGCTGGCCTCACTAAATAATCTTCTAATAACTATTGAGTTTTTTCCAAAAAGCATACTCTAATAATAAATGAGTGTTTCAAAAAACTGTCCCCAATTCCAATTACATGCTGGCTAGAACCCACTTAGTTGTGGTGGAGAGTCAGGATTTGGCTATGGGACGCCACAGTAGAACAGATGTATTCCAGCTTGATTAAGCGGTCCATAAGGAAAGGCAGCAAATTCTGAGGGGGTCAAAATTACCCTCAGTATGAGCTACCACCTGTACAGGCAGCAAATTCTGAGGGGGTCAAAATGCCCCTCAGAATGAGCTACCACCTTAATTGCATCACAGTTTAATCAAACTATAGCAATTTTCTCCCACATATTCTGCTAGTGTGAAAACACACTACTGGCCTCACTAAATACTCTTCCAATAACAATTGAATTTTTTCAAAAAGGTCTCACTTTCATGTAACTTCAATACAGGCATGTGAATAAAGAACTAAGACTGGCCTTCCTAAAGCATACTCTAATAATAATTGAGTGTTTCAAAAAACTGTCCCCAATTCCAATTACATGCTGGCTAGAACCCACTTAGTTGCGGTGGGGAGTCAGGATTTGGCTATGGCACGCCAGAGTAGATCAGATGTGTTCCAGCTTGATTAAGTGGTCCATAAGGAAAGGCAGCAAATTCTGAGGGGGTCAAAATGCCCCTCAGAATCAGCTACCACCTGTATAGGCAGCAAATTCTGAGGGGGTCAAAATGCCCCTCAGAATGAGCTACCACCTGTACAGGCAGCAAATTCTGAGGGGGTCAAAATGCCCCTCAGAATGAGCTACCACCTGATTTGCATTACAGTTTACTCAAACTATAGCACTTTTCTCCCACGTATTCTGCTAGTGTGAAAACACCCTACTGGCCTCACTAAATAATCTTCCAATAACAATTGAGTTTTTCCAAAAAGGTACACTTTCATGTAACTGCAATACAGGCATGTGAGTAAAGAACTAAGAGTGGCGTTCCTAAAGCATCCTCTAAAAACAATCGAATGTTTAAAAAAAGTCTCCAAATCACATGACATCCTGGCTAGAACCCACATAGTTGTGGTGGGGAGTCAGGATTTGGCCATGGGACACCACAGTAGAACAGATGTGTTCCAGCTTGATTAAGCGGTCCATAAGGAAAGGCAGCAAATTCTGAGGGGGTCAAAATGACCCTCAGAATGAGCTACCACCTGTACAGGCAGCAAATTCTGAGGGGGTCAAAATGCCCCTCAGAATGAGCTAACACCTGTATAGGCAGCAAATTCTGAGGGGGTCAAAATGCCCCTCAGAATGAGCTACCACCTGAATTGCATTACAGTTTACTCAAACTATAGCAACTCTCTCCCAGATATTCTGCTAGTGTGAAAACACCCTACTGGCCTCACTAAATAATCTTCCAATAACAATTGAGTTTTTCCAGAAAGGTACACTTTCATGTAACTGCAATACAGGCATGTGAGTAAAGATCTAAGACTGGCGTTCCTAAAGCATCCTCTAATAACAATCGAAAGTTTAAAAAAAAAGTATCCAATTCACCTTACATCCTGGCTAGAACCCACTTAGTTGCGGTGGGAAGTCAGGATTTGGCCATGGGGCGCTACAGTATAACACATTTTTCTGGCTTGATAAATCGGTCCATATGGAAAGGCAGCAAATTCTGAGGGGGTCAAAATGCCCCTCAGAATGAGCTACCACCTGAATTGCATTACAGTTTACTCAATTTATAGCAATTTTCTCCCACATATTCTGCTAGTGTGAAAACACCCTACTGGCCTCACTAAATAATCTTCCAAAAAGGTCTCACTTTCATGTAGCTGCAATACAGGCATGTGAGTAAAGAACTAAGACTGGCCTTCCTAAAACAACCTCTAATAACAATCAAATGTTTAAAAATATCTTCCCCAAATCATGTTACATCCTGGCTAGAACCCACTTGGTTTCGGTGGGGAGCTAGGATTTGACCACGGTACGCTACAGAAGAACGGATGTGTTCTGACTTGATAAATCGGTCCATATGGAAAGGCAGCAAATTCTGAGGGGGTCAAAATGCCCCTCAGAATGAGCTACCACATGTATTACGTTACTCTTTACTCGTTATTATTACTCTATTACTGGCTTTCCTGTAGCTCATCCAGTAGAGCTTTGCCTTAGCAACACCAAGGTCATGGGTTCGATTCCCAGGCAAGGCAAGAATTGACAAAAAAAATGTAAAATGTGTACCTTCAAAATGTAATGAATGTCTTCCAAATTCATAAATGTAAATGAACTCAAACTATAGCAACTCTCTCCCCAACATTCTACTATTGTGAAAACACCCTACTGGCCTTACTAAATAATCTTCAAATAACATTTGAGTTTTCTCCAAAAACGTCTCACTTTCATGTAACTGCAATACAGGCATGATAGTAAAGTACTAAGACTGGCCTTCCTAAAGCATCCTCTAATAACAATTGAGTGTTTCAAAAAAAGGTACCCAATTCACGTTACATCTTGGTTAGAACCCACTTACTTTCGGTGAGGAGTCAGGATTTGGCAGTGGGATGCTACAGTAGAACAGATGTGTTCTGTCTTGATAAAACAGTCCATAAGGAAAGGCAGCAAATAATCTTCCAAAAAGGTCTCACTTTCATGTAACTGCGCATGTAAGTCGGTCCATAAGGAAAGGCAGCAAATTCTGAGGGGGTCAAAATGCCCCTCAGAATGAGCTACCACCTGTATAGGCAGCAAATTCTGAGGGGATCAAAATGCCCCTCAGTATGAGCTACCACCTGAATTGCATTACAGTTTAATCAAACTATGGCAATTTTCTCCCACATATTCTGCTAGTGTGAAAACACACGACTGGCCTCACTAAATACTCTTCCAATAACAATTGAATTTTTTCAAAAAGGTCTCACTTTCATGTAACTTCAAAACAGGCATGTGAATAAAGATCTAAGACTGGCCTTCCTGAAGCATTCAAAAAACTGTCCCCAATTCACATTGCATGCTGGCTAGAACCCACTTAGTTGTGTTGGGGAGTAGGGATTTGGCTATGGGACGCCACAGTAGAACAGATGTGTTCCAGCTTGATTAAGCGGTCCATAAGAAAAGGCAGCAAATTCTGAGGGGGTCAAAATGCCCCTCAGAATGAGCTACCACCTGTATAGGCAACAAATTCTGAGGGGGTCAAAATGCCCCTCAGAATGAGCTACCACCTGAATTGCATTACAGTTTAATCAAACTATAGCAATTTTCTCCCACATATTTTGCTAGTGTGAAAACACACTACTGGCCTCACTAAATACTCTTCCAATAACAATTGAATTTTTTCAAAAAGGTCTCACTTTCATGTAACTTCAATACAGGCATGTGAATAAAGAACTAAGACTGGCCTTCCTAAAGCATACTCTAATAATAATTGAGTGTTTCAAAAAACTGTCCCCAATTCCAATTACATGCTGGCTAGAACCCACTTAGTTGCGGTGGAGAGTCAGGATTTGGCTATGGGACGCCATAGTAGAACAGATGTGTTCCAGCTTGATTAAGCGGTCCATAAGGAAAGGCAGCAAATTCTGAGGGGGTCAAAATGACCCTCAGAATGAGCTACCACCTGTACAGGCAGCAAATTCTGAGGGGGTCAAAATGCCCCTCAGAATGAGCTACCACCTTAATTGCATCAAAGTTTAATCAAACTATAGCAATTTTCTCCCACATATTCTGCTAGTGTGAAAACACACTACTGGCCTCACTAAATAATCTTCCAATAACAATTGAGTTTTTTTCCAAAAAGGTCTCACTTTCATGTAACTTCAATACAGGCATGTGAATAAAGAATTAAGACTGACCTTCCTAAAGCATCCTCTAATAACAATCAAATGTTTAAAAAAATTCTCCAATTCACGTTACATTCTGGCTAGAACCCACTTAGTTGCGGTGGGGAGTCAGGATTTGGCTATGGGACGCCAGAGTAGAACAGATGTGTTCCAGCTTGATTAAGTGGTCCATAAGGAAAGGCAGCAAATTCTGAGGGGGTCAAAATGACCCTCAGAATGAGCTACCACCTGTATAGGCAGCAAATTCTGAGGGGGTCAAAATGCCCCTCAGAATGAGCTACCACCTGTACAGGCAGCAAATTCTGAGGGGGTCAAAATGCCCCTCAGAATGAGCTACCACCTGAATTGCATTACAGTTTACTCAAACTATAGCACTTTTCTCCCACGTATTCTGCTAGTGTGAAAACACCCTACTGGCCTCACTAAATAATCTTCCAATAACAATTGAGTTTTTCCAAAAAGGTACACTTTCATGTAACTGCAATACAGGCATGTGAGTAAAGAACTAAGACTGGCGTTCCTAAAGCATCCTCTAAAAACAATTGAATGTTTAAAAAAAAGTCTCCAATTCACATGACATCCCGGCTAGAACCCACTTAGTTGTGGTGGGGAATGAGGATTTGGCCATGGGACACCACAGTAGAACAGATGTGTTCCAGCTTGATTAAGTGGTCCATAAGGAAAGGCAGCAAATTCTGAGGGGGTCAAAATGCCCCTCAGAATGAGCTACCACCTGTATAGGCAGCAAATTCTGAGGGGGTCAAAATGCCCCTCAGAATGAGCTACCACCTGTATAGGCAGCAAATTCTGAGGGGGTCAAAATGCCCCTCAGAATGAGCTACCACCTGTATAGGCAGCAAATTCTGAGGGGGTCAAAATGCCCCTCAGAATGAGCTAGCACCTTAATTGCATCACAGTTTAATCAAACTATAGCAATTTTCTCCCACATATTCTGCTAGTGTGAAAACACATACTGGCCTCACTAAATACTCTTCCAATAACAATTGAATTTTTTCAAAAAGGTCTCACTTTCATGTAACTTCAATACAGGCATGTGAATAAAGAACTAAGACTGGCCTTCCTAAAGCATACTCTAATAATAATTGAGTGTTTCAGAAAACTGTCCCCAATTCCAATTACATGCTGGCTAGAACCCACTTAGTTGCGGTGGAGAGTCAGGATTTGGCTATGGGACGCCACAGTAGAACAGATGTGTTCCAGCTTGATTAAGCGGTCCATAAGGAAAGGCAGCAAATTCTGAGGGGGTCAAAATGCCCCTCAGAATGAGCTACCACCTGTACAGGCAGCAAATTCTGAGGGGGTCAAAATGCCCCTCAGAATGAGCTAACACCTGTATAGGCAGCAAATTCTGAGGGGGTCAAAATGCCCCTCAGAATGAGCTACCACCTGAATTGCATTACAGTTTACTCAAACTATAGCAACTCTCTCCCAGATATTCTGCTAGTGTGAAAACACCCTACTGGCCTCACTAAATAATCTTCCAATAACAATTGAGTTTTTCCAAAAAGGTACACTTTCATGTAACTGCAATACAGGCATGTGAGTAAAGATCTAAGACTGGCGTTCCTAAAGCATCCTCTAATAACAATCGAAAGTTTAAAAAAAAAGTATCCAATTCACCTTACATCCTGGCTAGAACCCACTTAGTTGCGGTGGGAAGTCAGGATTTGGCCATGGGGCGCTACAGTATAACACATTTTTCTGGCTTGATAAATCGGTCCATATGGAAAGGCAGCAAATTCTGAGGGGGTCAAAATGCCCCTCAGAATGTAAACTTGCATTACAGTTTACTCAATTTATAGCAATTTTCTCCCACATATTCTGCTAGTGTGAAAACACCCTACTGGCCTCACTAAATAATCTTCCAAAAAGGTCTCACTTTCATGTAGCTGCAATACAGGCATGTGAGTAAAGAACTAAGACTGGCCTTCCTAAAACAACCTCTAATAACAATCAAATGTTTAAAAATATCTTCCCCAAATCATGTTACATCCTGGCTAGAACCCACTTGGTTTCGGTGGGGAGCTAGGATTTGACCACGGTACGCTACAGAAGAACGGATGTGTTCTGACTTGATAAATCGGTCCATATGGAAAGGCAGCAAATTCTGAGGGGGTCAAAATGCCCCTCAGAATGAGCTACCACATGTATTACGTTACTCTTTACTCGTTATTATTACTCTATTACTGGCTTTCCTGTAGCTCATCCAGTAGAGCTTTGCCTTAGCAACACCAAGGTCATGGGTTCGATTCCCAGGCAAGGCAAGAATTGACAAAAAAAATGTAAAATGTGTACCTTCAAAATGTAATGAATGTCTTCCAAATTCATAAATGTAAATGAACTCAAACTATAGCAACTCTCTCCCCAACATTCTACTATTGTGAAAACACCCTACTGGCCTTACTAAATAATCTTCAAATAACATTTGAGTTTTCTCCAAAAACGTCTCACTTTCATGTAACTGCAATACAGGCATGATAGTAAAGTACTAAGACTGGCCTTCCTAAAGCATCCTCTAATAACAATTGAGTGTTTCAAAAAAAGGTCCCCAATTCACGTTACATCTTGGTTAGAACCCACTTACTTTCGGTGAGGAGTCAGGATTTGGCAGTGGGATGCTACAGTAGAACAGATGTGTTCTGTCTTGATAAAACAGTCCATAAGGAAAGGCAGCAAATAATCTTCCAAAAAGGTCTCACTTTCATGTAACTGCGCATGTAAGTCGGTCCATAAGGAAAGGCAGCAAATTCTGAGGGGGTCAAAATGCCCCTCAGAATGAGCTACCACCTGTATAGGCAGCAAATTCTGAGGGGATCAAAATGCCCCTCAGTATGAGCTACCACCTGAATTGCATTACAGTTTAATCAAACTATGGCAATTTTCTCCCACATATTCTGCTAGTGTGAAAACACACGACTGGCCTCACTAAATACTCTTCCAATAACAATTGAATTTTTTCAAAAAGGTCTCACTTTCATGTAACTTCAAAACAGGCATGTGAATAAAGATCTAAGACTGGCCTTCCTGAAGCATTCAAAAAACTGTCCCCAATTCACATTGCATGCTGGCTAGAACCCACTTAGTTGTGTTGGGGAGTAGGGATTTGGCTATGGGACGCCACAGTAGAACAGATGTGTTCCAGCTTGATTAAGCGGTCCATAAGAAAAGGCAGCAAATTCTGAGGGGGTCAAAATGCCCCTCAGAATGAGCTACCACCTGTATAGGCAACAAATTCTGAGGGGGTCAAAATGCCCCTCAGAATGAGCTACCACCTGAATTGCATTACAGTTTAATCAAACTATAGCAATTTTCTCCCACATATTTTGCTAGTGTGAAAACACACTACTGGCCTCACTAAATACTCTTCCAATAACAATTGAATTTTTTCAAAAACGTCTCACTTTCATGTAACTTCAATACAGGCATGTGAATAAAGAACTAAGACTGGCCTTCCTAAAGCATACTCTAATAATAATTGAGTGTTTCAAAAAACTGTCCCCAATTCCAATTACATGCTGGCTAGAACCCACTTAGTTGCGGTGGAGAGTCAGGATTTGGCTATGGGACGCCACAGTAGAACAGATGTGTTCCAGCTTGATTAAGCGGTCCATAAGGAAAGGCAGCAAATTCTGAGGGGGTCAAAATGACCCTCAGAATGAGCTACCACCTGTACAGGCAGCAAATTCTGAGGGGGTCAAAATGCCCCTCAGAATGAGCTACCACCTTAATTGCATCAAAGTTTAATCAAACTATAGCAATTTTCTCCCACATATTCTGCTAGTGTGAAAACACACTACTGGCCTCACTAAATAATCTTCCAATAACAATTGAGTTTTTTTCCAAAAAGGTCTCACTTTCATGTAACTTCAATACAGGCATGTGAATAAAGAATTAAGACTGACCTTCCTAAAGCATCCTCTAATAACAATCAAATGTTTAAAAAAATTCTCCAATTCACGTTACATTCTGGCTAGAACCCACTTAGTAGCGGTGGGGAGTCAGGATTTGGCTATGGGACGCCAGAGTAGAACAGATGTGTTCCAGCTTGATTAAGTGGTCCATAAGGAAAGGCAGCAAATTCTGAGGGGGTCAAAATGACCCTCAGAATGAGCTACCACCTGTATAGGCAGCAAATTCTGAGGGGGTCAAAATGCCCCTCAGAATGAGCTACCACCTGTACAGGCAGCAAATTCTGAGGGGGTCAAAATGCCCCTCAGAATGAGCTACCACCTGAATTGCATTACAGTTTACTCAAACTATAGCACTTTTCTCCCACGTATTCTGCTAGTGTGAAAACACCCTACTGGCCTCACTAAATAATCTTCCAATAACAATTGAGTTTTTCCAAAAAGGTACACTTTCATGTAACTGCAATACAGGCATGTGAGTAAAGAACTAAGACTGGCGTTCCTAAAGCATCCTCTAAAAACAATTGAATGTTTAAAAAAAAGTCTCCAATTCACATGACATCCCGGCTAGAACCCACTTAGTTGTGGTGGGGAATGAGGATTTGGCCATGGGACACCACAGTAGAACAGATGTGTTCCAGCTTGATTAAGTGGTCCATAAGGAAAGGCAGCAAATTCTGAGGGGGTCAAAATGCCCCTCAGAATGAGCTACCACCTGTATAGGCAGCAAATTCTGAGGGGGTCAAAATGCCCCTCAGAATGAGCTACCACCTGAATTGCATTACAGTTTAATCAAACTATAGCAATTTTCTCTCACATATTCTGCTAGTGTGAAAACACACTACTGGCCTCACTAAATACTCTTCCAATAACAATTGAGTTTTTTCAAAAAGGTCTCACTTTCATGTAACTTCAATACAGGCATGTGAGTAAAGAACTAAGACTGGCGTTCCTAAAGCATCCTCTAAAAACAATCGAATGTTTAAAAAAAAGTCTCCAATTCACATGACATCCTGGCTAGAACCCACTCAGTTGTGGTGCAGAGTCAGGATTTGGGCATGGGACACCACAGTAGAACAGATGTGTTCCAGCTTGATTAAGTGGTCCATAAGGAAAGGCAGCAAATTCTGAGGGGGTAAAAATGCCCCTCAGAATGAGCTACCACCTGTATAGGCAGCAAATTCTGAGGGGGTCAAAATGCCCCTCAGAATGAGCTACCACCTGAATTGCATTACAGTTCAATCAAACTATAGCAATTTTCTCTCACATATTCTGCTAGTGTGAAAACACACTACTGGCCTCACTAAATAATCTTCCAATAACAATTGAGTTTTTCCAAAAAGGTACACTTTCATGTAACTGCAATACAGGCATGTGAGTAAAGAACTAAGACTGGCGTTCCTAAAGCATCCTCTAAAAACAATCGAATGTTTAAAAAAAAGTCTCCAATTCACATGACATCCTGGCTAGAACCCACTTAGTTGTGGTGGGGAGTCAGGATTTGGCCATGGGACACCACAGTAGAACAGACGTGTTCCAGCTTGATTAAGTGGTCCATAAGGAAAGGCAGCAAATTCTGAGGGGGTCAAAATGCCCCTCAGAATGAGCTACCACCTGTATAGGCAGCAAATTCTGAGGGGGTCAAAATGCCCCTCAGAATGAGCTACCACCTGTATAGGCAGCAAATTCTGAGGGGGTCAAAATGCCCCTCAGAATGAGCTACCACCTGTATAGGCAACAAATTCTGAGGGGGTCAAAATGCCCCTCAGAATGAGCTACCACCTGAATTGCATTACAGTTTAATCAAACTATAGCAATTTTCTCCCACATATTTTGCTAGTGTGAAAACACACTACTGGCCTCACTAAATACTCTTCCAATAACAATTGAATTTTTTCAAAAACGTCTCACTTTCATGTAACTTCAATACAGGCATGTGAATAAAGAACTAAGACTGGCCTTCCTAAAGCATACTCTAATAATAATTGAGTGTTTCAAAAAACTGTCCCCAATTCCAATTACATGCTGGCTAGAACCCACTTAGTTGCGGTGGAGAGTCAGGATTTGGCTATGGGACGCCACAGTAGAACAGATGTGTTCCAGCTTGATTAAGCGGTCCATAAGGAAAGGCAGCAAATTCTGAGGGGGTCAAAATGACCCTCAGAATGAGCTACCACCTGTACAGGCAGCAAATTCTGAGGGGGTCAAAATGCCCCTCAGAATGAGCTACCACCTTAATTGCATCAAAGTTTAATCAAACTATAGCAATTTTCTCCCACATATTCTGCTAGTGTGAAAACACACTACTGGCCTCACTAAATAATCTTCCAATAACAATTGAGTTTTTTTCCAAAAAGGTCTCACTTTCATGTAACTTCAATACAGGCATGTGAATAAAGAATTAAGACTGACCTTCCTAAAGCATCCTCTAATAACAATCAAATGTTTAAAAAAATTCTCCAATTCACGTTACATTCTGGCTAGAACCCACTTAGTAGCGGTGGGGAGTCAGGATTTGGCTATGGGACGCCAGAGTAGAACAGATGTGTTCCAGCTTGATTAAGTGGTCCATAAGGAAAGGCAGCAAATTCTGAGGGGGTCAAAATGACCCTCAGAATGAGCTACCACCTGTATAGGCAGCAAATTCTGAGGGGGTCAAAATGCCCCTCAGAATGAGCTACCACCTGTACAGGCAGCAAATTCTGAGGGGGTCAAAATGCCCCTCAGAATGAGCTACCACCTGAATTGCATTACAGTTTACTCAAACTATAGCACTTTTCTCCCACGTATTCTGCTAGTGTGAAAACACCCTACTGGCCTCACTAAATAATCTTCCAATAACAATTGAGTTTTTCCAAAAAGGTACACTTTCATGTAACTGCAATACAGGCATGTGAGTAAAGAACTAAGACTGGCGTTCCTAAAGCATCCTCTAAAAACAATTGAATGTTTAAAAAAAAGTCTCCAATTCACATGACATCCCGGCTAGAACCCACTTAGTTGTGGTGGGGAATGAGGATTTGGCCATGGGACACCACAGTAGAACAGATGTGTTCCAGCTTGATTAAGTGGTCCATAAGGAAAGGCAGCAAATTCTGAGGGGGTCAAAATGCCCCTCAGAATGAGCTACCACCTGTATAGGCAGCAAATTCTGAGGGGGTCAAAATGCCCCTCAGAATGAGCTACCACCTGAATTGCATTACAGTTTAATCAAACTATAGCAATTTTCTCTCACATATTCTGCTAGTGTGAAAACACACTACTGGCCTCACTAAATACTCTTCCAATAACAATTGAGTTTTTTCAAAAAGGTCTCACTTTCATGTAACTTCAATACAGGCATGTGAGTAAAGAACTAAGACTGGCGTTCCTAAAGCATCCTCTAAAAACAATCGAATGTTTAAAAAAAAGTCTCCAATTCACATGACATCCTGGCTAGAACCCACTCAGTTGTGGTGCAGAGTCAGGATTTGGGCATGGGACACCACAGTAGAACAGATGTGTTCCAGCTTGATTAAGTGGTCCATAAGGAAAGGCAGCAAATTCTGAGGGGGTAAAAATGCCCCTCAGAATGAGCTACCACCTGTATAGGCAGCAAATTCTGAGGGGGTCAAAATGCCCCTCAGAATGAGCTACCACCTGAATTGCATTACAGTTCAATCAAACTATAGCAATTTTCTCTCACATATTCTGCTAGTGTGAAAACACACTACTGGCCTCACTAAATAATCTTCCAATAACAATTGAGTTTTTCCAAAAAGGTACACTTTCATGTAACTGCAATACAGGCATGTGAGTAAAGAACTAAGACTGGCGTTCCTAAAGCATCCTCTAAAAACAATCGAATGTTTAAAAAAAAGTCTCCAATTCACATGACATCCTGGCTAGAACCCACTTAGTTGTGGTGGGGAGTCAGGATTTGGCCATGGGACACCACAGTAGAACAGACGTGTTCCAGCTTGATTAAGTGGTCCATAAGGAAAGGCAGCAAATTCTGAGGGGGTCAAAATGCCCCTCAGAATGAGCTACCACCTGTATAGGCAGCAAATTCTGAGGGGGTCAAAATGCCCCTCAGAATGAGCTACCACCTGTATAGGCAGCAAATTCTGAGGGGGTCAAAATGCCCCTCAGAATGAGCTACCACCTGTATAGGCAGCAAATTCTGAGGGGGTCAAAATGCCCCTCAGAATGAGCTAGCACCTTAATTGCATCACAGTTTAATCAAACTATAGCAATTTTCTCCCACATATTCTGCTAGTGTGAAAACACATACTGGCCTCACTAAATACTCTTCCAATAACAATTGAATTTTTTCAAAAAGGTCTCACTTTCATGTAACTTCAATACAGGCATGTGAATAAAGAACTAAGACTGGCCTTCCTAAAGCATACTCTAATAATAATTGAGTGTTTCAGAAAACTGTCCCCAATTCCAATTACATGCTGGCTAGAACCGACTTAGTTGCGGTGGAGAGTCAGGATTTGGCTATGGGACGCCACAGTAGAACAGATGTGTTCCAGCTTGATTAAGCGGTCCATAAGGAAAGGCAGCAAATTCTGAGGGGGTCAAAATGACCCTCAGAATGAGCTACCACCTGTATAGGCAGCAAATTCTGAGGGGGTCAAAATGCCCCTCAGAATGAGCTACCACCTGAATTGCATTACAGTTTAATCAAACTATAGCAATTTTCTCTCACATATTCTGCTAGTGTGAAAACACACTACTGGCCTCACTAAATACTCTTCCAATAACAATTGAGTTTTTTCAAAAAGGTCTCACTTTCATGTAACTTCAATACAGGCATGTGAATAAAGAACTAAGTCTGGCCTTCCTAAAGCATACTCTAATAATAATTGAGTGTTTCAAAAAACTGTCCCCAATTCCAATTACATGCTGGCTAGAACCCACTTAGTTGCGGTCGAGAGTCAGGATTTGGCTATGGGACGCCACAGTAGAACAGATGTGTTCCAGCTTGATTAAGCGGTCCATAAGGAAAGGCAGCAAATTCTGAGGGGGTCAAAATGACCCTCAGAATGAGCTACCACCTGTACAGGCAGCAAATTCTGAGGGGGTCAAAATGCCCCTCAGAATGAGCTACCATCTTAATTGCATCACAGTTTAATCAAACTATAGCAATTTTCTCCCACATATTCTGCTAGTGTAAAAACACACTACTGGCCTCACTAAATAATCTTCCAATAACAATTGAGTTTTTTCCAAAAAGGTCTCACTTTCATGTAACTTCAATACAGGCATGTGAATAAAGAATTAAGACTGACCTTCCTAAAGCATCCTCTAATAACAATTGAATGTTTAAAAAAATTCTCCAATTCACGTTACGGCCTGGCTAGAACCCACTTAGTTGCGGTGGGGAGTCAGGATTTGGCTATGGGACGCCAGAGTAGAACAGATGTGTTCCAGCTTGATTAAGTGGTCCATAAGGAAAGGCAGCAAATTCTGAGGGGGTCAAAATGCCCCTCAGAATGAGCTACCACCTGTATAGGCAGCAAATTCTGAGGGGGTCAAAATGCCCCTCAGAATGAGCTACCACCTGTATAGGCAGCAAATTCTGAGGGGGTCAAAATGCCCCTCAGAATGAGCTACCACCTGAATTGCATTACAGTTTACTCAAACTATAGCAACTCTCTCCCAGATATTCTGCTAGTGTGAAAACACCCTACTGGCCTCACTAAATAATCTTCCAATAACAATTGAGTTTTTCCAAAAAGGTACACTTTCATGTAACTGCAATACAGGCATGTGAGTAAAGAACTAAGACTGGCGTTCCTAAAGCATCCTCTAAAAACAATCGAACGTTTAAAAAAAAGTCTCCAATTCACATGACATCCTGGCTAGAACCCACTTAGTTGTGGTGGGGAGTCAGGATTTGGCCATGGGACACCACAGTAGAACAGATGTGTTCCAGCTTGATTAAGTGGTCCATAAGGAAAGGCAGCAAATTCTGAGGGGGTCAAAATGCCCCTCAGAATGAGCTACCACCTGTACAGGCAGCAAATTCTGAGGGGGTCAAAATGCCCCTCAGAATGAGCTACCACCTGAATTGCATTACAGTTTAATCAAACTATAGCAATTTTCTCTCACATATTCTGCTAGTGTGAAAACACACTACTGGCCTCACTAAATACTCTTCCAATAACAATTGAGTTTTTTCAAAAAGGTCTCACTTTCATGTAACTTCAATACAGGCATGTGAATAAAGAACTAAGACTGGCCTTCCTAAAGCATACTCTAATAATAATTGAGTGTTTCAAAAAACTGTCCCCAATTCCAATTACATGCTGGCTAGAACCCACTTAGTTGCGGTTGAGAGTCAGGATTTGACTATGGGACGCCACAGTAGAACAGATGTGTTCCAGCTTGATTAAGCGGTCCATAAGGAAAGGCAGCAAATTCTGAGGGGGTCAAAATGACCCTCAGAATGAGCTACCACCTGTACAGGCAGCAAATTCTGAGGGGGTCAAAATGCCCCTCAGAATGAGCTACCATCTTAATTGCATCACAGTTTAATCAAACTATAGCAATTTTCTCCCACATATTCTGCTAGTGTAAAAACACACTACTGGCCTCACTAAATAATCTTCCAATAACAATTGAGTTTTTTCCAAAAAGGTCTCACTTTCATGTAACTTCAATACAGGCAAGTGAATAAAGAATTAAGACTGACCTTCCTAAAGCATCCTCTAATAACAATCGAATGTTTAAAAAAATTCTCTAATTCACGTTACGGCCTGGCTAGAACCCACTTAGTTGCGGTGGGGAGTCAGGATTTGGCTATGGGACACCAGAGTAGAACAGATGTGTTCCAGCTTGATTAAGTGGTCCATAAGGAAAGGCAGCAAATTCTGAGGGGGTCAAAATGCCCCTCAGAATGAGCTACCACCTGTATAGGCAGCAAATTCTGAGGGGGTCAAAATGCCCCTCAGAATGAGCTACCACCTGTATAGGCAGCAAATTCTGAGGGGGTCAAAATGCCCCTCAGAATGAGCTACCACCTGAATTGCATTACAGTTTACTCAAACTATAGCACTTTTCTCCCACGTATTCTGCTAGTGTGAAAACACACTACTGGCCTCACTAAATACTCTTCCAATAACAATTGAGTTTTTCCAAAAAGGTACACTTTCATGTAACTGCAATACAGGCATGTGAGTAAAGAACTAAGACTGGCGTTCCTAAAGCATCCTCTAAAATCAATCGAATGTTTAAAAAAAAGTCTCCAATTCACATGACATCCTGGCTAGAACCCACTTAGTTGTGTTGGGGAGTAGGGATTTGGCTATGGGACGCCACAGTAGAACAGATGTGTTCCAGCTTGATTAAGCGGTCCATAAGAAAAGGCAGCAAATTCTGAGGGGGTCAAAATGCCCCTCAGAATGAGCTACCACCTGTATAGGCAGCAAATTCTGAGGGGGTCAAAATGCCCCTCAGAATGAGCTACCACCTGAATTGCATTACAGTTGAATCAAAGTATAGCAATTTTCTCTCACATATTCTGCTAGTGTGAAAACACACTACTGGCCTCACTAAATACTCTTCCAATAACAATTGAATTTTTTCAAAAAGGTCTCACTTTCATGTTACTTCAATACAGGCATGTGAATAAAGAACTAAGACTGGCCTTCCTAAAGCATACTCTAATAATAATTGAGTGTTTCAAAAAACTGTCCCCAATTCCAATTACATGCTGGCTAGAACCCACTTAGTTGCGGTGGAGAGTCAGGATTTGGCTATGGGATGCCACAGTAGAACAGATGTGTTCCAGCTTGATTAAGCGGTCCATAAGGAAAGGCAGCAAATTCTGAGGGGGTCAAAATGACCCTCAGAATGAGCTACCACCTGTAGAGGCAGCAAATTCTGAGGGGGTCAAAATGCCCCTCAGAATGAGCTACCACCTTAATTGCATCACAGTTTAATCAAACTATAGCAATTTTCTCCCAGATATTCTGCTAGTGTGAAAACACACTACTGGCCTCACTAAATAATCTTCCAATAACAATTGAGTTTTTTTTCCAAAAAGGTCTCACTTTCATGTAACTTCAATACAGGCATGTGAATAAAGAATTAAGACTGACCTTCCTAAAGCATCCTCTAATAACAATCGAATGTTTAAAAAAATTCTCCAATTCACGCTACGTCCTGGCTAGAATCCACTTAGTTGCGGTGGAGAGTCAGGATTTGGCTATGGGACGCCAGAGTGGAACAGATGTGTTCCAGCTTGATTAAGTGGTCCATAAGGAAAGGCAGCAAATTCTGAGGGGGTCAAAATGCCCCTCAGAATGAGCTACCACCTGTATAGGCAGCAAATTCTGAGGGGGTCAAAATGCCCCTCAGAATGAGCTACCACCTTAATTGCATTACAGTTCAATCAAACTATAGCAATTTTCTCTCACATATTCTGCTAGTGTGAAAACACACTACTGGCCTCACTAAATAATCTTCCAATAACAATTGAGTTTTTCCAAAAAGGTACACTTTCATGTAACTGCAATACAGGCATGTGAGTAAAGAACTAAGACTGGCGTTCCTAAAGCATCCTCTAAAAACAATCGAATGTTTAAAAAAAAGTCTCCAATTCACATGACATCCTGGCTAGAACCCACTTAGTTGTGGTGGGGAGTCAGGATTTGGCCATGGGACACCACAGTAGAACAGACGTGTTCCAGCTTGATTAAGTGGTCCATAAGGAAAGGCAGCAAATTCTGAGGGGGTCAAAATGCCCCTCAGAATGAGCTACCACCTGTATAGGCAGCAAATTCTGAGGGGGTCAAAATGCCCCTCAGAATGAGCTAGCACCTTAATTGCATCACAGTTTAATCAAACTATAGCAATTTTCTCCCACATATTCTGCTAGTGTGAAAACACATACTGGCCTCACTAAATACTCTTCCAATAACAATTGAATTTTTTCAAAAAGGTCTCACTTTCATGTAACTTCAATACAGGCATGTGAATAAAGAACTAAGACTGGCCTTCCTAAAGCATACTCTAATAATAATTGAGTGTTTCAGAAAACTGTCCCCAATTCCAATTACATGCTGGCTAGAACCCACTTAGTTGCGGTGGAGAGTCAGGATTTGGCTATGGGACGCCACAGTAGAACAGATGTGTTCCAGCTTGATTAAGCGGTCCATAAGGAAAGGCAGCAAATTCTGAGGGGGTCAAAATGACCCTCAGAATGAGCTACCACCTGTATAGGCAGCAAATTCTGAGGGGGTCAAAATGCCCCTCAGAATGAGCTACCACCTGAATTGCATTACAGTTTAATCAAACTATAGCAATTTTCTCTCACATATTCTGCTAGTGTGAAAACACACTACTGGCCTCACTAAATACTCTTCCAATAACAATTGAGTTTTTTCAAAAAGGTCTCACTTTCATGTAACTGCAATACAGGCATGTGAGTAAAGAACTAAGAGTGGCGTTCCTAAAGCATCCTCTAAAAACAATCGAATGTTTAAAAAAAGTCTCCAATTCACATGACATCCTGGCTAGAACCCACATAGTTGTGGTGGGGAGTCAGGATTTGGCCATGGGACACCACAGTAGAACAGATGTGTTCCAGCTTGATTAAGCGGTCCATAAGGAAAGGCAGCAAATTCTGAGGGGGTCAAAATGACCCTCAGAATGAGCTACCACCTGTACAGGCAGCAAATTCTGAGGGGGTCAAAATGCCCCTCAGAATGAGCTAACACCTGTATAGGCAGCAAATTCTGAGGGGGTCAAAATGCCCCTCAGAATGAGCTACCACCTGAATTGCATTACAGTTTACTCAAACTATAGCAACTCTCTCCCAGATATTCTGCTAGTGTGAAAACACCCTACTGGCCTCACTAAATAATCTTCCAATAACAATTGAGTTTTTCCAAAAAGGTACACTTTCATGTAACTGCAATACAGGCATGTGAGTAAAGATCTAAGACTGGCGTTCCTAAAGCATCCTCTAATAACAATCGAAAGTTTAAAAAAAAAGTATCCAATTCACCTTACATCCTGGCTAGAACCCACTTAGTTGCGGTGGGAAGTCAGGATTTGGCCATGGGGCGCTACAGTATAACACATTTTTCTGGCTTGATAAATCGGTCCATATGGAAAGGCAGCAAATTCTGAGGGGGTCAAAATGCCCCTCAGAATGAGCTACCACCTGAATTGCATTACAGTTTACTCAATTTATAGCAATTTTCTCCCACATATTCTGCTAGTGTGAAAACACCCTACTGGCCTCACTAAATAATCTTCCAAAAAGGTCTCACTTTCATGTAGCTGCAATACAGGCATGTGAGTAAAGAACTAAGACTGGCCTTCCTAAAACAACCTCTAATAACAATCAAATGTTTAAAAATATCTTCCCCAAATCATGTTACATCCTGGCTAGAACCCACTTGGTTTCGGTGGGGAGCTAGGATTTGACCACGGTACGCTACAGAAGAACGGATGTGTTCTGACTTGATAAATCGGTCCATATGGAAAGGCAGCAAATTCTGAGGGGGTCAAAATGCCCCTCAGAATGAGCTACCACATGTATTACGTTACTCTTTACTCGTTATTATTACTCTATTACTGGCTTTCCTGTAGCTCATCCAGTAGAGCTTTGCCTTAGCAACACCAAGGTCATGGGTTCGATTCCCAGGCAAGGCAAGAATTGACAAAAAAAATGTAAAATGTGTACCTTCAAAATGTAATGAATGTCTTCCAAATTCATAAATGTAAATGAACTCAAACTATAGCAACTCTCTCCCCAACATTCTACTATTGTGAAAACACCCTACTGGCCTTACTAAATAATCTTCAAATAACATTTGAGTTTTCTCCAAAAACGTCTCACTTTCATGTAATTGCAATACAGGCATGATAGTAAAGTACTAAGACTGGCCTTCCTAAAGCATCCTCTAATAACAATTGAGTGTTTCAAAAAAAGGTACCCAATTCACGTTACATCTTGGTTAGAACCCACTTACTTTCGGTGAGGAGTCAGGATTTGGCAGTGGGATGCTACAGTAGAACAGATGTGTTCTGTCTTGATAAAACAGTCCATAAGGAAAGGCAGCAAATAATCTTCCAAAAAGGTCTCACTTTCATGTAACTGCGCATGTAAGTCGGTCCATAAGGAAAGGCAGCAAATTCTGAGGGGGTCAAAATGCCCCTCAGAATGAGCTACCACCTGTATAGGCAGCAAATTCTGAGGGGATCAAAATGCCCCTCAGTATGAGCTACCACCTGAATTGCATTACAGTTTAATCAAACTATGGCAATTTTCTCCCACATATTCTGCTAGTGTGAAAACACACGACTGGCCTCACTAAATACTCTTCCAATAACAATTGAATTTTTTCAAAAAGGTCTCACTTTCATGTAACTTCAAAACAGGCATGTGAATAAAGATCTAAGACTGGCCTTCCTGAAGCATTCAAAAAACTGTCCCCAATTCACATTGCATGCTGGCTAGAACCCACTTAGTTGTGTTGGGGAGTAGTGATTTGGCTATGGGACGCCACAGTAGAACAGATGTGTTCCAGCTTGATTAAGCGGTCCATAAGAAAAGGCAGCAAATTCTGAGGGGGTCAAAATGCCCCTCAGAATGAGCTACCACCTGTATAGGCAACAAATTCTGAGGGGGTCAAAATGCCCCTCAGAATGAGCTACCACCTGAATTGCATTACAGTTTAATCAAACTATAGCAATTTTCTCCCACATATTTTGCTAGTGTGAAAACACACTACTGGCCTCACTAAATACTCTTCCAATAACAATTGAATTTTTTCAAAAAGGTCTCACTTTCATGTAACTTCAATACAGGCATGTGAATAAAGAACTAAGACTGGCCTTCCTAAAGCATACTCTAATAATAATTGAGTGTTTCAAAAAACTGTCCCCAATTCCAATTACATGCTGGCTAGAACCCACTTAGTTGCGGTGGAGAGTCAGGATTTGGCTATGGGACGCCATAGTAGAACAGATGTGTTCCAGCTTGATTAAGCGGTCCATAAGGAAAGGCAGCAAATTCTGAGGGGGTCAAAATGACCCTCAGAATGAGCTACCACCTGTACAGGCAGCAAATTCTGAGGGGGTCAAAATGCCCCTCAGAATGAGCTACCACCTTAATTGCATCAAAGTTTAATCAAACTATAGCAATTTTCTCCCACATATTCTGCTAGTGTGAAAACACACTACTGGCCTCACTAAATAATCTTCCAATAACAATTGAGTTTTTTTCCAAAAAGGTCTCACTTTCATGTAACTTCAATACAGGCATGTGAATAAAGAATTAAGACTGACCTTCCTAAAGCATCCTCTAATAACAATCAAATGTTTAAAAAAATTCTCCAATTCACGTTACATTCTGGCTAGAACCCACTTAGTTGCGGTGGGGAGTCAGGATTTGGCTATGGGACGCCAGAGTAGAACAGATGTGTTCCAGCTTGATTAAGTGGTCCATAAGGAAAGGCAGCAAATTCTGAGGGGGTCAAAATGACCCTCAGAATGAGCTACCACCTGTATAGGCAGCAAATTCTGAGGGGGTCAAAATGCCCCTCAGAATGAGCTACCACCTGTACAGGCAGCAAATTCTGAGGGGGTCAAAATGCCCCTCAGAATGAGCTACCACCTGAATTGCATTACAGTTTACTCAAACTATAGCACTTTTCTCCCACGTATTCTGCTAGTGTGAAAACACCCTACTGGCCTCACTAAATAATCTTCCAATAACAATTGAGTTTTTCCAAAAAGGTACACTTTCATGTAACTGCAATACAGGCATGTGAGTAAAGAACTAAGACTGGCGTTCCTAAAGCATCCTCTAAAAACAATTGAATGTTTAAAAAAAAGTCTCCAATTCACATGACATCCCGGCTAGAACCCACTTAGTTGTGGTGGGGAATGAGGATTTGGCCATGGGACACCACAGTAGAACAGATGTGTTCCAGCTTGATTAAGTGGTCCATAAGGAAAGGCAGCAAATTCTGAGGGGGTCAAAATGCCCCTCAGAATGAGCTACCACCTGTATAGGCAGCAAATTCTGAGGGGGTCAAAATGCCCCTCAGAATGAGCTACCACCTGAATTGCATTACAGTTCAATCAAACTATAGCAATTTTCTCTCACATATTCTGCTAGTGTGAAAACACACTACTGGCCTCACTAAATAATCTTCCAATAACAATTGAGTTTTTCCAAAAAGGTACACTTTCATGTAACTGCAATACAGGCATGTGAGTAAAGAACTAAGACTGGCGTTCCTAAAGCATCCTCTAAAAACAATCGAATGTTTAAAAAAAAGTCTCCAATTCACATGACATCCTGGCTAGAACCCACTTAGTTGTGGTGGGGAGTCAGGATTTGGCCATGGGACACCACAGTAGAACAGACGTGTTCCAGCTTGATTAAGTGGTCCATAAGGAAAGGCAGCAAATTCTGAGGGGGTCAAAATGCCCCTCAGAATGAGCTACCACCTGTATAGGCAGCAAATTCTGAGGGGGTCAAAATGCCCCTCAGAATGAGCTACCACCTGTATAGGCAGCAAATTCTGAGGGGGTCAAAATGCCCCTCAGAATGAGCTACCACCTGTATAGGCAGCAAATTCTGAGGGGGTCAAAATGCCCCTCAGAATGAGCTAGCACCTTAATTGCATCACAGTTTAATCAAACTATAGCAATTTTCTCCCACATATTCTGCTAGTGTGAAAACACATACTGGCCTCACTAAATACTCTTCCAATAACAATTGAATTTTTTCAAAAAGGTCTCACTTTCATGTAACTTCAATACAGGCATGTGAATAAAGAACTAAGACTGGCCTTCCTAAAGCATACTCTAATAATAATTGAGTGTTTCAGAAAACTGTCCCCAATTCCAATTACATGCTGGCTAGAACCCACTTAGTTGCGGTGGAGAGTCAGGATTTGGCTATGGGACGCCACAGTAGAACAGATGTGTTCCAGCTTGATTAAGCGGTCCATAAGGAAAGGCAGCAAATTCTGAGGGGGTCAAAATGCCCCTCAGAATGAGCTACCACCTGTACAGGCAGCAAATTCTGAGGGGGTCAAAATGCCCCTCAGAATGAGCTAACACCTGTATAGGCAGCAAATTCTGAGGGGGTCAAAATGCCCCTCAGAATGAGCTACCACCTGAATTGCATTACAGTTTACTCAAACTATAGCAACTCTCTCCCAGATATTCTGCTAGTGTGAAAACACCCTACTGGCCTCACTAAATAATCTTCCAATAACAATTGAGTTTTTCCAAAAAGGTACACTTTCATGTAACTGCAATACAGGCATGTGAGTAAAGATCTAAGACTGGCGTTCCTAAAGCATCCTCTAATAACAATCGAAAGTTTAAAAAAAAAGTATCCAATTCACCTTACATCCTGGCTAGAACCCACTTAGTTGCGGTGGGAAGTCAGGATTTGGCCATGGGGCGCTACAGTATAACACATTTTTCTGGCTTGATAAATCGGTCCATATGGAAAGGCAGCAAATTCTGAGGGGGTCAAAATGCCCCTCAGAATGTAAACTTGCATTACAGTTTACTCAATTTATAGCAATTTTCTCCCACATATTCTGCTAGTGTGAAAACACCCTACTGGCCTCACTAAATAATCTTCCAAAAAGGTCTCACTTTCATGTAGCTGCAATACAGGCATGTGAGTAAAGAACTAAGACTGGCCTTCCTAAAACAACCTCTAATAACAATCAAATGTTTAAAAATATCTTCCCCAAATCATGTTACATCCTGGCTAGAACCCACTTGGTTTCGGTGGGGAGCTAGGATTTGACCACGGTACGCTACAGAAGAACGGATGTGTTCTGACTTGATAAATCGGTCCATATGGAAAGGCAGCAAATTCTGAGGGGGTCAAAATGCCCCTCAGAATGAGCTACCACATGTATTACGTTACTCTTTACTCGTTATTATTACTCTATTACTGGCTTTCCTGTAGCTCATCCAGTAGAGCTTTGCCTTAGCAACACCAAGGTCATGGGTTCGATTCCCAGGCAAGGCAAGAATTGACAAAAAAAATGTAAAATGTGTACCTTCAAAATGTAATGAATGTCTTCCAAATTCATAAATGTAAATGAACTCAAACTATAGCAACTCTCTCCCCAACATTCTACTATTGTGAAAACACCCTACTGGCCTTACTAAATAATCTTCAAATAACATTTGAGTTTTCTCCAAAAACGTCTCACTTTCATGTAACTGCAATACAGGCATGATAGTAAAGTACTAAGACTGGCCTTCCTAAAGCATCCTCTAATAACAATTGAGTGTTTCAAAAAAAGGTCCCCAATTCACGTTACATCTTGGTTAGAACCCACTTACTTTCGGTGAGGAGTCAGGATTTGGCAGTGGGATGCTACAGTAGAACAGATGTGTTCTGTCTTGATAAAACAGTCCATAAGGAAAGGCAGCAAATAATCTTCCAAAAAGGTCTCACTTTCATGTAACTGCGCATGTAAGTCGGTCCATAAGGAAAGGCAGCAAATTCTGAGGGGGTCAAAATGCCCCTCAGAATGAGCTACCACCTGTATAGGCAGCAAATTCTGAGGGGATCAAAATGCCCCTCAGTATGAGCTACCACCTGAATTGCATTACAGTTTAATCAAACTATGGCAATTTTCTCCCACATATTCTGCTAGTGTGAAAACACACGACTGGCCTCACTAAATACTCTTCCAATAACAATTGAATTTTTTCAAAAAGGTCTCACTTTCATGTAACTTCAAAACAGGCATGTGAATAAAGATCTAAGACTGGCCTTCCTGAAGCATTCAAAAAACTGTCCCCAATTCACATTGCATGCTGGCTAGAACCCACTTAGTTGTGTTGGGGAGTAGGGATTTGGCTATGGGACGCCACAGTAGAACAGATGTGTTCCAGCTTGATTAAGCGGTCCATAAGAAAAGGCAGCAAATTCTGAGGGGGTCAAAATGCCCCTCAGAATGAGCTACCACCTGTATAGGCAGCAAATTCTGAGGGGGTCAAAATGCCCCTCAGAATGAGCTACCACCTGAATTGCATTACAGTTCAATCAAACTATAGCAATTTTCTCTCACATATTCTGCTAGTGTGAAAACACACTACTGGCCTCACTAAATAATCTTCCAATAACAATTGAGTTTTTCCAAAAAGGTACACTTTCATGTAACTGCAATACAGGCATGTGAGTAAAGAACTAAGACTGGCGTTCCTAAAGCATCCTCTAAAAACAATCGAATGTTTAAAAAAAAGTCTCCAATTCACATGACATCCTGGCTAGAACCCACTTAGTTGTGGTGGGGAGTCAGGATTTGGCCATGGGACACCACAGTAGAACAGACGTGTTCCAGCTTGATTAAGTGGTCCATAAGGAAAGGCAGCAAATTCTGAGGGGGTCAAAATGCCCCTCAGAATGAGCTACCACCTGTATAGGCAGCAAATTCTGAGGGGGTCAAAATGCCCCTCAGAATGAGCTACCACCTGTATAGGCAGCAAATTCTGAGGGGGTCAAAATGCCCCTCAGAATGAGCTACCACCTGTATAGGCAGCAAATTCTGAGGGGGTCAAAATGCCCCTCAGAATGAGCTAGCACCTTAATTGCATCACAGTTTAATCAAACTATAGCAATTTTCTCCCACATATTCTGCTAGTGTGAAAACACATACTGGCCTCACTAAATACTCTTCCAATAACAATTGAATTTTTTCAAAAAGGTCTCACTTTCATGTAACTTCAATACAGGCATGTGAATAAAGAACTAAGACTGGCCTTCCTAAAGCATACTCTAATAATAATTGAGTGTTTCAGAAAACTGTCCCCAATTCCAATTACATGCTGGCTAGAACCCACTTAGTTGCGGTGGAGAGTCAGGATTTGGCTATGGGACGCCACAGTAGAACAGATGTGTTCCAGCTTGATTAAGCGGTCCATAAGGAAAGGCAGCAAATTCTGAGGGGGTCAAAATGACCCTCAGAATGAGCTACCACCTGTATAGGCAGCAAATTCTGAGGGGGTCAAAATGCCCCTCAGAATGAGCTACCACCTGAATTGCATTACAGTTTAATCAAACTATAGCAATTTTCTCTCACATATTCTGCTAGTGTGAAAACACACTACTGGCCTCACTAAATACTCTTCCAATAACAATTGAGTTTTTTCAAAAAGGTCTCACTTTCATGTAACTTCAATACAGGCATGTGAATAAAGAACTAAGTCTGGCCTTCCTAAAGCATACTCTAATAATAATTGAGTGTTTCAAAAAACTGTCCCCAATTCCAATTACATGCTGGCTAGAACCCACTTAGTTGCGGTCGAGAGTCAGGATTTGGCTATGGGACGCCACAGTAGAACAGATGTGTTCCAGCTTGATTAAGCGGTCCATAAGGAAAGGCAGAAAATTCTAAGGGGGTCAAAATGACCCTCAGAATGAGCTACCACCTGTACAGGCAGCAAATTCTGAGGGGGTCAAAATGCCCCTCAGAATGAGCTACCATCTTAATTGCATCACAGTTTAATCAAACTATAGCAATTTTCTCCCACATATTCTGCTAGTGTAAAAACACACTACTGGCCTCACTAAATAATCTTCCAATAACAATTGAGTTTTTTCCAAAAAGGTCTCACTTTCATGTAACTTCAATACAGGCATGTGAATAAAGAATTAAGACTGACCTTCCTAAAGCATCCTCTAATAACAATTGAATGTTTAAAAAAATTCTCCAATTCACGTTACGGCCTGGCTAGAACCCACTTAGTTGCGGTGGGGAGTCAGGATTTGGCTATGGGACGCCAGAGTAGAACAGATGTGTTCCAGCTTGATTAAGTGGTCCATAAGGAAAGGCAGCAAATTCTGAGGGGGTCAAAATGCCCCTCAGAATGAGCTACCACCTGTATAGGCAGCAAATTCTGAGGGGGTCAAAATGCCCCTCAGAATGAGCTACCACCTGTATAGGCAGCAAATTCTGAGGGGGTCAAAATGCCCCTCAGAATGAGCTACCACCTGAATTGCATTACAGTTTACTCAAACTATAGCAACTCTCTCCCAGATATTCTGCTAGTGTGAAAACACCCTACTGGCCTCACTAAATAATCTTCCAATAACAATTGAGTTTTTCCAAAAAGGTACACTTTCATGTAACTGCAATACAGGCATGTGAGTAAAGAACTAAGACTGGCGTTCCTAAAGCATCCTCTAAAAACAATCGAATGTTTAAAAAAAAGTCTCCAATTCACATGACATCCTGGCTAGAACCCACTTAGTTGTGGTGGGGAGTCAGGATTTGGCCATGGGACACCACAGTAGAACAGATGTGTTCCAGCTTGATTAAGTGGTCCATAAGGAAAGGCAGCAAATTCTGAGGGGGTCAAAATGCCCCTCAGAATGAGCTACCACCTGTACAGGCAGCAAATTCTGAGGGGGTCAAAATGCCCCTCAGAATGAGCTACCACCTGAATTGCATTACAGTTTAATCAAACTATAGCAATTTTCTCTCACATATTCTGCTAGTGTGAAAACACACTACTGGCCTCACTAAATACTCTTCCAATAACAATTGAGTTTTTTCAAAAAGGTCTCACTTTCATGTAACTTCAATACAGGCATGTGAATAAAGAACTAAGACTGGCCTTCCTAAAGCATACTCTAATAATAATTGAGTGTTTCAAAAAACTGTCCCCAATTCCAATTACATGCTGGCTAGAACCCACTTAGTTGCGGTTGAGAGTCAGGATTTGACTATGGGACGCCACAGTAGAACAGATGTGTTCCAGCTTGATTAAGCGGTCCATAAGGAAAGGCAGCAAATTCTGAGGGGGTCAAAATGACCCTCAGAATGAGCTACCACCTGTACAGGCAGCAAATTCTGAGGGGGTCAAAATGCCCCTCAGAATGAGCTACCATCTTAATTGCATCACAGTTTAATCAAACTATAGCAATTTTCTCCCACATATTCTGCTAGTGTAAAAACACACTACTGGCCTCACTAAATAATCTTCCAATAACAATTGAGTTTTTTCCAAAAAGGTCTCACTTTCATGTAACTTCAATACAGGCAAGTGAATAAAGAATTAAGACTGACCTTCCTAAAGCATCCTCTAATAACAATCGAATGTTTAAAAAAATTCTCTAATTCACGTTACGGCCTGGCTAGAACCCACTTAGTTGCGGTGGGGAGTCAGGATTTGGCTATGGGACACCAGAGTAGAACAGATGTGTTCCAGCTTGATTAAGTGGTCCATAAGGAAAGGCAGCAAATTCTGAGGGGGTCAAAATGCCCCTCAGAATGAGCTACCACCTGTATAGGCAGCAAATTCTGAGGGGGTCAAAATGCCCCTCAGAATGAGCTACCACCTGTATAGGCAGCAAATTCTGAGGGGGTCAAAATGCCCCTCAGAATGAGCTACCACCTGAATTGCATTACAGTTTACTCAAACTATAGCACTTTTCTCCCACGTATTCTGCTAGTGTGAAAACACACTACTGGCCTCACTAAATACTCTTCCAATAACAATTGAGTTTTTCCAAAAAGGTACACTTTCATGTAACTGCAATACAGGCATGTGAGTAAAGAACTAAGACTGGCGTTCCTAAAGCATCCTCTAAAATCAATCGAATGTTTAAAAAAAAGTCTCCAATTCACATGACATCCTGGCTAGAACCCACTTAGTTGTGTTGGGGAGTAGGGATTTGGCTATGGGACGCCACAGTAGAACAGATGTGTTCCAGCTTGATTAAGCGGTCCATAAGAAAAGGCAGCAAATTCTGAGGGGGTCAAAATGCCCCTCAGAATGAGCTACCACCTGTATAGGCAGCAAATTCTGAGGGGGTCAAAATGCCCCTCAGAATGAGCTACCACCTGAATTGCATTACAGTTGAATCAAAGTATAGCAATTTTCTCTCACATATTCTGCTAGTGTGAAAACACACTACTGGCCTCACTAAATACTCTTCCAATAACAATAGAATTTTTTCAAAAAGGTCTCACTTTCATGTTACTTCAATACAGGCATGTGAATAAAGAACTAAGACTGGCCTTCCTAAAGCATACTCTAATAATAATTGAGTGTTTCAAAAAACTGTCCCCAATTCCAATTACATGCTGGCTAGAACCCACTTAGTTGCGGTGGAGAGTCAGGATTTGGCTATGGGATGCCACAGTAGAACAGATGTGTTCCAGCTTGATTAAGCGGTCCATAAGGAAAGGCAGCAAATTCTGAGGGGGTCAAAATGACCCTCAGAATGAGCTACCACCTGTAGAGGCAGCAAATTCTGAGGGGGTCAAAATGCCCCTCAGAATGAGCTACCACCTTAATTGCATCACAGTTTAATCAAACTATAGCAATTTTCTCCCAGATATTCTGCTAGTGTGAAAACACACTACTGGCCTCACTAAATAATCTTCCAATAACAATTGAGTTTTTTTTCCAAAAAGGTCTCACTTTCATGTAACTTCAATACAGGCATGTGAATAAAGAATTAAGACTGACCTTCCTAAAGCATCCTCTAATAACAATCGAATGTTTAAAAAAATTCTCCAATTCACGTTACGGCCTGGCTAGAACCCACTTAGTTGCGGTGGAGAGTCAGGATTTGGCTATGGGACGCCAGAGTGGAACAGATGTGTTCCAGCTTGATTAAGTGGTCCATAAGGAAAGGCAGCAAATTCTGAGGGGGTCAAAATGCCCCTCAGAATGAGCTACCACCTGTATAGGCAGCAAATTCTGAGGGGGTCAAAATGCCCCTCAGAATGAGCTACCACCTTAATTGCATTACAGTTCAATCAAACTATAGCAATTTTCTCTCACATATTCTGCTAGTGTGAAAACACACTACTGGCCTCACTAAATAATCTTCCAATAACAATTGAGTTTTTCCAAAAAGGTACACTTTCATGTAACTGCAATACAGGCATGTGAGTAAAGAACTAAGACTGGCGTTCCTAAAGCATCCTCTAAAAACAATCGAATGTTTAAAAAAAAGTCTCCAATTCACATGACATCCTGGCTAGAACCCACTTAGTTGTGGTGGGGAGTCAGGATTTGGCCATGGGACACCACAGTAGAACAGACGTGTTCCAGCTTGATTAAGTGGTCCATAAGGAAAGGCAGCGAATTCTGAGGGGGTCAAAATGCCCCTCAGAATGAGCTACCACCTGTATAGGCAGCAAATTCTGAGGGGGTCAAAATGCCCCTCAGAATGAGCTAGCACCTTAATTGCATCACAGTTTAATCAAACTATAGCAATTTTCTCCCACATATTCTGCTAGTGTGAAAACACATACTGGCCTCACTAAATACTCTTCCAATAACAATTGAATTTTTTCAAAAAGGTCTCACTTTCATGTAACTTCAATACAGGCATGTGAATAAAGAACTAAGACTGGCCTTCCTAAAGCATACTCTAATAATAATTGAGTGTTTCAGAAAACTGTCCCCAATTCCAATTACATGCTGGCTAGAACCCACTTAGTTGCGGTGGAGAGTCAGGATTTGGCTATGGGACGCCACAGTAGAACAGATGTGTTCCAGCTTGATTAAGCGGTCCATAAGGAAAGGCAGCAAATTCTGAGGGGGTCAAAATGACCCTCAGAATGAGCTACCACCTGTATAGGCAGCAAATTCTGAGGGGGTCAAAATGCCCCTCAGAATGAGCTACCACCTGAATTGCATTACAGTTTAATCAAACTATAGCAATTTTCTCTCACATATTCTGCTAGTGTGAAAACACACTACTGGCCTCACTAAATACTCTTCCAATAACAATTGAGTTTTTTCAAAAAGGTCTCACTTTCATGTAACTTCAATACAGGCATGTGAATAAAGAACTAAGACTGGCCTTCCTAAAGCATACTCTAATAATAATTGAGTGTTTCAAAAAACTGTCCCCAATTCCAATTACATGCTGGCTAGAACCAACTTAGTTGCGGTCGAGAGTCAGGATTTGGCTATGGGACGCCACAGTAGAACAGATGTGTTCCAGCTTGATTAAGCGGTCCATAAGGAAAGGCAGCAAATTCTGAGGGGGTCAAAATGACCCTCAGAATGAGCTACCACCTGTACAGGCAGCAAATTCTGAGGGGGTCAAAATGCCCCTCAGAATGAGCTACCATCTTAATTGCATCACAGTTTAATCAAACTATAGCAATTTTCTCCCACATATTCTGCTAGTGTAAAAACACACTACTGGCCTCACTAAATAATCTTCCAATAACAATTGAGTTTTTTCCAAAAAGGTCTCACTTTCATGTAACTTCAATACAGGCATGTGAATAAAGAATTAAGACTGACCTTCCTAAAGCATCCTCTAATAACAATTGAATGTTTAAAAAAATTCTCCAATTCACGTTACGGCCTGGCTAGAACCCACTTAGTTGCGGTGGGGAGTCAGGATTTGGCTATGGGACCCCAGAGTAGAACAGACGTGTTCCAGCTTGATTAAGTGGTCCATAAGGAAAGGCAGCAAATTCTGAGGGGGTCAAAATGCCCCTCAGAATGAGCTACCACCTGTATAGGCAGCAAATTCTGAGGGGGTCAAAATGCCCCTCAGAATGAGCTACCACCTGTATAGGCAGCAAATTCTGAGGGGGTCAAAATGCCCCTCAGAATGAGCTACCACCTGAATTGCATTACAGTTTACTCAAACTATAGCACTTTTCTCCCACGTATTCTGCTAGTGTGAAAACACACTACTGGCCTCACTAAATACTCTTCCAATAACAATTGAGTTTTCCAAAAAGGTACACTTTCATGTAACTGCAATACAGGCATGTGAGTAAAGAACTAAGACTGGCGTTCCTAAAGCATCCTCTAAAATCAATCGAATGTTTAAAAAAAAGTCTCCAATTCACATGACATCCTGGCTAGAACCCACTTAGTTGTGTTGGGAAGAAGGGATTTGGCTATGGGACGCCACAGTAGAACAGATGTGTTCCAGCTTGATTAAGTGGTCCATAAGAAAAGGCAGCAAATTCTGAGGGGGTCAAAATGCCCCTCAGAATGAGCTACCACCTGAATTGCATTACAGTTTAATCAAACTATAGCAATTTTCTCCCACATATTCTGCTAGTGTGAAAACACACTACTGGCCTCACTAAATTCTCTTCCAATAACAATTGAATTTTTTCAAAAAGGTCTCACTTTCATGTAACTTCAATACAGGCATGTGAATAAAGAACTAAGACTGGCCTTCCTAAAGCATACTCTAATAATAATTGAGTGTTTCAAAAAACTGTCCACAATTCCAATTACATGCTGGCTAGAACCCACTTAGTTGCGGTCGAGAGTCAGGATTTGGCTATGGGACGCCACAGTAGAACAGATGTGTTCCAGCTTGATTAAGCGGTCCATAAGAAAAGGCAGCAAATGCTGAGGGGGTTAAAATGACCCTCAGAATGAGCTACCACCTGTACAGGCAGCAAATTCTGAGGGGGTCAAAATGCCCCTCAGAATGAGCTACCATCTTAATTGCATCACAGTTTAATCAAACTATAGCAATTTTCTCCCACATATTCTGCTAGTGTAAAAACACACTACTGGCCTCACTAAATAATCTTCCAATAACAATTGAGTTTTTTCCAAAAAGGTCTCACTTTCATGTAACTTCAATACAGGCATGTGAATAAAGAATTAAGACTGACCTTCCTAAAGCATCCTCTAATAACAATCGAATGTTTAAAAAAATTCTCCAATTCACGTTACGGCCTGGCTAGAACCCACTTAGTTGAGGTGGTGAGTCAGGATTTGGCTATGGGACGCCAGAGTAGAACAGATGTGTTCCAGCTTGATTAAGTGGTCCATAAGGAAAGGCAGCAAATTCTGAGGGGGTCAAAATGCCCGTCAGAATGAGCTACCACCTGTATAGGCAGCAAATTCTGAGGGGGTCAAAATGCCCCTCAGAATGAGCTACCACCTGAATTGCATTACAGTTTACTCAAACTATAGCACTTTTCTCCCACGTATTCTGCTAGTGTGAAAACACCCTACTGGCCTCACTAAATAATCTTCCAATAACAATTGAGTTTTTTCAAAAAGGTACACTTTCATGTAACTGCAATACAGGCATGTGAGTAAAGAACTAAGACTGGCGTTCCTAAAGCATCCTCTAAAAACAATCGAATGTTTAAAAAAAAGTCTCCAATTCACATGACATCCTGGCTAGAACCCACTTAGTTGTGGTGGGGAGTCAGGATTTGGCCATGGGACACCACAGTAGAACAGATGTGTTCCAGCTTGATTAAGTGGTCCATAAGGAAAGGCAGCAAATTCTGAGGGGGTCAAAATGCCCCTCAGAATGAGCTACCACCTGTATAGGCAGCAAATTCTGAGGGGGTCAAAATGCCCCTCAGAATGAGCTACCACCTGAATTGCATTACAGTTTAATCAAACTATAGCAATTTTCTCTCACATATTCTGCTAGTGTGAAAACACACTACTGGCCTCACTAAATACTCTTACAATAACAATTGAGTTTTTTCAAAAAGGTCTCACTTTCATGTAACTTCAATACAGGCATGTGAATAAAGAACTAAGACTGGACTTCCTAAAGCATACTCTAATAATAATTGAGTGTTTCAAAAAACTGTCCCCAATTCCAATTACATGCTGGCTAGAACCCACTTAGTTGCGGTTGAGAGTCAGGATTTGGCTATGGGACGCCACAGTAGAACAGATGTGTTCCAGCTTGATTAAGCGGTCCATAAGGAAAGGCAGCAAATTCTGAGGGGGTCAAAATGACCCTCAGAATGAGCTACCACCTGTACAGGCAGCAAATTCTGAGGGGGTCAAAATGCCCCTCAGAATGAGCTACCATCTTAATTGCATCACAGTTTAATCAAACTATAGCAATTTTCTCCCACATATTCTGCTAGTGTAAAAACACACTACTGGCCTCACTAAATAATCTTCCAATAACAATTGAGTTTTTTCCAAAAAGGTCTCACTTTCATGTAACTTCAATACAGGCAAGTGAATAAAGAATTAAGACTGACCTTCCTAAAGCATCCTCTAATAACAATCGAATGTTTAAAAAAATTCTCCAATTCACGTTACGGCCTGGCTAGAACCCACTTAGTTGCGGTGGGGAGTCAGGATTTGGCTATGGGACGCCAGAGTAGAACAGATGTGTTCCAGCTTGATTAAGTGGTCCATAAGGAAAGGCAGCAAATTCTGAGGGGGTCAAAATGCCCCTCAGAATGAGCTACCACCTGTATAGGCAGCAAATTCTGAGGGGGTCAAAATGCCCCTCAGAATGAGCTACCACCTGTATAGGCAGCAAATTCTGAGGGGGTCAAAATGCCCCTCAGAATGAGCTACCACCTGAATTGCATTACAGTTTACTCAAACTATAGCACTTTTCTCCCACGTATTCTGCTAGTGTGAAAACACACTACTGGCCTCACTAAATACTCTTCCAATAACAATTGAGTTTTTCCAAAAAGGTACACTTTCATGTAACTGCAATACAGGCATGTGAGTAAAGAACTAAGACTGGCGTTCCTAAAGCATCCTCTAAAATCAATCGAATGTTTAAAAAAAAGTCTCCAATTCACATGACATCCTGGCTAGAACCCACTTAGTTGTGTTGGGGAGTAGGGATTTGGCTATGGGACGCCACAGTAGAACAGATGTGTTCCAGCTTGATTAAGCGGTCCATAAGGAAAGGCAGCAAATTCTGAGGGGGTCAAAATGACCCTCAGAATGAGCTACCACCTGTACAGGCAGCAAATTCTGAGGGGGTCAAAATGCCCCTCAGAATGAGCTACCACCTTAATTGCATCACAGTTTAATCAAACTATAGCAATTTTCTCCCAGATATTCTGCTAGTGTGAAAACACACTACTGGCCTCACTAAATAATCTTCCAATAACAATTGAGTTTTTTTTCCAAAAAGGTCTCACTTTCATGTAACTTCAATACAGGCATGTGAATAAAGAATTAAGACTGACCTTCCTAAAGCATCCTCTAATAACAATCGAATGTTTAAAAAAATTCTCCAAATCACGCTACGTCCTGGCTAGAATCCACTTAGTTGCGGTGGGGAGTCAGGATTTGGCTATGGGACACCAGAGTAGAACAGATGTGTTCCAGCTTGATTAAGTGGTCCATAAGGAAAGGCAGCAAATTCTGAGGGGGTCAAAATGCCCCTCAGAATGAGCTACCACCTGTATAGGCAGCAAATTCTGAGGGGGTCAAAATGCCCCGCAGAATGAGCTACCACCTGTACAGGCAGCAAATTCTGAGGGGGTCAAAATGCCCCTCAGAATGAGCTACCACCTGAATTGCATTACAGTTTACTCAAACTATAGCACTTTTCTCCCACGTATTCTGCTAGTGTGAAAACACCCTACTGGTCTCACTAAATAATCTTCCAATAACAATTGAGTTTTTCCAAAAAGGTACACTTTCATGTAAGTGCAATACAGGCATGTGAGTAAAGAACTAAGACTGGCGTTCCTAAAGCATCCTCTAAAAACAATCGAATGTTTAAAAAAATTCTCCAATTCACGTTACGGCCTGGCTAGAACCCACTTAGTTGCGGTGGGGAGTCAGGATTTGGCTATGGGACGCCAGAGTAGTACAGATGTGTTCCAGCTTGATTAAGTGGTCCATAAGGAAAGGCAGCAAATTCTGAGGGGGTCAAAATGCCCCTCAGAATGAGCTACCACCTGTATAGGCAGCAAATTCTGAGGGGGTCAAAATGCCCCTCAGAATGAGCTACCACCTGAATTGCATTACAGTTTACTCAAACTATAGCACTTTTCTCCCACGTATTCTGCTAGTGTGAAAACACACTACTGGCCTCACTAAATACTCTTCCAATAACAATTGAGTTTTTCCAAAAAGGTACACTTTCATGTAACTGCAATACAGGCATGTGAGTAAAGAACTAAGACTGGCGTTCCTAAAGCATCCTCTAAAATCAATCGAATGTTTAAAAAAAAGTCTCCAATTCACATGACATCCTGGCTAGAACCCACTTAGTTGTGTTGGGGAGTAGGGATTTGGCTATGGGACGCCACAGTAGAACAGATGTGTTCCAGCTTGATTAAGCGGTCCATAAGAAAAGGCAGCAAATTCTGAGGGGGTCAAAATGCCCCTCAGAATGAGCTACCACCTGTATAGGCAGCAAATTCTGAGGGGGTCAAAATGCCCCTCAGAATGAGCTACCACCTGAATTGCATTACAGTTTAATCAAACTATAGCAATTTTCTCCCACATATTCTGCTAGTGTGAAAACACACTACTGGCCTCACTTAATACTCTTCCAATAACAATTGAATTTTTTCAAAAAGGTCTCACTTTCATGTAACTTCAATACAGGCATGTGAATAAAGAACTAAGACTGGCCTTCCTAAAGCATACTCTAATAATAATTGAGTGTTTCAAAAAACTGTCCCCAATTCCAATTACATGCTGGCTAGAACCCACTTAGTTGCGGTCGAGAGTCAGGATTTGGCTATGGGAAGCCACAGTAGAACAGATGTGTTCCAGCTTGATTAAGCGGTCCATAAGGAAAGGCAGCAAATTCTGAGGGGGTCAAAATGACCCTCAGAATGAGCTACCACCTGTATAGGCAGCAAATTCTGAGGGGGTCAAAATGCCCCTCAGAATGAGCTACCACCTGTATAGGCAGCAAATTCTGAGGGGGTCAAAATGCCCCTCAGAATGAGCTACCACCTGAATTGCATTACAGTTTACTCAAACTATAGCACTTTTCTCCCACGTATTCTGCTAGTGTGAAAACACACTACTGGCCTCACTAAATAATCTTCCAATAACAATTGAGTTTTTTCCAAAAAGGTCTCACTTTCATGTAACTTCAATACAGGCATGTGAATAAAGAATTAAGACTGACCTTCCTAAAGCATCCTCTAATAACAATCGAATGTTTAAAAAAATTCTCCAATTCACGTTACGGCCTGGCTAGAACCCACTTAGTTGAAGTGGGGAGTCAGGATTTGGCTATGGGACGCCAGAGTAGAACAGATGTGTTCAAGCTTGATTAAGTGGTCCATAAGGAAAGGCAGCAAATTCTGAGGGGGTCAAAATGCCCCTCAGAATGAGCTACCACCTGTATAGGCAGCAAATTCTGAGGGGGTCAAAATGCCCGTCAGAATGAGCTACCACCTGTATAGGCAGCAAATTCTGAGGGGGTCAAAATGCCCCTCAGAATGAGCTACCACCTGAATTGCATTACAGTTTACTCAAACTATAGCACTTTTCTCCCACGTATTCTGCTAGTGTGAAAACACCCTACTGGCCTCACTAAATAATCTTCCAATAACAATTGAGTTTTTCCAAAAAGGTACACTTTCATGTAACTGCAATACAGGCATGTGAGTAAAGAACTAAGACTGGCGTTCCTAAAGCATCCTCTAAAAACAATCGAATGTTTAAAAAAAATTCTCCAATTCACGTTACGGCCTGGCTAGAACCCACTTAGTTGCGGTGGGGAGTCAGGATTTGGCTATGGGACGCCAGAGTAGAACAGATGTGTTCCAGCTTGATTAAGTGGTCCATAAGGAAAGGCAGCAAATTCTGAGGGGGTCAAAATGCCCCTCAGAATGAGCTACCACCTGTATAGGCAGCAAATTCTGAGGGGGTCAAAATGCCCCTCAGAATGAGCTACCACCTGTATAGGCAGCAAATTCTGATGGGGTCAAAATGCCCCTCAGAATGAGCTACCACCTGAATTGCATTACAGTTTACTCAAACTATAGCACTTTTCTCCCACGTATTCTGCTAGTGTGAAAACACACTACTGGCCTCACTAAATACTCTTCCAATAACAATTGAGTTTTTCCAAAAAGGTACACTTTCATGTAACTGCAATACAGGCATGTGAGTAAAGAACTAAGACTGGCGTTCCTAAAGCATCCTCTAAAATCAATCGAATGTTTAAAAAAAAGGCTCCAATTCACATGACATCCTGGCTAGAACCCACTTAGTTGTGTTGGGGAGTAGGGATTTGGCTATGGGACGCCACAGTAGAACAGATGTGTTCCAGCTTAATTAAGCGGTCCATAAGAAAAGGCAGCAAATTCTGAGGGGGTCAAAATGCCCCTCAGAATGAGCTACCACCTGAATTGCATTACAGTTTAATCAAACTATAGCAATTTTCTCCCACATATTCTGCTAGTGTGAAAACACACTACTGGCCTCACTAAATACTCTTCCAATAACAATTGAATTTTTTCAAAAAGGTCTCACTTTCATGTAACTTCAATACAGGCATGTGAATAAAGAACTAAGACTGGCCTTCCTAAAGCATACTCTAATAATAATTGAGTGTTTCAAAAAACTGTCCCCAATTCCAATTACATGCTGGCTAGAACCCACTTAGTTGCGGTCGAGAGTCAGGATTTGGCTATGGGACGCCACAGTAGAACAGATGTGTTCCAGCTTGATTAAGCGGTCCATAAGGAAAGGCAGCAAATTCTGAGGGGGTCAAAATGACCCTCAGAATGAGCTACCACCTGTATAGGCAGCAAATTCTGAGGGGGTCAAAATGCCCCTCAGAATGAGCTACCACCTGAATTGCATTACAGTTTAATCAAACTATAGCAATTTTCTCTCACATATTCTGCTAGTGTGAAAACACACTACTGGCCTCACTAAATACTCTTCCAATAACAATTGAGTTTTTTCAAAAAGGTCTCACTTTCATGTAACTTCAATACAGGCATGTGAATAAAGAATTAAGACTGACCTTCCTAAAGCATCCTCTAATAACAATCGAATGTTTAAAAAAATTCTCCAATTCACGTTACGGCCTGGCTAGAACCCACTTAGTTGAAGTGGGGAGTCAGGATTTGGCTATGGGACGCCAGAGTAGAACAGATGTGTTCCAGCTGATTAAGTGGTCCATAAGGAAAGGCAGCAAATTCTGAGGGGGTCAAAATGCCCCTCAGAATGAGCTACCACCTGTATAGGCAGCAAATTCTGAGGGGGTCAAAATGCCCGTCAGAATGAGCTACCACCTGTATAGGCAGCAAATTCTGAGGGGGTCAAAATGCCCCTCAGAATGAGCTACCACCTGAATTGCATTACAGTTTACTCAAACTATAGCACTTTTCTCCCACGTATTCTGCTAGTGTGAAAACACCCTACTGGCCTCACTAAATAATCTTCCAATAACAATTGAGTTTTTCCAAAAAGGTACACTTTCATGTAACTGCAATACAGGCATGTGAGTAAAGAACTAAGACTGGCGTTCCTAAAGCATCCTCTAAAAACAATCGAATGTTTAAAAAAAAGTCTCCAATTCACATGACATCCTGGCTAGAACCCACTTAGTTGTGGTGGGGAGTCAGGATTTGGCCATGGGACACCACAGTAGAACAGATGTGTTTCAGCTTGATTAAGTGGTCCATAAGGAAAGGCAGCAAATTCTGAGGGGGTCAAAATGCCCCTCAGAATGAGCTACCACCTGTATAGGCAGCAAATTCTGAGGGGGTCAAAATGCCCCTCAGAATGAGCTACCACCTGAATTGCATTACAGTTTAATCAAACTATAGCAATTTTCTCTCACATATTCTGCTAGTGTGAAAACACACTACTGGCCTCACTAAATACTCTTCCAATAACAATTGAGTTTTTTCAAAAAGGTCTCACTTTCATGTAACTTCAATACAGGCATGTGAATAAAGAACTAAGACTGGCCTTCCTAAAGCATACTCTAATAATAATTGAGTGTTTCAAAAAACTGTCCCCAATTCCAATTACATGCTGGCTAGAACCCACTTAGTTGCGGTTGAGAGTCAGGATTTGGCTATGGGACGCCACAGTAGAACAGATGTGTTCCAGCTTGATTAAGCGGTCCATAAGGAAAGGCAGCAAATTCTGAGGGGGTCAAAATGACCCTCAGAATGAGCTACCACCTGTACAGGCAGCAAATTCTGAGGGGGTCAAAATGCCCCTCAGAATGAGCTACCATCTTAATTGCATCACAGTTTAATCAAACTATAGCAATTTTCTCCCACATATTCTGCTAGTGTAAAAACACTTTACTGGCCTCACTAAATAATCTTCCAATAACAATTGAGTTTTTTCCAAAAAGGTCTCACTTTCATGTAACTTCAATACAGGCAAGTGAATAAAGAATTAAGACTGACCTTCCTAAAGCATCCTCTAATAACAATCGAATGTTTAAAAAAACTCTCCAATTCACGTTACGGCCTGGCTAGAACCCACTTAGTTGCGGTGGGGAGTCAGGATTTGGCTATGGGACGCCAGAGTAGAACAGATGTGTTTCAGCTTGATTAAGTGGTCCATAAGGAAAGGCAGCAAATTCTGAGGGGGTCAAAATGCCCCTCAGAATGAGCTACCACCTGTATAGGCAGCAAATTCTGAGGGGGTCAAAATGCCCCTCAGAATGAGCTACCACCTGTATAGGCAGCAAATTCTGAGGGGGTCAAAATGCCCCTCAGAATGAGCTACCACCTGAATTGCATTACAGTTTACTCAAACTATAGCACTTTTCTCCCACGTATTCTGCTAGTGTGAAAACACCCTACTGGCCTCACTAAATAATCTTCCAATAACAATTGAGTTTTTCCAAAAAGGTACACTTTCATGTAAGTGCAATACAGGCATGTGAGTAAAGAACTAAGACTGGCGTTCCTAAAGCATCCTCTAAAAACAATCGAATGTTTAAAAAAAAGTCTCCAATTCACATGACATCCTGGCTAGAACCCACTTAGTTGTGGTGGGGAGTCAGGATTTGGCCATGGGACACCACAGTAGAACAGATGTGTTCCAGCTTGATTAAGCGGTCCATAAGGAAAGGCAGCAAATTCTGAGGGGGTCAAAATGACCCTCAGAATGAGCTACCACCTGTACAGGCAGCAAATTCTGAGGGGGTCAAAATGCCCCTCAGAATGAGCTAACACCTGAATTGCATTACAGTTTACTCAAACTATAGCAACTCTCTCCCAGATATTCTGCTAGTGTGAAAACACCCTACTGGCCTCACTAAATAATCTTCCAATAACAATTGAGTTTTTCCAAAAAGGTACACTTTCATGTAACTGCAATACAGGCATGTGAGTAAAGAACTAAGACTGGCGTTCCTAAAGCATCCTCTAAAAACAATCGAATGTTTAAAAAAAATTATCCAATTCACATGACATCCTGGCTAGAACCCACTTAGTTGTGGTGGGGAGTCAGGATTTGGCCATGGGACACCACAGTAGAACAGATGTGTTCCAGCTTGATTAAGTGGTCCATAAGGAAAGGCAGCAAATTCTGAGGGGGTCAAAATGCCCCTCAGAATGAGCTACCACCTTAATTGCATCACAGTTTAATCAAACTATAGCAATTTTCTCCCACATATTCTGCTAGTGTGAAAACACACTATTGGCCTCACTAAATAATCTTCCAATAACAATTGAGTTTTTTCCAAAAAGGTCTCACTTTCATGTAACTTCAATACAGGCATGTGAATAAAGAACTAAGACTGGCCTTCCTAAAGCATACTCTATTAATAATTGAGTGTTTCAAAAAACTTTCTCCCCAATTCCAATTCCAATTATATGCTGACTAGAACCCACTTAGTTGCGGTGGAGAGTCAGGATTTGGCTATGGGACGCCACAGTAGAACAGATGTGTTCCAGCTTGATTAAGCGGTCCATAAGGAAAGGCAGCAAATTCTGAGGGGGTCAAAATGACCCTCAGAATGAGCTACCACCTGTACAGGCAGCAAATTCTGAGGGGGTCAAAATGCCCCTCAGAATGAGCTACCACCTGAATTGCATTACAGTTTACTCAAACTATAGCACTTTTCTCCCACGTATTCTGCTAGTGTGAAAACACCCTACTGGCCTCACTAAATAATCTTCCAATAACAATTGAGTTTTTCCAAAAAGGTACACTTTCATGTAACTGCACTACAGGCATGTGAGTAAAGAACTAAGACTGGCGTTCCTAAAGCATCCTCTAAAAACAATCGAATGTTTAAAAAAAAGTCTCCAATTCACATGACATCCTGGCTAGAACCCACTTAGTTGTGGTGGGGAGTCAGGATTTGGCCATGGGACACCACAGTAGAACAGATGTGTTCCAGCTTGATTAAGTGGTCCATAAGGAAAGGCAGCAAATTCTGAGGGGGTCAAAATGCCCCTCAGAATGAGCTACCACCTGTATAGGCAGCAAATTCTGAGGGGGTCAAAATGCCCCTCAGAATGAGCTACCACCTGGATTGCATTACAGTTTAATCAAACTATAGCAATTTTCTCTCACATATTCTGCTAGTGTGAAAACACACTACTGGCCTCACTAAATACTCTTCCAATAACAATTGAGTTTTTTCAAAAAGGTCTCACTTTCATGTAACTTCAATACAGGCATGTGAATAAAGAACTAAGACTGGCCTTCCTAAAGCATACTCTAATAATAATTGAGTGTTTCAAAAAACTGTCCCCAATTCCAATTTTATGCTGGCTAGAACCCACTTAGTTGCGGTCGAGAGTCAGGATTTGGCTATGGGACGCCACAGTAGAACAGATGTGTTCCAGCTTGATTAAGCGGTCCATAAGGAAAGGCAGCAAATTCTGAGGGGGTCAAAATGACCCTCAGAATGAGCTACCACCTGTACAGGCAGCAAATTCTGAGGGGGTCAAAATGCCCCTCAGAATGAGCTACCATCTTAATTGCATCACAGTTTAATCAAACTATAGCAATTTTCTCCCACATATTCTGCTAGTGTAAAAACACACTACTGGCCTCACTAAATAATCTTCCAATAACAATTGAGTTTTTTCCAAAAAGGTCTCACTTTCATATAACTTCAATACAGGCATGTGAATAAAGAATTAAGACTGACCTTCCTAAAGCATCCTCTAATAACAATCGAATGTTTAAAAAAATTCTCCAATTCACATTACGGCCTGGCTAGAACCCACTTAGTTGTGGTGGGGAGTCAGGATTTGGCTATGGGACGCCAGAGTAGAACAGATGTGTTCCAGCTTGATTAAGTGGTCCATAAGGAAAGGCAGCAAATTCTGAGGGGGTCAAAATGCCCCTCAGAATGAGCTACCACCTGTATAGGCAGCAAATTCTGAGGGGGTCAAAATGCCCCTCAGAATGAGTTACCACCTGTATAGGCAGCAAATTCTGAGGGGGTCAAAATGCCCCTCAGAATGAGCTACCACCTGAATTGCATTACAGTTTACTCAAACTATAGCACTTTTCTCCCACGTATTCTGCTAGTGTGAAAACACACTACTGGCCTCACTAAATACTCTTCCAATAACAATTGAGTTTTTCCAAAAAGGTACACTTTCATGTAACTGCAAAACAGGCATGTGAGTAAAGAACTAAGACTGGCGTTCCTAAAGCATCCTCTAAAATCAATCGAATGTTTAAAAAAAAGTCTCCAATTGACATGACATCCTGGCTAGAACCCACTTAGTTGTGTTGGGGAGTAGGGATTTGGCTATGGGACGCCACAGTAGAACAGATGTGTTCCAGCTTGATTAAGCGGTCCATAAGAAAAGGCAGCAAATTCTGAGGGGGTCAAAATGCCCCTCAGAATGAGCTACCACCTGTACAGGCAGCAAATTCTGAGGGGGTCAAAATGCCCCTCAGAAATGGCTACCATCTTAATTGCATCACAGTTTAATCAAACTATGGCAATTTTCTCCCACATATTCTGCTAGTGTAAAAACACACTACTGGCCTCACTAAATAATCTTCCAATAACAATTGAGTTTTTTCCAAAAAGGTCTCACTTTCATGTAACTTCAATACAGGCATGTGAATAAAGAATTAAGACTGACCTTCCTAAAGCATCCTCTAATAACAATCGAATGTTTAAAAAAATTCTCCAATTCACGTTACGGCCTGGCTAGAACCCACTTAGTTGCGGTGGGGAGTCAGGATTTGGCTATGGGACGCCAGAGTAGAAAAGATGTGTTCGAGCTTGATTAAGTGGTCCATAAGGAAAGGCAGCAAATTCTGAGGGGGTCAAAATGCCCCTCAGAATGAGCTACCACCTGTATAGGCAGCAAATTCTGAGGGGGTCAAAATGCCCCTCAGAATGAGCTACCACCTGTATAGGCAGCAAATTCTGAGGGGGTCAAAATGCCCCTCAGAATGAGCTACCACCTGAATTGCATTACAGTTTACTCAAACTATAGCACTTTTCTCCCACGTATTCTGCTAGTGTGAAAACACCCTACTGGCCTCACTAAATAATCTTCCAATAACAATTGAGTTTTTCCAAAAAGGTACACTTTCATGTAACTGCAATACAGGCATGTGAGTAAAGAACTAAGACTGGCGTTCCTAAAGCATCCTCTAAAAACAATCGAATGTTTAAAAAAAAGTCTCCAATTCACATGACATCCTGGCTAGAACCCACTTAGTTGTGGTGGGGAGTCAGGATTTGGCCATGGGACACCACAGTAGAACAGATGTGTTCCAGCTTGATTAAGTGGTCCATAAGGAAAGGCAGCAAATTCTGAGGGGGTCAAAATGCCCCTCAGAATGAGCTACCACCTGTATAGGCAGCAAATTCTGAGGGGGTCAAAATGCCCCTCAGAATGAGCTACCACCTGAATTGCATTACAGTTTAATCAAACTATAGCAATTTTCTCTCACATATTCTGCTAGTGTGAAAACACACTACTGGCCTCACTAAATACTCTTCCAATAACAATTGAGTTTTTTCAAAAAGGTCTCACTCTTATGTAACTTCAATACAGGCATGTGAATAAAGAACTAAGACTGGCCTTCCTAAAGCATACTCTAATAATAATTGAGTGTTTCAAAAAACTGTCCCCAATTCCAATTACATGCTGGCTAGAACCCACTTAGTTGCGGTCGAGAGTCAGGATTTGGCTATGGGACGCCACAGTAGAACAGATGTGTTCCAGCTTGATTAAGCGGTTCATAAGGAAAGGCAGCAAATTCTGAGGGGGTCAAAATGACCCTCAGAATGAGCTACCACCTGTACAGGCAGCAAATTCTGAGGGGGTCAAAATGCCCCTCAGAATGAGCTACCATCTTAATTGCATCACAGTTTAATCAAACTATAGCAATTTTCTCCCACATATTCTGCTAGTGTAAAAACACACTACTGGCCTCACTAAATAATCTTCCAATAACAATTGAGTTTTTTCCAAAAAGGTCTCACTTTCATGTAACTTCAATACAGGCATGTGAATAAAGAATTAAGACTGACCTTCCTAAAGCATCCTCTAATAACAATCGAATGTTTAAAAAAATTCTCCAATTCACGTTACGGCCTGGCTAGAACCCACTTAGTTGCGGTGGGGAGTCAGGATTTGGCTATGGGACGCCAGAGTAGAACAGATGTGTTCCAGCTTGATTAAGTGGTCCATAAGGAAAGGCAGCAAATTCTGAGGTGGTCAAAATGCCCCTCAGAATGAGCTACCACCTGTATAGGCAGCAAATTCTGAGGGGGTCAAAATGCCCCTCAAAATGAGCTACCACCTGTATAGGCAGCAAATTCTGAGGGGGTCAAAATGCCCCTCAGAATGAGCTACCACCTGAATTGCATTACAGTTTACTCAAACTATAGCACTTTTCTCCCACGTATTCTGCTAGTGTGAAAACACACTACTGGCCTCACTAAATACTCTTCCAATAACAATTGAGTTTTTCCAAAAAGGTACACTTTCATGTAACTTCAATACAGGCATGTGAGTAAAGAACTAAGACTGGCGTTCCTAAAGCATCCTCTAAAATCAATCGAATGTTTAAAAAAAAGTCTCCAATTCACATGACATCCTGGCTAGAACCCACTTAGTTGTGTTGGGGAGTAGGGATTTGGCTATGGGACGCCACAGTAGAACAGATGTGTTCCAGCTTGATTAAGCGGTCCATAAGAAAAGGCAGCAAATTCTGAGGGGGTCAAAATGCCCCTCAGAATGAGCTACCACCTGTACAGGCAGCAAATTCTGAGGGGGTCAAAATGCCCCTCAGAATGAGCTACCATCTTAATTGCATCACAGTTTAATCAAACTATGGCAATTTTCTCCCACATATTCTGCTAGTGTAAAAACACACTACTGGCCTCACTAAATAATCTTCCAATAACAATTGAGTTTTTTCCAAAAAGGTCTCACTTTCATGTAACTTCAATACAGGCATGTGAATAAAGAATTAAGACTGACCTTCCTAAAGCATCCTCTAATAACAATCGAATGTTTAAAAAAATTCTCCAATTCACGTTACGGCCTGGCTAGAACCCACTTAGTTGCGGTGGGGAGTCAGGATTTGGCTATGGGACGCCAGAGTAGAAAAGATGTGTTCGAGCTTGATTAAGTGGTCCATAAGGAAAGGCAGCAAATTCTGAGGGGGTCAAAATGCCCCTCAGAATGAGCTACCACCTGTATAGGCAGCAAATTCTGAGGGGGTCAAAATGCCCCTCAGAATGAGCTACCACCTGTATAGGCAGCAAATTCTGAGGGGGTCAAAATGCCCCTCAGAATGAGCTACCACCTGAATTGCATTACAGTTTACTCAAACTATAGCACTTTTCTCCCACGTATTCTGCTAGTGTGAAAACACCCTACTGGCCTCACTAAATAATCTTCCAATAACAATTGAGTTTTTCCAAAAAGGTACACTTTCATGTAACTGCAATACAGGCATGTGAGTAAAGAACTAAGACTGGCGTTCCTAAAGCATCCTCTAAAAACAATCGAATGTTTAAAAAAAAGTCTCCAATTCACATGACATCCTGGCTAGAACCCACTTAGTTGTGGTGGGGAGTCAGGATTTGGCCATGGGACACCACAGTAGAACAGATGTGTTCCAGCTTGATTAAGTGGTCCATAAGGAAAGGCAGCAAATTCTGAGGGGGTCAAAATGCCCCTCAGAATGAGCTACCACCTGTATAGGCAGCAAATTCTGAGGGGGTCAAAATGCCCCTCAGAATGAGCTACCACCTGAATTGCATTACAGTTTAATCAAACTATAGCAATTTTCTCTCACATATTCTGCTAGTGTGAAAACACACTACTGGCCTCACTAAATACTCTTCCAATAACAATTGAGTTTTTTCAAAAAGGTCTCACTCTTATGTAACTTCAATACAGGCATGTGAATAAAGAACTAAGACTGGCCTTCCTAAAGCATACTCTAATAATAATTGAGTGTTTCAAAAAACTGTCCCCAATTCCAATTACATGCTGGCTAGAACCCACTTAGTTGCGGTCGAGAGTCAGGATTTGGCTATGGGACGCCACAGTAGAACAGATGTGTTCCAGCTTGATTAAGCGGTTCATAAGGAAAGGCAGCAAATTCTGAGGGGGTCAAAATGACCCTCAGAATGAGCTACCACCTGTACAGGCAGCAAATTCTGAGGGGGTCAAAATGCCCCTCAGAATGAGCTACCATCTTAATTGCATCACAGTTTAATCAAACTATAGCAATTTTCTCCCACATATTCTGCTAGTGTAAAAACACACTACTGGCCTCACTAAATAATCTTCCAATAACAATTGAGTTTTTTCCAAAAAGGTCTCACTTTCATGTAACTTCAATACAGGCATGTGAATAAAGAATTAAGACTGACCTTCCTAAAGCATCCTCTAATAACAATCGAATGTTTAAAAAAATTCTCCAATTCACGTTACGGCCTGGCTAGAACCCACTTAGTTGCGGTGGGGAGTCAGGATTTGGCTATGGGACGCCAGAGTAGAACAGATGTGTTCCAGCTTGATTAAGTGGTCCATAAGGAAAGGCAGCAAATTCTGAGGTGGTCAAAATGCCCCTCAGAATGAGCTACCACCTGTATAGGCAGCAAATTCTGAGGGGGTCAAAATGCCCCTCAGAATGAGCTACCACCTGTATAGGCAGCAAATTCTGAGGGGGTCAAAATGCCCCTCAGAATGAGCTACCACCTGAATTGCATTACAGTTTACTCAAACTATAGCACTTTTCTCCCACGTATTCTGCTAGTGTGAAAACACACTACTGGCCTCACTAAATACTCTTCCAATAACAATTGAGTTTTTCCAAAAAGGTACACTTTCATGTAACTTCAATACAGGCATGTGAGTAAAGAACTAAGACTGGCGTTCCTAAAGCATCCTCTAAAATCAATCGAATGTTTAAAAAAAAGTCTCCAAATCACATGACATCCTGGCTAGAACCCACTTAGTTGTGTTGGGGAGTAGGGATTTGGCTATGGGACGCCACAGTAGAACAGATGTGTTCCAGCTTGATTAAGCGGTCCATAAGAAAAGGCAGCAAATTCTGAGGGGGTCAAAATGCCCCTCAGATTGAGCTACCACCTGTATAGGCAGCAAATTCTGAGGGGGTCAAAATGCCCCTCAGAATGAGCTACCACCTGAATTGCATTACAGTTTAATCAACCTATAGCAATTTTCTCCCACATATTCTGCTAGTGTGAAAACACACTACTGGCCTCACTAAATACTCTTCCAATAACAATTGAATTTTTTCAAAAAGGTCTCACTTTCATGTAACTTCAATACAGGCATGTGAATAAAGAACTAAGACTGGCCTTCCTAAAGCATACTCTAATAATAATTGAGTGTTTCAAAAAACTGTCCCCAATTCCAATTACATGCTGGCTAGAACCCACTTAGTTGCGGTGGAGAGTCAGGATTTGGCTATGGGACGCCACAGTAGAACAGATGTGTTCCAGCTTGATTAAGCGGTCCATAAGGAAAGGCAGCAAATTCTGAGGGGGTCAAAATGACCCTCAGAATGAGCTACCACCTGTACAGGCAGCAAATTCTGAGGGGGTCAAAATGCCCCTCAGAATGAGCTACCACCTGTACAGGCAGCAAATTCTGAGGGGGTCAAAATGCCCCTCAGAATGAGCTACCACCTGAATTGCATTACAGTTTACTCAAACTATAGCACTTTTCTCCCACGTATTCTGCTAGTGTGAAAACACCCTACTGGCCTCACTAAATAATCTTCCAATAACAATTGAGTTTTTCCAAAAAGGTACACTTTCATGTAACTGCAATACAGGCATGTGAGTAAAGAACTAAGACTGGCGTTCCTAAAGCATCCTCTAAAAACAATCGAATGTTTAAAAAAAAGTCTCCAATTCACATGACATCCTGGCTAGAACCCACTTAGTTGTGGTGGGGAGTCAGGATTTGGCCATGGGACACCACAGTAGAACAGATGTGTTCCAGCTTGATTAAGCGGTCCATAAGGAAAGGCAGCAAATTCTGAGGGGGTCAAAATGACCCTCAGAATGAGCTACCACCTGTACAGGCAGCAAATTCTGAGGGGGTCAAAATGCCCCTCAGAATGAGCTAACACCTGAATTGCATTACAGTTTACTCAAACTATAGCAACTCTCTCCCAGATATTCTGCTAGTGTGAAAACACCCTACTGGCCTCACTAAATAATCTTCCAATAACAATTGAGTTTTTCCAAAAAGGTACACTTTCATGTAACTGCAATACAGGCATGTGAGTAAAGATCTAAGACTGGCGTTCCTAAAGCATCCTCTAATAACAATCGAAAGTTTAAAAAAAAAGTCTCCAATTCACCTTACATCCTGGCTAGAACCCACTTAGTTGTGGTGGGGAGTCAGGATTTGGCCATGGGACACCTCAGTAGAACAGATGTGTTCCAGCTTGATTAAGTGGTCCATAAGGAAAGGCAGCATATTCTAAGGGGGTCAAAGTGCCCCTCAGAATGAGCTACCACCTGTATAGGCAGCAAATTCTGAGGGGGTCAAAATGCCCCTCAGAATGAGCTACCACCTAAATTGCATTACAGTTCAATCAAACTATAGCAATTTTCTCCCACATATTCTGCTAGTGTGAAAACACACTACTGGCCTCACTAAATACTCTTCCAATAACAATTGAATTTTTTTCAAAAAGGTCATTCCTAAAGCATACTCTAATAAAAAATGAGTGTTTCAAAAAACTGTCCCCAATTAACATTGCATGCTGGCTAGAACCCACTTAGTTGCGTTGGGGAGTAGGGATTTGGCTATGGGATGCCACAGTAGAACAGATGTGTTCCAGCTTGATTAAGCGGTCCATAAGAAAAGGCAGCAAATTCTGAGGGGGTCAAAATGCCCCTCAGAATGAGCTACCACCTGAATTGCATTACAGTTTACTCAAACTATAGCACTTTTCTCCCACATATTCTGCTAGTGTGAAAACACCCTACTGGCCTCACTAAATAATCTTCCAATAACAATTGAGTTTTTCCAAAAAGGTAACTTTTCATGTAACTTCAATACAGGCATGTGAATAAAGAACTAATACTGACCTTCCTAAAGCATCCTCTAATAATAATTGAGTGTTTCAAAGAGCTGTCTCCAATTCACGTTACATCGTGGACAGAACCCACTTAGTTGTGGTGGGGAGCCAGGATTTGGCCATGGGACACCACAGTAGAACAGATGTGTTCCAGCTTGATTAAGCGGTCCATAAGGAAAGGCAGCAAATTCTGAGGGGGTCAAAATGACCCTTAGAATGAGCTACCACCTGTACAGGCAGCAAATTCTGAGGGGGTCAAAATGCCCCTCAGAATGAGCTACCACCTTAATTGCATCACAGTTTAATCAAACTATAGCAATTTTCTCCCACATATTCTGCTAGTGTGAAAACACACTACTGGCCTCACTAAATAATCTTCCAATAACAATTGAGTTTTTCCAAAAAGGTACACTTTCATGTAACTGCAATACAGGCATGTGAGTAAAGATCTAAGACTGGCGTTCCTAAAGCATCCTCTAATAACAATCGAAAGTTTAAAAAAAAAGTCTCCAATTCACCTCACATCCTGGCTAGAACCCACTTAGTTGCGGTGGGAAGTCAGGATTTGGCTATGGAACGCTACAGTATAACACATTTTTATGGCTTGATAAATCGGTCCATATGGAAAGGCAGCAAATTCTGAGGGGGTCAAAATGCCCCTCAGAATGAGCTACCACCTGAATTGCATTACAGTTTACTCAAACTATAGCAATTTTCTCCCACATATTCTGCTAGTGTGAAAACACCCTACTGGCCTCACTAAATAATCTTCCAAAAAGGTCTCACTTTCATGTAGCTGCAATACAGGCATGTGAGTAAAGAACTAAGACTGGCCTTCCTAAAACAACCTCTAATAACAATCAAATGTTTAAAAATATCTTCCCCAATTCATGTTACATCCTGGCTAGAACCCACTTGGTTTCGGTGGGGAGCTAGGATTTGACCACGGTACGCTACAGAAGAACAGATGTGTTCTGACTTGATAAATCGGTCCATATGGAAAGGCAGCAAATTCTGAGGGGGTCAAAATGCCCCTCAGAATGAGCTACCACATGTATTACGTTACTCTTTACTCGTTATTATTACTATATTACTGCCTTTCCTGTAGCTCATCCAGTAGAGCTTTGCGTTAGCAACACCAAGGTCATGGGTTCGATTCCCAGGCAAGGCAAGAATTGACAAAAAAAATGTAAAATGTGTACCTTCAAAATATAATGAACGTCTTCCAAATTCATAAATGTAAATCTACTCAAACTATAGCAACTCTCTCCCCAACATTCTACTATTGTGAAAACACCCTACTGGCCTCACTAAATAATCTTCAAATAACATTTGAGTTTTCTCCAAAAACGTCTCACTTTCATGTAACTGCAATACAGGCATGATAGTAAAGTACTAAGACTGGCCTTCCTAAAGCATCCTCTAATAACAATTGAGTGTTTCAAAAAAAGGTCCCCAATTCACGTTACATCCTGGTTAGAACCCACTTACTTTCGGTGAGGAGTCAGGATTTGGCAGTGGGATGCTACAGTAGAACAGATGTGTTCTGTCTTGATAAAACAGTCCATAAGGAAAGGCAGCAAATAATCTTCCAAAAAGGTCTCACTTTCATGTAACTGCGCATGTAAATCGGTCCATAAGGAAAGGCAGCAAATTCTGAGGGGGTCAAAATGACCCTCAGAATGAGCTACCACCTGTACAGGCAGCAAATTCTGAGGGGGTCAAAATGCCCCTCAGAATGAGCTACCACCTTAATTGCATCACAGTTTAATCAAACTATAGCAATTTTCTCCCACATATTCTGCTAGTGTGAAAACACACTACTGGCCTCACTAAATAATCTTCCAATAACAATTTAGTTTTTTTCCAAAAAGGTCTCACTTTCATGTAACTTCAATACAGGCATGTGAATAAAGAATTAAGACTGACCTTCCTAAAGCATCCTCTAATAACAATCGAATGTTTAAAAAAATTCTCCAATTCACATTAAAGCCTGGCTAGAACCCACTTAGTTGCGGTGGCGAGTCAGGATTTGGCTATGGGACGCCAGAGTAGAACAGATGTGTTCCAGCTTGATTAAGTGGTCCATAAGGAAAGGCAGCAAATTCTGAGGGGGTCAAAATGCCCCTCAGAATGAGCTACCACCTGTATAGGCAGCAAATTCTGAGGGGGTCAAAATGCCCCTCAGAATGAGCTACCACCTGTACAGGCAGCAAATTCTGAGGGGGTCAAAATGCCCCTCAGAATGAGCTACCACCTGAATTGCATTACAGTTTACTCAAACTATAGCACTTTTCTCCCACGTATTCTGCTAGTGTGAAAACACCCTACTGGCCTCACTAAATAATCTTCCAATAACAATTGAGTTTTTCCAAAAAGGTACACTTTCATGTAACTGCAATACAGGCATGTGAGTAAAGAACTAAGACTGGGGTTCCTAAAGCATCCTCTAAAAACAATCGAATGTTTAAAAAAAAGTCTCCAATTCACATGACATCCTGGCTAGAACCCACTTAGTTGTGGTGGGGAGTCAGGATTTGGCCATGGGACACCACAGTAGAACAGATGTGTTCCAGCTTGATTAAGTGGTCCATAAGGAAAGGCAGCAAATTCTGAGGGGGTCAAAATGCCCCTCAGAATGAGCTACCACCTGTATAGGCAGCAAATTCTGAGGGGGTCAAAATGCCCCTCAGAATGAGCTACCACCTGTATAGGCAGCAAATTCTGAGGGGGTCAAAATGCCCCTCAGAATGAGCTACCACCTGTATAGGCAGCAAATTCTGAGGGGGTCAAAATGCCCCTCAAAATGAGCTAGCACCTTAATTGCATCACAGTTTAATCAAACTATAGCAATTTTCTCCCACATATTCTGCTAGTGTGAAAACACATACTGGCCTCACTAAATACTCTTCCAATAACAATTGAGTTTTTCCAAAAAGGTCTCACTTTCATGTAACTTCAATACAGGCATGTGAATAAAGAACTAAGACTGGCCTTCCTAAAGCATACTCTAATAATAATTGAAAGTTTCAAAAAACTGTCCCCAATTCCAATTACATGCTGGCTAGAACCCACTTAGTTGCGGTCGAGAGTCAGGATTTGGCTATGGGACGCCACAGTAGAACAAATGTGTTCCAGCTTGATTAAGCTGTCCATAAGGAAAGGCAGCAAATTCTGAGGGGGTCAAAATGACCCTCAGAATGAGCTACCACCTGTACAGGCAGCAAATTCTGAGGGGGTCAAAATGCCCCTCAGAATGAGCTACCACCTTAATTGCATCACAGTTTAATCAAACTATAGCAATTTTCTCCCACATGTTCTGCTAGTGTGAAAACACACTACTGGCCTCACTAAATAATCTTCCAATAACAATTGAGTTTTTTCCAAAAAGGTCTCACTTTCATGTAACTTCAATACAGGCATGTGAATAAAGAATTAAGACTGACCTTCCTAAAGCATCCTCTAATAACAATCGAATGTTTAAAAAAATTCTCCAATTCACGCTACGGCCTGGCTAGAACCCACTTAGTTGCGGTGGCGAGTCAGGATTTGGCTATGGGACGCCAGAGTAGAACAGATGTGTTCCAGCTTGATTAAGTGGTCCATAAGGAAAGGCAGCAAATTCTGAGGGGGTCAAAATGCCCCTCAGAATGAGCTACCACCTGTATAGGCAGCAAATTCTGAGGGGGTCAAAATGCCCCTCAGAATGAGCTACCACCTGTACAGGCAGCAAATTCTGAGGGGGTCAAAATGCCGCTCAGAATGAGCTACCACCTGAATTGCATTACAGTTTACTCAAACTATAGCACTTTTCTCCCACGTATTCTGCTAGTGTGAAAACACCCTACTGGCCTCACTAAATAATCTTCCAATAACAATTGAGTTTTTCCAAAAAGGTACACTTTCATGTAACTGCAATACAGGCATGTGAGTAAAGAACTAAGACTGGCGTTCCTAAAGCATCCTCTAAAGACAATCGAATGTTTAAAAAAAAGTCTCCAATTCACATGACATCCTGGCTAGAACCCACTTAGTTGTGGTGGGGAGTCAGGATTTGGCCATGGGACACCACAGTAGAACAGATGTGTTCCAGCTTGATTAAGCGGTCCATAAGGAAAGGCAGCAAATTCTGAGGGGGTCAAAATGACCCTCAGAATGAGCTACCACCTGTATAGGCAGCAAATTCTGAGGGGGTCAAAATGCCCCTCAGAATGAGCTACCACGTTAATTGCATCACAGTTTAATCAAACTATAGCAATTTTCTCCCACATATTCTGCTAGTGTGAAAACACACTACTGGCCTCACCAAATACTCTTCCAATAACAATTGAATTTTTTCAAAAAGGTCTCACTTTCATGTAACTTCAATACAGGCATGTGAATAAAGAACTAAGACTGGCCTTCCTAAAGCATACTCTAATAATAATTGAGTGTTTCAAGAAACTGTCCCCAATTCCAATTACATGCTGGCTAGAACCCACTTAGTTGCGGTCGAGACTCAGGATTTGGCTATGGGACGCCACAGTAGAACAGATGTGTTCCAGCTTGATTAAGCGGTCCATAAGGAAAGGCAGCAAATTCTGAGGGGGTCAAAATGACCCTCAGAATGAGCTACCACCTGTACAGGCAGCAAATTCTGAGGGGGTCAAAATGCCCCTCAGAATGAGCTACCACCTTAATTGCATCACAGTTTAATCAAACTATAGCAATTTTCTCCCACATATTCTGCTAGTGTGAAAACACACTACTGGCCTCATTAAATAATCTTCCAATAACAATTGAGTTTTTTCCAAAAAGGTCTCACTTTCATGTAACTTCAATACAGGCATGTGAATAAAGAATTAAGACTGACCTTCCTAAAGCATCCTCTAATAACAATCGAATGTTTAAAAAAATTCTCCAATTCACGTTACGGCCTGGCTAGAACCCACTTAGTTGCTGTGGGGAGTCAGGATTTGGCTATGGGACGCCAGAGTAGAACAGATGTGTTCCAGCTTGATTAAGTGGTCCATAAGGAAAGGCAGCAAATTCTGAGGGGGTCAAAATGCCCCTCAGAATCAGCTACCACCTGTATAGGCAGCAAATTCTGAGGGGGTCAAAATGCCCCTCAGAATGAGCTACCACCTGTACAGGCAGCAAATTCTGAGGGGGTCAAAATGCCCCTCAGAATGAGCTACCACCTGAATTGCATTACAGTTTACTCAAACTATAGCACTTTTCTCCCACGTATTCTGCTAGTGTGAAAACACCCTACTGGCCTCACTAAATAATCTTCCAATAACAATTGAGTTTTTCCAAAAAGGTACACTTTCATGTAACTGCAATACAGGCATGTGAGTAAAGAACTAAGACTGGCGTTCCTAAAGCATCCTCTAAAAACAATCGAATGTTTAAAAAAAAGTCTACAATTCACATGACATCCTGGCTAGAACCCACTTAGTTGTGGTGGGGAGTCAGGATTTGGCCATGGGACACCACAGTAGAACAAATGTGTTCCAGCTTGATTAAGTGGTCCATAAGGAAAGGCAGCAAATTCTGAGGGGGTCAAAATGCCCCTCAGAATGAGCTACCACCTGTATAGGCAGCAAATTCTGAGGGGGTCAAAATGCCCCTCCGAATGAGCTACCACCTTAATTGCATCACAGTTTAATCAAACTATAGCAATTTTCTCCCACATATTCTGCTATTGTGAAAACACACTACTGGCCTCACTAAATAATCTTCCAATAACTATTGAGTTTTTTCCAAAAAGGTCTCACTTTGATGTAACTTCAATACAGGCATGTGAATAAAGAATTAAGACTGACCTTCCTAAAGCATCCTCTAATAACAATCGAATGTTTAAAAAAATTCTCCAATTCACGTTACGGCCCGGCTAGAACCCACTTAGTTGCGGTGGGGAGTCAGGATTTGGCTATGGCACGCCAGAGTAGAACAGATGTGTTCCAGCTTGATTAAGTGGTCCATAAGGAAAGGCAGCAAATTCTGAGGGGGTCAAAATGCCCCTCAGAATGAGCTACCACCTGTATAGGCAGCAAATTCTGAGGGGGTCAAAATGCCCCTCAGAATGAGTTACCACCTGTATAGGCAGCAAATTCTGAGGGGGTCAAAATGCCCCTCAGAATGAGCTACCACATGTATTACGTTACTCTTTACTCGTTATTATTACTCTATTACTGGCTTTCCTGTAGCTCATCCAGTAGAGCTTTGCGTTAGCAACACCAAGGTCATGGGTTCGATTCCCAGGCAAGGCAAGAATTGACAAAAAAAAATTAAAATGTGTACCTTCAAAATGTAATGAACGTCTTCCAAATTCATAAATGTAAATGTACTCAAACTATAGCAACTCTCTCCCCAACATTCTACTATTGTGAAAACACCCTACTGGCCTCACTAAATAATCTTCAAATAACATTTGAGTTTTCTCCAAAAACGTCTCACTTTCATGTAACTGCAATACAGGCATGATAGTAAAGTACTAAGACTGGCCTTCCTAAAGCATCCTCTAATAACAATTGAGTGTTTCAAAAAAAGGTCCCCAATTCACGTTACATCCTGGTTAGAACCCACTTACTTTCGGTGAGGAGTCAGGATTTGGCAGTGGGATGCTACAGTAGAACAGATGTGTTCTGTCTTGATAAAACAGTCCATAAGGAAAGGCAGCAAATAATCTTCCAAAAAGGTCTCACTTTCATGTAACTGCGCATGTAAATCGGTCCATAAGGAAAGGCAGCAAATTCTGAGGGGGTCAAAATGCCCCTCAGAATGAGCTACCACCTGTATAGGCAGCAAATTCTGAGGGGATCAAAATGCCCCTCAGAATGAGCTACCATCTGAATTGCATTACAGTTTAATCAAACTATGGCAATTTTCTCCCACATATTCTGCTAGTGTGAAAACACACGACTGGCCTCACTAAATACTCTTCCAATAACAATTGAATTTTTTCAAAAAGGTCTCACTTTCATGTAACTTCAATACAGGCATGTGAATAAAGAACTAAGACTGGCCTTCCTAAAGCAAACTCTAATAATAATTGAGTGTTTCAAAAAACTGTCCCCAATTCCAATTACATGCTGGCTAGAACCCACTTAGTTGCAGTCGAGAGTCAGGATTTGGCTATGGGACGCCACAGTAGAACAGATGTGTTCCAGCTTGATTAAGCGGTCCATAAGGAAAGGCAGCAAATTCTGAGGGGGTCAAAATGACCCTCAGAATGAGCTACCACCTGTACAGGCAGCAAATTCTGAGGGGGTCAAAATGCCCCTCAGAATGAGCTACCACCTTAATTGCATCACAGTTTAATCAAACTATAGCAATTTTCTCCCACATATTCTGCTAGTGTGAAAACACACTACTGGCCTCACTAAATAATCTTCCAATAACAATTGAGTTTTTTCCAAAAAGGTCTCACTTTCATGTAACTTCAATACAGGCATGTGAATAAAGAATTAAGACTGACCTTCCTAAAGCATCCTCTAATAACAATCAAATGTTTAAAAAAATTCTCCAATTCACGTTACGGCCTGGCTAGAACCCACTTAGTTGCGGTGGGGAGTCAGGATTTGGCTATGGGACGCCAGAGTAGAACAGATGTGTTCCAGCTTGATTAAGTGGTCCATAAGGAAAGGCAGCAAATTCTGAGGGGGTCAAAATTACCCTCAGAATGAGCTACCACCTGTACAGGCAGCAAATTCTGAGGGGGTCAAAATGCCCCTCAGAATGAGCTACCACGTTAATTGCATCACAGTTTAATCAAACTATAGCAATTTTCTCCCACATATTCTGCTAGTGTGAAAACACACTACTGGCCTCACTCAATACTCTTCCAATAACAATTGAATTTTTTCAAAAAGGTCTCACTTTCATGTAACTTCAATACAGGCATGTGAATAAAGAACTAAGACTGGCCTTCCTAAAGCATACTCTAATAATAATTGAGTGTTTCAAGAAACTGTCCCCAATTCCAATTACATGCTGGCTAGAACCCACTTAGTTGCTGTGGGGAGTCAGGATTTGGCTATGGGACGCCAGAGTAGAACAGATGTGTTTCAGCTTGATTAAGAGGTCCATAAGGAAAGGCAGCAAATTCTGAGGGGGTCAAAATGCCCCTCAGAATCAGCTACCACCTGTATAGGCAGCAAATTCTGAGGGGGCCAAAATGCCCCTCAGAATGAGCTACCACCTGTACAGACAGCAAATTCTGAGGGGGTCAAAATGCCCCTCAGAATGAGCTACCACCTGAATTGCATTACAGTTTACTCAAACTATAGCACTTTTCTCCCACGTATTCTGCTAGTGTGAAAACACCCTACCGGCCTCACTAAATAATCTTCCAATAACAATTGAGTTTTTCCAAAAAGGTACACTTTCATGTAACTGCAATACAGGCATGTGAGTATAGAACTAAGACTGGCGTTCCTAAAGCATCCTCTAAAAACAATCGAATGTTTAAAAAAAAGTCTCCAATTCACATGACATCCTGGCTAGAACCCACTTAGTTGTGGTGGGGAGTCAGGATTTGGCCATGGGACACCACAGTAGAACAGATGTGTTCCAGCTTGATTAAGTGGTCCATAAGGAAAGGCAGCAAATTCTGAGGGGGTCAAAATGCCCCTCAGAATGAGCTACCACCTGTATAGGCAGCAAATTCTGAGGGGGTCAAAATGCCCCTCAGAATGAGCTACCACCTGTATAGGCAGCAAATTCTGAGGGGGTCAAAATGCCCCTCAGAATGAGCTAGCACCTTAATTGCATCACAGTTTAATCAAACTATAGCAATTTTCTCCCACATATTCTGCTAGTGTGAAAACACATACTGGCCTCACTAAATACTCTTCCAATAACAATTGAATTTTTTCAAAAAGGTCTCACTTTCATGTAACTTCAATACAGGCATGTGAATAAAGAACTAAGACTGGCCTTCCTAAAGCATACTGTATTAATAATTGAGTGTTTCAAAAAACTTTCTCCCCAATTCCAATTACATGCTGGCTAGAACCCACTTAGTTGCGGTGGAGAGTCAGGATTTGGCTATGGGACGCCACAGTAGAACAGATGTGTTCCAGCTTGATTAAGCGGTCCATAAGGAAAGGCAGCAAATTCTGAGGGGGTCAAAATGACCCTCAGAATGAGCTACCACCTGTACAGGCAGCAAATTCTGAGAGGGTCAAAATGCCCCTCAGAATGAGCTACCACCTTAATTGCATCACAGTTTAATCAAACTATAGCAATTTTCTCCCACATATTCTGCTAGTGTGAAAACACACTACTGGCCTCACTAAATAATCTTCCTAAAACTATTGAGTTTTTTCCAAAAAGGTCTCACTTTGATGTAACTTCAATACAGGCATGTGAATAAAGAATTAAGACTGACCTTCCTAAAGCATCCTCTAATAACAATCGAATGTTTAAAAAAATTCTCCAATTCACGTTACAGCCCGGCTAGAACCCACTTAGTTGCGGTGGGGAGTCAGGATTTGGCTATGGCACGCCAGAGTAGAACAGATGTGTTCCAGCTTGATTAAGTGGTGCATAAGGAAAGGCAGCAAATTCTGAGGGGGTCAAAATGCCCCTCAGAATCAGCTACCACCTGTATAGGCAGCAAATTCTGAGGGGGTCAAAATGCCCCTCAGAATGAGCTACCACCTGTACAGGCAGCAAATTCTGAGGGGGTCAAAATGTCCCTCAGAATGAGCTACCACCTGAATTGCATTACAGTTTACTCAAACTATAGCAACTCTCTCCCAGATATTCTGCTAGTGTGAAAACACCCTACTGGCCTCACTAAATAATCTTCCAATAACAATTGAGTTTTTCCAAAAAGGTACACTTTCATGTAACTGCAATACAGGCATGTGAGTAAAGATCTAAGACTGGCGTTCCTAAAGCATCCTCTAATAACAATCGAAAGTTTAAAAAAAAAGTCTCCATTTCACCTTACATCCTGGCTAGAACCAACTTAGTTGCGGTGGGAAGTCAGGATTTGGCCATGGGACGCTACAGTATAACACATTTTTCTGGCTTGATAAATCGGTCCATATGGAAAGGCAGCAAATTCTGAGGGGGTCAAAATGCCCCTCAGAATGAGCTACCACCTGCATTGCATTACAGTTTACTCAAACTATAGCAATTTTCTCCCACATATTCTGCTAGTGTGAAAACACCCTACTGACCTCACTAAATAATCTTCCAAAAAGGTCTCACTTTCATGTAGCTGCAATACAGCCATGTGAGTAAAGAACTAAGACTGGCCTTCCTAAAACAACCTCTAATAACAATCAAATGTTTAAAAATATCTTCCCCAATTCATGTTACATCCTGGCTAGAACCCACTTGGTTTCGGTGGGAACTAGGATTTGACCACGGTACGCTACAGAAGAACGGATGTGTTCTGATTTGATAAATCGGTCCATATGGAAAGGCAGCAAATTCTGAGGGGGTCAAAATGCCCCTCAGAATGAGCTACCACATGTATTACGTTACTCTTTACTCGTTATTATTACTGTATTACTGGCTTTCCTGTAGCTCATCCAGTAGAGCATTGCGTTAGCAACACCAAGGTCATGGGTTCGATTCCCAGGCAAGGCAAGAATTGACAAAAAAAATGTAAAATGTGTACCTTCAAAATGTAAATGAATGTCTTCCAAATTCATAAATCTCAATGTATTCAAACTATAGCAACTCTCTCCCCAACATTCTACTATTGTGAAAACACCCTACTGGCCTCACTAAATAATCTTCAAATAACATTTGAGTTTTCTCCAAAAACGTCTCACTTTCATGTAACTGCAATACAGGCATGATAGTAAAGTACTAAGACTGGCCTTCCTAAAGCATCCTCTAATAACAATTGAGTGTTTCAAAAAAAGGTCCCCAATTCACTTTACATCCTGGTTAGAACCCACTTACTTTCGGTGAGGAGTCAGGATTTGGCAGTGGGATGCTACAGTAGAACAGATGTGTTCTGTCTTGATAAAACAGTCCATAAGGAAAGGCAGCAAATAATCTTCCAAAAAGGTCTCACTTTCATGTAACTGCGCATGTAAATCGGTCCATAAGGAAAGGCAGCAAATTCTGAGGGGGTCCAAATGCCCCTCAGAATGAGCTACCACCTGTATAGGCAGCAAATTCTGAGGGGGTCAAAATGCCCCTCAGAATGAGCTACCACATGTATTACGTTACTCTTTACTCGTTATTATTACTCTATTACTGGCTTTCCTGTAGCTCATCCAGTAGAGCATTGCGTTAGCAACACCAAGGTCATGGGTTCGATTCCCAGGCAAGGCAAGAATTGACAAAAAAAATGTAAAATGTGTACCTTCAAAATGTAAATGAATGTCTTCCAAATTCATAAATCTCTATGTATTCAAACTATAGCAACTCTCTCCCCAACATTCTACTATTGTGAAAACACCCTACTGGCCTCACTAAATAATCTTCAAATAACATTTGAGTTTTCTCCAAAAACGTCTCACTTTCATGTAACTGCAATACAGGCATGATAGTAAAGTACTAAGACTGGCCTTCCTAAAGCATCCTCTAATAACAATTGAGTGTTTCAAAAAAAGGTCCCCAATTCACTTTACATCCTGGTTAGAACCCACTTACTTTCGGTGAGGAGTCAGGATTTGGCAGTGGGATGCTACAGTAGAACAGATGTGTTCTGTCTTGATAAAACAGTCCATAAGGAAAGGCAGCAAATAATCTTCCAAAAAGGTCTCACTTTCATGTAACTGCGCATGTAAATCGGTCCATAAGGAAAGGCAGCAAATTCTGAGGGGGTCCAAATGCCCCTCAGAATGAGCTACCACCTGTATAGGCAGCAAATTCTGAGGGGATCAAAATGCCCCTCAGAATGAGCTACCACCTGAATTGCATTACAGTTTAATCAAACTATGGCAATTTTCTCCCACATATTCTGCTAGTGTGAAAACACACGACTGGCCTCACTAAATACTCTTCCAATAACAATTGAATTTTTTCAAAAAGGTCTCACTTTCATGTAACTTCAAAACAGGCATGTGAATAAAGATCTAAGACTGGCCTTCCTGAAGCATTCAAAAAACTGTCCCCAATTCACATTACATGCTGGCTAGAACCCACTTAGTTGCGGTGGAGAGTCAGGATTTGGCTATGGGATGTCACAGTAGAACAGATGTGTTCCAGCTTGATTAAGCGGTCCTTAAGGAAAGGCAGCAAATTCTGAGGGGGTCAAAATGACCCTTAGAATGAGCTACCACCTGTACAGGCAGCAAATTCTGAGGGGGTCAAAATGCCCCTCAGAATGAGCTACCACCTGTATAGGCAGCAAACTCTGAGGGGGTCAAAATGCCCCTCAGAATGAGCTACCACCTGTATAGGCAGCAAATTCTGAGGGGGTCAAAATGCCCCTCAGAATGAGCTACCACCTGTATAGGCAGCAAATTCTGAGGGGGTCAAAATGCCCCTCAGAATGAGCTACCAGCTGAATTGCATTACAGTTTACTCAAACTATAGCACTTTTCTCCCACGTATTCTGCTAGTGTGAAAACACCCTACTGGCCTCACTAAATAATCTTCCAATAACAATTGAGTTTTTCCAAAAAGGTACACTTTCATGTAACTGCAATACAGGCATGTGAGTAAAGAACTAAGACTGGCGTTCCTAAAGCATCCTCTAAAAACAATCGAATGTTTAAAAAAAAGTCTCCAATTCACATGACATCCTGGCTAGAACCCACTTAGTTGTGTTGGGGAGTAGGGATTTGGCTATGGGACGCCACAGTAGAACAGATGTGTTCCAGCTTGATTAAGCGGTCCATAAGAAAAGGCAGCAAATTCTGAGGGGGTCAAAATGCCCCTCAGAATGAGCTACCACCTGTATAGGCAGCAAATTCTGAGGGGGTCAAAATGCCCCTCAGAATGAGCTACCACCTGAATTGCATTACAGTTTAATCAAACTATAGCAATTTTCTCCCACATATTCTAATAGTGTGAAAACACACTACTGGCCTCACTAAATACTCTTCCAATAACAATTGAATTTTTTCAGAAAGGTCTCACTTTCATGTAACTTCAATACAGGCATGTGAATAAAGAACTAAGACTGGCCTTCCTAAAGCATACTCTAATAATAATTGAGTGTTTCAAAAAACTGTCCCCAATTCCAATTACATGCTGGCTAGAACCCACTTAGTTGCGGTGGAGAGTCAGGATTTGGCTATGGGACGCCACAGTAGAACAGATGTGTTCCAGCTTGATTAAGCGGTCCATAAGGAAAGGCAGCAAATTCTGAGGGGGTCAAAATGACCCTCAGAATGAGCTACCACCTGTACAGGCAGCAAATTCTGAGGGGGTCAAAATGCCCCTTAGAATGAGCTACCACCTTAATTGCATCACAGTTTAATCAAACTATAGCAATTTTCTCCCACATATTCTGCTAGTGTGAAAACACACTACTGGCCTCACTAAATAATCTTCCAATAACAATTGAGTTTTTTTCCAAAAAGGTCTCACTTTCATGTAACTTCAATACAGGCATGTGAATAAAGAATTAAGACTGACCTTCCTAAAGCATCCTCTAATAACAATCGAATGTTTAAAAAAATTCTCCAATTCACGTTACATCCTGGCTAGAACCCACTTAGTTGCGGTGGGGAGTCAGGATTTGGCTATGGGAGGCCAGAGTAGAACAGATGTGTTCCAGCTTGATTAAGTGGTCCATAAGGAAAGGCAGCAAATTCTGAGGGGGTCAAAATGCCCCTCAGAATGAGCTACCACCTGTACAGGCAGCAAATTCTGAGGGGGTCAAAATGCCCCTCAGAATGAGCTACCACCTGAATTGCATTACAGTTTACTCAAACTATAGCACTTTTCTCCCACGTATTCTGCTAGTGTGAAAACACCCTACTAGCCTCACTAAATAATCTTCCAATAACAATTGAGTTTTTCCAAAAAGGTACACTTTCATGTAACTGCAATACAGGCATGTGAGTAAAGAACTAAGACTGGTGTTCCTAAAGCATCCTCTAAAAACAATCGAATGTTTTAAAAAAAAGTCTCCAATTCACATGACATCCTGGCTAGAACCCACTTAGTTGTGGTGGGGAGTCAGGATTTGGCCATGGGACACCACAGTAGAACAGATGTGTTCCAGCTTGATTAAGTGGTCCATAAGGAAAGGCAGCAAATTCTGAGGGGGTCAAAATGCCCCTCAGAATGAGCTACCACCTGTATAGGCAGCAAATTCTGAGAGGGTCAAAATGCCCCTCAGAATGAGCTACCACCTGAATTGCATTACAGTTTAATCAAACTATAGCAATTTTCTCTCACATATTCTGCTAGTGTGAAAACACACTACTGGCCTCACTAAATACTCTTCCAATAACAATTGAGTTTTTTCAAAAAGGTCTCACTTTCATGTAACTTCAATACAGGCATGTGAATAAAGAACTAAGACTGGCCTTCCTAAAGCATACTCTAATAATAATTGAGTGTTTCAAAAAACTGTCCCCAATTCCAATTACATGCTGGCTAGAACCCACTTAGTTGCGGTCGAGAGTCAGGATTTGGCTATGGGACTCCACAGTAGAACAGATGTGTTCCAGCTTGATTAAGCGGTCCATAAGGAAAGGCAGCAAATTCTGAGGGGGTCAAAATGACCCTCAGAATGAGCTACCACCTGTACAGGCAGCAAATTCTGAGGGGGTCAAAATGCCCCTCAGAATGAGCTACCACCTGAATTGCATTACAGTTTACTCAAACTATAGCAATTTTCTCCCACATATTCTGCTAGTGTGAAAACACACTACTGGCCTCACTAAATAATCTTCCAATAACAATTGAGTTTTTCCAAAAAGGTACACTTTCATGTAACTGCAATACAGGCATGTGAGTATAGAACTAAGACTGGCGTTCCTAAAGCATCCTCTAAAAACAATCGAATGTTTAAAAAAAAGTCTCCAATTCACGTTACAGCCCGGCTAGAACCCACTTAGTTGCGGTGGGGAGTCAGGATTTGGCTATGGCACGCCAGAGTAGAACAGATGTGTTCCAGCTTGATTAAGTGGTCCATAAGGAAAGGCAGCAAATTCTGAGGGGGTCAAAATGCCCCTCAGAATCAGCTACCACCTGTATAGGCAGCAAATTCTGAGGGGGTCAAAATGCCCCTCAGAATGAGCTACCACCTGTACAGGCAGCAAATTCTGAGGGGGTTAAAATGCCCCTCAGAATGAGCTATTACCTGAATTGCATTACAGTTTACTCAAACTATAGCAACTCTCTCCCAGATATTCTGCTAGTGTGAAAACACCCTACTGGCCTCACTAAATAATCTTCCAATAACAATTGAGTTTTTCCTAAAAGGTACACTTTCATGTAACTGCAATACAGGCATGTGAGTAAAGATCTCAGACTGGCGTTCCTAAAGCATCCTCTAATAACAATCGAAAGTTTAAAAAAAAAGTCTCCATTTCACCTTACATCCTGGCTAGAACCAACTTAGTTGCGGTGGGAAGTCAGGATTTGGCCATGGGACGCTACAGTATAACACATTTTTCTGGCTTGATAAATCGGTCCATATGGAAAGGCAGCAAATTCTGAGGGGGTCAAAATGCCCCTCAGAATGAGCTACCACCTGCATTGCATTACAGTTTACTCAAACTATAGCAATTTTCTCCCACATATTCTGCTAGTGTGAAAACACCCTACTGACCTCACTAAATAATCTTCCAAAAAGGTCTCACTTTCATGTAGCTGCAATACAGGCATGTGAGTAAAGAACTAAGACTGGCCTTCCTAAAACAACCTCTAATAACAATCAAATGTTTAAAAATATCTTCCCCAATTCATGTTACATCCTGGCTAGAACCCACTTGGTTTCGGTGGGAACTAGGATTTGACCACGGTACGCTACAGAAGAACGGATGTGTTCTGACTTGATAAATCGGTCCATATGGAAAGGCAGCAAATTCTGAGGGGGTCAAAATGCCCCTCAGAATGAGCTACCACATGTATTACGTTACTCTTTACTCGTTATTATTACTCTATTACTGGCTTTCCTGTAGCTCATCCAGTAGAGCATTGCGTTAGCAACACCAAGGTCATGGGTTCGATTCCCAGGCAAGGCAAGAATTGACAAAAAAAATGTAAAATGTGTACCTTCAAAATGTAAATGAACGTCTTCCAAATTCATAAATCTCAATGTATTCAAACTATAGCAACTCTCTCCCCAACATTCTACTATTGTGAAAACACCCTACTGGCCTCACTAAATAATCTTCAAATAACATTTGAGTTTTCTCCAAAAACGTCTCACTTTCATGTAACTGCAATACAGGCATGATAGTAAAGTACTAAGACTGGCCTTCCTAAAGCATCCTCTAATAACAATTGAGTGTTTCAAAAAAAGGTCCCCAATTCACTTCACATCCTGGTTAGAACCCACTTACTTTCGGTGAGGAGTCAGGATTTGGCAGTGGGATGCTACAGTAGAACAGATGTGTTCTGTCTTGATAAAACAGTCCATAAGGAAAGGCAGCAAATAATCTTCCAAAAAGGTCTCACTTTCATGTAACTGCGCATGTAAATCGGTCCATAAGGAAAGGCAGCAAATTCTGAGGGGGTCCAAATGCCCCTCAGAATGAGCTACCACCTGTATAGGCAGCAAATTCTGAGGGGATCAAAATGCCCCTCAGAATGAGCTACCACCTGAATTGCATTACAGTTTAATCAAACTATGGCAATTTTCTCCCACATATTCTGCTAGTGTGAAAACACACGACTGGCCTCACTAAATACTCTTCCAATAACAATTGAATTTTTTCAAAAAGGCCTCACTTTCATGTAACTTCAAAACAGGCATGTGAATAAAGATCTAAGACTGGCCTTCCTGAAGCATTCAAAAAACTGTCCCCAATTCACATTACATGCTGGCTAGAACCCACTTAGTTGCGGTGGAGAGTCAGGATTTGGCTATGGGATGTCACAGTAGAACAGATGTGTTCCAGCTTGATTAAGCGGTCCTTAAGGAAAGGCAGCAAATTCTGAGGGGGTCAAAATGACCCTTAGAATGAGCTACCACCTGTACAGGCAGCAAATTCTGAGGGGGTCAAAATGCCCCTCAGAATGAGCTACCACCTGTATAGGCAGCAAACTCTGAGGGGGTCAAAATGCCCCTCAGAATGAGCTACCACCTGTATAGGCAGCAAATTCTGAGGGGGTCAAAATGCCCCTCAGAATGAGCTACCACCTGTATAGGCAGCAAATTCTGAGGGGGTCAAAATGCCCCTCAGAATGAGCTACCAGCTGAATTGCATTACAGTTTACTCAAACTATAGCACTTTTCTCCCACGTATTCTGCTAGTGTGAAAACACCCTACTGGCCTCACTAAATAATCTTCCAATAACAATTGAGTTTTTCCAAAAAGGTACACTTTCATGTAACTGCAATACAGGCATGTGAGTAAAGAACTAAGACTGGCGTTCCTAAAGCATCCTCTAAAAACAATCGAATGTTTAAAAAAAAGTCTCCAATTCACATGACATCCTGGCTAGAACCCACTTAGTTGTGTTGGGGAGTAGGGATTTGGCTATGGGACGCCACAGTAGAACAGATGTGTTCCAGCTTGATTAAGCGGTCCATAAGAAAAGGCAGCAAATTCTGAGGGGGTCAAAATGCCCCTCAGAATGAGCTACCACCTGTATAGGCAGCAAATTCTGAGGGGGTCAAAATGCCCCTCAGAATGAGCTACCACCTGAATTGCATTACAGTTTAATCAAACTATAGCAATTTTCTCCCACATATTCTGCTAGTGTGAAAACACACTACTGGCCTCACTAAATACTCTTCCAATAACAATTGAATTTTTTCAGAAAGGTCTCACTTTCATGTAACTTCAATACAGGCATGTGAATAAAGAACTAAGACTGGCCTTCCTAAAGCATACTCTAATAATAATTGAGTGTTTCAAAAAACTGTCCCCAATTCCAATTACATGCTGGCTAGAACCCACTTAGTTGCGGTGGAGAGTCAGGATTTGGCTATGGGACGCCACAGTAGAACAGATGTGTTCCAGCTTGATTAAGCGGTCCATAAGGAAAGGCAGCAAATTCTGAGGGGGTCAAAATGACCCTCAGAATGAGCTACCACCTGTACAGGCAGCAAATTCTGAGGGGGTCAAAATGCCCCTTAGAATGAGCTACCACCTTAATTGCATCACAGTTTAATCAAACTATAGCAATTTTCTCCCACATATTCTGCTAGTGTGAAAACACACTACTGGCCTCACTAAATAATCTTCCAATAACAATTGAGTTTTTTTCCAAAAAGGTCTCACTTTCATGTAACTTCAATACAGGCATGTGAATAAAGAATTAAGACTGACCTTCCTAAAGCATCCTCTAATAACAATCGAATGTTTAAAAAAATTCTCCAATTCACGTTACATCCTGGCTAGAACCCACTTAGTTGCGGTGGGGAGTCAGGATTTGGCTATGGGAGGCCAGAGTAGAACAGATGTGTTCCAGCTTGATTAAGTGGTCCATAAGGAAAGGCAGCAAACTCTGAGGGGGTCAAAATGCCCCTCAGAATGAGCTACCACCTGTACAGGCAGCAAATTCTGAGGGGGTCAAAATGCCCCTCAGAATGAGCTACCACCTGAATTGCATTACAGTTTACTCAAACTATAGCACTTTTCTCCCACGTATTCTGCTAGTGTGAAAACACCCTACTAGCCTCACTAAATAATCTTCCAATAACAATTGAGTTTTTCCAAAAAGGTACACTTTCATGTAACTGCAATACAGGCATGTGAGTAAAGAACTAAGACTGGTGTTCCTAAAGCATCCTCTAAAAACAATCGAATGTTTTAAAAAAAAGTCTCCAATTCACATGACATCCTGGCTAGAACCCACTTAGTTGTGGTGGGGAGTCAGGATTTGGCCATGGGACACCACAGTAGAACAGATGTGTTCCAGCTTGATTAAGTGGTCCATAAGGAAAGGCAGCAAATTCTGAGGGGGTCAAAATGCCCCTCAGAATGAGCTACCACCTGTATAGGCAGCAAATTCTGAGAGGGTCAAAATGCCCCTCAGAATGAGCTACCACCTGAATTGCATTACAGTTTAATCAAACTATAGCAATTTTCTCTCACATATTCTGCTAGTGTGAAAACACACTACTGGCCTCACTAAATACTCTTCCAATAACAATTGAGTTTTTTCAAAAAGGTCTCACTTTCATGTAACTTCAATACAGGCATGTGAATAAAGAACTAAGACTGGCCTTCCTAAAGCATACTCTAATAATAATTGAGTGTTTCAAAAAACTGTCCCCAATTCCAATTACATGCTGGCTAGAACCCACTTAGTTGCGGTGGCGAGTCAGGATTTGGCTATGGGACGCCAGAGTAGAACAGATGTGTTCCAGCTTGATTAAGTGGTCCATAAGGAAAGGCAGCAAATTCTGAGGGGGTCAAAATGCCCCTCAGAATGAGCTACCACCTGTATAGGCAGCAAATTCTGAGGGGGTCAAAATGCCCCTCAGAATGAGCTACCACCTGTACAGGCAGCAAATTCTGAGGGGGTCAAAATGCCCCTCAGAATGAGCTACCACCTGAATTGCATTACAGTTTACTCAAACTATAGCACTTTTCTCCCACGTATTCTGCTAGTGTGAAAACACCCTACTGGCCTCACTAAATAATCTTCCAATAACAATTGAGTTTTTCCAAAAAGGTACACTTTCATGTAACTGCAATACAGGCATGTGAGTAAAGAACTAAGACTGGGGTTCCTAAAGCATCCTCTAAAAACAATCGAATGTTTAAAAAAAAGTCTCCAATTCACATGACATCCTGGCTAGAACCCATTTAGTTGTGGTGGGGAGTCAGGATTTGGCCATGGGACACCACAGTAGAACAGATGTGTTCCAGCTTGATTAAGTGGTCCATAAGGAAAGGCAGCAAATTCTGAGGGGGTCAAAATGCCCCTCAGAATGAGCTACCACCTGTATAGGCAGCAAATTCTGAGGGGGTCAAAATGCCCCTCAGAATGAGCTACCACCTGTATAGGCAGCAAATTCTGAGGGGGTCAAAATGCCCCTCAGAATGAGCTACCACCTGTATAGGCAGCAAATTCTGAGGGGGTCAAAATGCCCCTCAAAATGAGCTAGCACCTTAATTGCATCACAGTTTAATCAAACTATAGCAATTTTCTCCCACATATTCTGCTAGTGTGAAAACACATACTGGCCTCACTAAATACTCTTCCAATAACAATTGAGTTTTTCCAAAAAGGTCTCACTTTCATGTAACTTCAATACAGGCATGTGAATAAAGAACTAAGACTGGCCTTCCTAAAGCATACTCTAATAATAATTGAAAGTTTCAAAAAACTGTCCCCAATTCCAATTACATGCTGGCTAGAACCCACTTAGTTGCGGTCGAGAGTCAGGATTTGGCTATGGGACGCCACAGTAGAACAAATGTGTTCCAGCTTGATTAAGCTGTCCATAAGGAAAGGCAGCAAATTCTGAGGGGGTCAAAATGACCCTCAGAATGAGCTACCACCTGTACAGGCAGCAAATTCTGAGGGGGTCAAAATGCCCCTCAGAATGAGCTACCACCTTAATTGCATCACAGTTTAATCAAACTATAGCAATTTTCTCCCACATGTTCTGCTAGTGTGAAAACACACTACTGGCCTCACTAAATAATCTTCCAATAACAATTGAGTTTTTTCCAAAAAGGTCTCACTTTCATGTAACTTCAATACAGGCATGTGAATAAAGAATTAAGACTGACCTTCCTAAAGCATCCTCTAATAACAATCGAATGTTTAAAAAAATTCTCCAATTCACGCTACGGCCTGGCTAGAACCCACTTAGTTGCGGTGGCGAGTCAGGATTTGGCTATGGGACGCCAGAGTAGAACAGATGTGTTCCAGCTTGATTAAGTGGTCCATAAGGAAAGGCAGCAAATTCTGAGGGGGTCAAAATGCCCCTCAGAATGAGCTACCACCTGTATAGGCAGCAAATTCTGAGGGGGTCAAAATGCCCCTCAGAATGAGCTACCACCTGTACAGGCAGCAAATTCTGAGGGGGTCAAAATGCCGCTCAGAATGAGCTACCACCTGAATTGCATTACAGTTTACTCAAACTATAGCACTTTTCTCCCACGTATTCTGCTAGTGTGAAAACACCCTACTGGCCTCACTAAATAATCTTCCAATAACAATTGAGTTTTTCCAAAAAGGTACACTTTCATGTAACTGCAATACAGGCATGTGAGTAAAGAACTAAGACTGGCGTTCCTAAAGCATCCTCTAAAGACAATCGAATGTTTAAAAAAAAGTCTCCAATTCACATGACATCCTGGCTAGAACCCACTTAGTTGTGGTGGGGAGTCAGGATTTGGCCATGGGACGCCACAGTAGAACAGATGTGTTCCAGCTTGATTAAGCGGTCCATAAGGAAAGGCAGCAAATTCTGAGGGGGTCAAAATGACCCTCAGAATGAGCTACCACCTGTATAGGCAGCAAATTCTGAGGGGGTCAAAATGCCCCTCAGAATGAGCTACCACGTTAATTGCATCACAGTTTAATCAAACTATAGCAATTTTCTCCCACATATTCTGCTAGTGTGAAAACACACTACTGGCCTCACCAAATACTCTTCCAATAACAATTGAATTTTTTCAAAAAGGTCTCACTTTCATGTAACTTCAATACAGGCATGTGAATAAAGAACTAAGACTGGCCTTCCTAAAGCATACTCTAATAATAATTGAGTGTTTCAAGAAACTGTCCCCAATTCCAATTACATGCTGGCTAGAACCCACTTAGTTGCGGTCGAGACTCAGGATTTGGCTATGGGACGCCACAGTAGAACAGATGTGTTCCAGCTTGATTAAGCGGTCCATAAGGAAAGGCAGCAAATTCTGAGGGGGTCAAAATGACCCTCAGAATGAGCTACCACCTGTACAGGCAGCAAATTCTGAGGGGGTCAAAATGCCCCTCAGAATGAGCTACCACCTTAATTGCATCACAGTTTAATCAAACTATAGCAATTTTCTCCCACATATTCTGCTATTGTGAAAACACACTACTGGCCTCACTAAATAATCTTCCAATAACTATTGAGTTTTTTCCAAAAAGGTCTCACTTTGATGTAACTTCAATACAGGCATGTGAATAAAGAATTAAGACTGACCTTCCTAAAGCATCCTCTAATAACAATCGAATGTTTAAAAAAATTCTCCAATTCACGTTACGGCCCGGCTAGAACCCACTTAGTTGCGGTGGGGAGTCAGGATTTGGCTATGGCACGCCAGAGTAGAACAGATGTGTTCCAGCTTGATTAAGTGGTCCATAAGGAAAGGCAGCAAATTCTGAGGGGGTCAAAATGCCCCTCAGAATGAGCTACCACCTGTATAGGCAGCAAATTCTGAGGGGGTCAAAATGCCCCTCAGAATGAGTTACCACCTGTATAGGCAGCAAATTCTGAGGGGGTCAAAATGCCCCTCAGAATGAGCTACCACATGTATTACGTTACTCTTTACTCGTTATTATTACTCTATTACTGGCTTTCCTGTAGCTCATCCAGTAGAGCTTTGCGTTAGCAACACCAAGGTCATGGGTTCGATTCCCAGGCAAGGCAAGAATTGACAAAAAAAATTTAAAATGTGTACCTTCAAAATGTAATGAACGTCTTCCAAATTCATAAATGTAAATGTACTCAAACTATAGCAACTCTCTCCCCAACATTCTACTATTGTGAAAACACCCTACTGGCCTCACTAAATAATCTTCAAATAACATTTGAGTTTTCTCCAAAAACGTCTCACTTTCATGTAACTGCAATACAGGCATGATAGTAAAGTACTAAGACTGGCCTTCCTAAAGCATCCTCTAATAACAATTGAGTGTTTCAAAAAAAGGTCCCCAATTCACGTTACATCCTGGTTAGAACCCACTTACTTTCGGTGAGGAGTCAGGATTTGGCAGTGGGATGCTACAGTAGAACAGATGTGTTCTGTCTTGATAAAACAGTCCATAAGGAAAGGCAGCAAATAATCTTCCAAAAAGGTCTCACTTTCATGTAACTGCGCATGTAAATCGGTCCATAAGGAAAGGCAGCAAATTCTGAGGGGGTCAAAATGCCCCTCAGAATGAGCTACCACCTGTATAGGCAGCAAATTCTGAGGGGATCAAAATGCCCCTCAGAATGAGCTACCATCTGAATTGCATTACAGTTTAATCAAACTATGGCAATTTTCTCCCACATATTCTGCTAGTGTGAAAACACACGACTGGCCTCACTAAATACTCTTCCAATAACAATTGAATTTTTTCAAAAAGGTCTCACTTTCATGTAACTTCAATACAGGCATGTGAATAAAGAACTAAGACTGGCCTTCCTAAAGCAAACTCTAATAATAATTGAGTGTTTCAAAAAACTGTCCCCAATTCCAATTACATGCTGGCTAGAACCCACTTAGTTGCAGTCGAGAGTCAGGATTTGGCTATGGGACGCCACAGTAGAACAGATGTGTTCCAGCTTGATTAAGCGGTCCATAAGGAAAGGCAGCAAATTCTGAGGGGGTCAAAATGACCCTCAGAATGAGCTACCACCTGTACAGGCAGCAAATTCTGAGGGGGTCAAAATGCCCCTCAGAATGAGCTACCACCTTAATTGCATCACAGTTTAATCAAACTATAGCAATTTTCTCCCACATATTCTGCTAGTGTGAAAACACACTACTGGCCTCACTAAATAATCTTCCAATAACAATTGAGTTTTTTCCAAAAAGGTCTCACTTTCATGTAACTTCAATACAGGCATGTGAATAAAGAATTAAGACTGACCTTCCTAAAGCATCCTCTAATAACAATCAAATGTTTAAAAAAATTCTCCAATTCACGTTACGGCCTGGCTAGAACCCACTTAGTTGCGGTGGGGAGTCAGGATTTGGCTATGGGACGCCAGAGTAGAACAGATGTGTTCCAGCTTGATTAAGTGGTCCATAAGGAAAGGCAGCAAATTCTGAGGGGGTCAAAATTACCCTCAGAATGAGCTACCACCTGTACAGGCAGCAAATTCTGAGGGGGTCAAAATGCCCCTCAGAATGAGCTACCACGTTAATTGCATCACAGTTTAATCAAACTATAGCAATTTTCTCCCACATATTCTGCTAGTGTGAAAACACACTACTGGCCTCACTCAATACTCTTCCAATAACAATTGAATTTTTTCAAAAAGGTCTCACTTTCATGTAACTTCAATACAGGCATGTGAATAAAGAACTAAGACTGGCCTTCCTAAAGCATACTCTAATAATAATTGAGTGTTTCAAGAAACTGTCCCCAATTCCAATTACATGCTGGCTAGAACCCACTTAGTTGCTGTGGGGAGTCAGGATTTGGCTATGGGACGCCAGAGTAGAACAGATGTGTTTCAGCTTGATTAAGAGGTCCATAAGGAAAGGCAGCAAATTCTGAGGGGGTCAAAATGCCCCTCAGAATCAGCTACCACCTGTATAGGCAGCAAATTCTGAGGGGGCCAAAATGCCCCTCAGAATGAGCTACCACCTGTACAGACAGCAAATTCTGAGGGGGTCAAAATGCCCCTCAGAATGAGCTACCACCTGAATTGCATTACAGTTTACTCAAACTATAGCACTTTTCTCCCACGTATTCTGCTAGTGTGAAAACACCCTACCGGCCTCACTAAATAATCTTCCAATAACAATTGAGTTTTTCCAAAAAGGTACACTTTCATGTAACTGCAATACAGGCATGTGAGTATAGAACTAAGACTGGCGTTCCTAAAGCATCCTCTAAAAACAATCGAATGTTTAAAAAAAAGTCTCCAATTCACATGACATCCTGGCTAGAACCCACTTAGTTGTGGTGGGGAGTCAGGATTTGGCCATGGGACACCACAGTAGAACAGATGTGTTCCAGCTTGATTAAGTGGTCCATAAGGAAAGGCAGCAAATTCTGAGGGGGTCAAAATGCCCCTCAGAATGAGCTACCACCTGTATAGGCAGCAAATTCTGAGGGGGTCAAAATGCCCCTCAGAATGAGCTACCACCTGTATAGGCAGCAAATTCTGAGGGGGTCAAAATGCCCCTCAGAATGAGCTAGCACCTTAATTGCATCACAGTTTAATCAAACTATAGCAATTTTCTCCCACATATTCTGCTAGTGTGAAAACACATACTGGCCTCACTAAATACTCTTCCAATAACAATTGAATTTTTTCAAAAAGGTCTCACTTTCATGTAACTTCAATACAGGCATGTGAATAAAGAACTAAGACTGGCCTTCCTAAAGCATACTGTATTAATAATTGAGTGTTTCAAAAAACTTTCTCCCCAATTCCAATTACATGCTGGCTAGAACCCACTTAGTTGCGGTGGAGAGTCAGGATTTGGCTATGGGACGCCACAGTAGAACAGATGTGTTCCAGCTTGATTAAGCGGTCCATAAGGAAAGGCAGCAAATTCTGAGGGGGTCAAAATGACCCTCAGAATGAGCTACCACCTGTACAGGCAGCAAATTCTGAGAGGGTCAAAATGCCCCTCAGAATGAGCTACCACCTTAATTGCATCACAGTTTAATCAAACTATAGCAATTTTCTCCCACATATTCTGCTAGTGTGAAAACACACTACTGGCCTCACTAAATAATCTTCCTAAAACTATTGAGTTTTTTCCAAAAAGGTCTCACTTTGATGTAACTTCAATACAGGCATGTGAATAAAGAATTAAGACTGACCTTCCTAAAGCATCCTCTAATAACAATCGAATGTTTAAAAAAATTCTCCAATTCACGTTACAGCCCGGCTAGAACCCACTTAGTTGCGGTGGGGAGTCAGGATTTGGCTATGGCACGCCAGAGTAGAACAGATGTGTTCCAGCTTGATTAAGTGGTGCATAAGGAAAGGCAGCAAATTCTGAGGGGGTCAAAATGCCCCTCAGAATCAGCTACCACCTGTATAGGCAGCAAATTCTGAGGGGGTCAAAATGCCCCTCAGAATGAGCTACCACCTGTACAGGCAGCAAATTCTGAGGGGGTCAAAATGTCCCTCAGAATGAGCTACCACCTGAATTGCATTACAGTTTACTCAAACTATAGCAACTCTCTCCCAGATATTCTGCTAGTGTGAAAACACCCTACTGGCCTCACTAAATAATCTTCCAATAACAATTGAGTTTTTCCAAAAAGGTACACTTTCATGTAACTGCAATACAGGCATGTGAGTAAAGATCTAAGACTGGCGTTCCTAAAGCATCCTCTAATAACAATCGAAAGTTTAAAAAAAAAGTCTCCATTTCACCTTACATCCTGGCTAGAACCAACTTAGTTGCGGTGGGAAGTCAGGATTTGGCCATGGGACGCTACAGTATAACACATTTTTCTGGCTTGATAAATCGGTCCATATGGAAAGGCAGCAAATTCTGAGGGGGTCAAAATGCCCCTCAGAATGAGCTACCACCTGCATTGCATTACAGTTTACTCAAACTATAGCAATTTTCTCCCACATATTCTGCTAGTGTGAAAACACCCTACTGACCTCACTAAATAATCTTCCAAAAAGGTCTCACTTTCATGTAGCTGCAATACAGCCATGTGAGTAAAGAACTAAGACTGGCCTTCCTAAAACAACCTCTAATAACAATCAAATGTTTAAAAATATCTTCCCCAATTCATGTTACATCCTGGCTAGAACCCACTTGGTTTCGGTGGGAACTAGGATTTGACCACGGTACGCTACAGAAGAACGGATGTGTTCTGATTTGATAAATCGGTCCATATGGAAAGGCAGCAAATTCTGAGGGGGTCAAAATGCCCCTCAGAATGAGCTACCACATGTATTACGTTACTCTTTACTCGTTATTATTACTCTATTACTGGCTTTCCTGTAGCTCATCCAGTAGAGCATTGCGTTAGCAACACCAAGGTCATGGGTTCGATTCCCAGGCAAGGCAAGAATTGACAAAAAAAATGTAAAATGTGTACCTTCAAAATGTAAATGAATGTCTTCCAAATTCATAAATCTCAATGTATTCAAACTATAGCAACTCTCTCCCCAACATTCTACTATTGTGAAAACACCCTACTGGCCTCACTAAATAATCTTCAAATAACATTTGAGTTTTCTCCAAAAACGTCTCACTTTCATGTAACTGCAATACAGGCATGATAGTAAAGTACTAAGACTGGCCTTCCTAAAGCATCCTCTAATAACAATTGAGTGTTTCAAAAAAAGGTCCCCAATTCACTTTACATCCTGGTTAGAACCCACTTACTTTCGGTGAGGAGTCAGGATTTGGCAGTGGGATGCTACAGTAGAACAGATGTGTTCTGTCTTGATAAAACAGTCCATAAGGAAAGGCAGCAAATAATCTTCCAAAAAGGTCTCACTTTCATGTAACTGCGCATGTAAATCGGTCCATAAGGAAAGGCAGCAAATTCTGAGGGGGTCCAAATGCCCCTCAGAATGAGCTACCACCTGTATAGGCAGCAAATTCTGAGGGGGTCAAAATGCCCCTCAGAATGAGCTACCACATGTATTACGTTACTCTTTACTCGTTATTATTACTCTATTACTGGCTTTCCTGTAGCTCATCCAGTAGAGCATTGCGTTAGCAACACCAAGGTCATGGGTTCGATTCCCAGGCAAGGCAAGAATTGACAAAAAAAATGTAAAATGTGTACCTTCAAAATGTAAATGAATGTCTTCCAAATTCATAAATCTCAATGTATTCAAACTATAGCAACTCTCTCCCCAACATTCTACTATTGTGAAAACACCCTACTGGCCTCACTAAATAATCTTCAAATAACATTTGAGTTTTCTCCAAAAACGTCTCACTTTCATGTAACTGCAATACAGGCATGATAGTAAAGTACTAAGACTGGCCTTCCTAAAGCATCCTCTAATAACAATTGAGTGTTTCAAAAAAAGGTCCCCAATTCACTTTACATCCTGGTTAGAACCCACTTACTTTCGGTGAGGAGTCAGGATTTGGCAGTGGGATGCTACAGTAGAACAGATGTGTTCTGTCTTGATAAAACAGTCCATAAGGAAAGGCAGCAAATAATCTTCCAAAAAGGTCTCACTTTCATGTAACTGCGCATGTAAATCGGTCCATAAGGAAAGGCAGCAAATTCTGAGGGGGTCCAAATGCCCCTCAGAATGAGCTACCACCTGTATAGGCAGCAAATTCTGAGGGGATCAAAATGCCCCTCAGAATGAGCTACCACCTGAATTGCATTACAGTTTAATCAAACTATGGCAATTTTCTCCCACATATTCTGCTAGTGTGAAAACACACGACTGGCCTCACTAAATACTCTTCCAATAACAATTGAATTTTTTCAAAAAGGTCTCACTTTCATGTAACTTCAAAACAGGCATGTGAATAAAGATCTAAGACTGGCCTTCCTGAAGCATTCAAAAAACTGTCCCCAATTCACATTACATGCTGGCTAGAACCCACTTAGTTGCGGTGGAGAGTCAGGATTTGGCTATGGGATGTCACAGTAGAACAGATGTGTTCCAGCTTGATTAAGCGGTCCTTAAGGAAAGGCAGCAAATTCTGAGGGGGTCAAAATGACCCTTAGAATGAGCTACCACCTGTACAGGCAGCAAATTCTGAGGGGGTCAAAATGCCCCTCAGAATGAGCTACCACCTGTATAGGCAGCAAACTCTGAGGGGGTCAAAATGCCCCTCAGAATGAGCTACCACCTGTATAGGCAGCAAATTCTGAGGGGGTCAAAATGCCCCTCAGAATGAGCTACCACCTGTATAGGCAGCAAATTCTGAGGGGGTCAAAATGCCCCTCAGAATGAGCTACCAGCTGAATTGCATTACAGTTTACTCAAACTATAGCACTTTTCTCCCACGTATTCTGCTAGTGTGAAAACACCCTACTGGCCTCACTAAATAATCTTCCAATAACAATTGAGTTTTTCCAAAAAGGTACACTTTCATGTAACTGCAATACAGGCATGTGAGTAAAGAACTAAGACTGGCGTTCCTAAAGCATCCTCTAAAAACAATCGAATGTTTAAAAAAAAGTCTCCAATTCACATGACATCCTGGCTAGAACCCACTTAGTTGTGTTGGGGAGTAGGGATTTGGCTATGGGACGCCACAGTAGAACAGATGTGTTCCAGCTTGATTAAGCGGTCCATAAGAAAAGGCAGCAAATTCTGAGGGGGTCAAAATGCCCCTCAGAATGAGCTACCACCTGTATAGGCAGCAAATTCTGAGGGGGTCAAAATGCCCCTCAGAATGAGCTACCACCTGAATTGCATTACAGTTTAATCAAACTATAGCAATTTTCTCCCACATATTCTGCTAGTGTGAAAACACACTACTGGCCTCACTAAATACTCTTCCAATAACAATTGAATTTTTTCAGAAAGGTCTCACTTTCATGTAACTTCAATACAGGCATGTGAATAAAGAACTAAGACTGGCCTTCCTAAAGCATACTCTAATAATAATTGAGTGTTTCAAAAAACTGTCCCCAATTCCAATTACATGCTGGCTAGAACCCACTTAGTTGCGGTGGAGAGTCAGGATTTGGCTATGGGACGCCACAGTAGAACAGATGTGTTCCAGCTTGATTAAGCGGTCCATAAGGAAAGGCAGCAAATTCTGAGGGGGTCAAAATGCCCCTCAGAATGAGCTACCACCTGTACAGGCAGCAAATTCTGAGGGGGTCAAAATGCCCCTTAGAATGAGCTACCACCTTAATTGCATCACAGTTTAATCAAACTATAGCAATTTTCTCCCACATATTCTGCTAGTGTGAAAACACACTACTGGCCTCACTAAATAATCTTCCAATAACAATTGAGTTTTTTTCCAAAAAGGTCTCACTTTCATGTAACTTCAATACAGGCATGTGAATAAAGAATTAAGACTGACCTTCCTAAAGCATCCTCTAATAACAATCGAATGTTTAAAAAAATTCTCCAATTCACGTTACATCCTGGCTAGAACCCACTTAGTTGCGGTCGAGAGTCAGGATTTGGCTATGGGACTCCACAGTAGAACAGATGTGTTCCAGCTTGATTAAGCGGTCCATAAGGAAAGGCAGCAAATTCTGAGGGGGTCAAAATGACCCTCAGAATGAGCTACCACCTGTACAGGCAGCAAATTCTGAGGGGGTCAAAATGCCCCTCAGAATGAGCTACCACCTGAATTGCATTACAGTTTACTCAAACTATAGCAACTCTCTCCCAGATATTCTGCTAGTGTGAAAACACCCTACTGGCCTCACTAAATAATCTTCCAATAACAATTGAGTTTTTCCTAAAAGGTACACTTTCATGTAACTGCAATACAGGCATGTGAGTAAAGATCTCAGACTGGCGTTCCTAAAGCATCCTCTAATAACAATCGAAAGTTTAAAAAAAAAGTCTCCATTTCACCTTACATCCTGGCTAGAACCAACTTAGTTGCGGTGGGAAGTCAGGATTTGGCCATGGGACGCTACAGTATAACACATTTTTCTGGCTTGATAAATCGGTCCATATGGAAAGGCAGCAAATTCTGAGGGGGTCAAAATGCCCCTCAGAATGAGCTACCACCTGCATTGCATTACAGTTTACTCAAACTATAGCAATTTTCTCCCACATATTCTGCTAGTGTGAAAACACCCTACTGACCTCACTAAATAATCTTCCAAAAAGGTCTCACTTTCATGTAGCTGCAATACAGGCATGTGAGTAAAGAACTAAGACTGGCCTTCCTAAAACAACCTCTAATAACAATCAAATGTTTAAAAATATCTTCCCCAATTCATGTTACATCCTGGCTAGAACCCACTTGGTTTCGGTGGGAACTAGGATTTGACCACGGTACGCTACAGAAGAACGGATGTGTTCTGACTTGATAAATCGGTCCATATGGAAAGGCAGCAAATTCTGAGGGGGTCAAAATGCCCCTCAGAATGAGCTACCACATGTATTACGTTACTCTTTACTCGTTATTATTACTCTATTACTGGCTTTCCTGTAGCTCATCCAGTAGAGCATTGCGTTAGCAACACCAAGGTCATGGGTTCGATTCCCAGGCAAGGCAAGAATTGACAAAAAAAATGTAAAATGTGTACCTTCAAAATGTAAATGAACGTCTTCCAAATTCATAAATCTCAATGTATTCAAACTATAGCAACTCTCTCCCCAACATTCTACTATTGTGAAAACACCCTACTGGCCTCACTAAATAATCTTCAAATAACATTTGAGTTTTCTCCAAAAACGTCTCACTTTCATGTAACTGCAATACAGGCATGATAGTAAAGTACTAAGACTGGCCTTCCTAAAGCATCCTCTAATAACAATTGAGTGTTTCAAAAAAAGGTCCCCAATTCACTTCACATCCTGGTTAGAACCCACTTACTTTCGGTGAGGAGTCAGGATTTGGCAGTGGGATGCTACAGTAGAACAGATGTGTTCTGTCTTGATAAAACAGTCCATAAGGAAAGGCAGCAAATAATCTTCCAAAAAGGTCTCACTTTCATGTAACTGCGCATGTAAATCGGTCCATAAGGAAAGGCAGCAAATTCTGAGGGGGTCCAAATGCCCCTCAGAATGAGCTACCACCTGTATAGGCAGCAAATTCTGAGGGGATCAAAATGCCCCTCAGAATGAGCTACCACCTGAATTGCATTACAGTTTAATCAAACTATGGCAATTTTCTCCCACATATTCTGCTAGTGTGAAAACACACGACTGGCCTCACTAAATACTCTTCCAATAACAATTGAATTTTTTCAAAAAGGTCTCACTTTCATGTAACTTCAAAACAGGCATGTGAATAAAGATCTAAGACTGGCCTTCCTGAAGCATTCAAAAAACTGTCCCCAATTCACATTACATGCTGGCTAGAACCCACTTAGTTGCGGTGGAGAGTCAGGATTTGGCTATGGGATGTCACAGTAGAACAGATGTGTTCCAGCTTGATTAAGCGGTCCTTAAGGAAAGGCAGCAAATTCTGAGGGGGTCAAAATGACCCTTAGAATGAGCTACCACCTGTACAGGCAGCAAATTCTGAGGGGGTCAAAATGCCCCTCAGAATGAGCTACCACCTGTATAGGCAGCAAACTCTGAGGGGGTCAAAATGCCCCTCAGAATGAGCTACCACCTGTATAGGCAGCAAATTCTGAGGGGGTCAAAATGCCCCTCAGAATGAGCTACCACCTGTATAGGCAGCAAATTCTGAGGGGGTCAAAATGCCCCTCAGAATGAGCTACCAGCTGAATTGCATTACAGTTTACTCAAACTATAGCACTTTTCTCCCACGTATTCTGCTAGTGTGAAAACACCCTTCTGGCCTCACTAAATAATCTTCCAATAACAATTGAGTTTTTCCAAAAAGGTACACTTTCATGTAACTGCAATACAGGCATGTGAGTAAAGAACTAAGACTGGCGTTCCTAAAGCATCCTCTAAAAACAATCGAATGTTTAAAAAAAAGTCTCCAATTCACATGACATCCTGGCTAGAACCCACTTAGTTGTGTTGGGGAGTAGGGATTTGGCTATGGGACGCCACAGTAGAACAGATGTGTTCCAGCTTGATTAAGCGGTCCATAAGAAAAGGCAGCAAATTCTGAGGGGGTCAAAATGCCCCTCAGAATGAGCTACCACCTGTATAGGCAGCAAATTCTGAGGGGGTCAAAATGCCCCTCAGAATGAGCTACCACCTGAATTGCATTACAGTTTAATCAAACTATAGCAATTTTCTCCCACATATTCTGCTAGTGTGAAAACACACTACTGGCCTCACTAAATACTCTTCCAATAACAATTGAATTTTTTCAGAAAGGTCTCACTTTCATGTAACTTCAATACAGGCATGTGAATAAAGAACTAAGACTGGCCTTCCTAAAGCATACTCTAATAATAATTGAGTGTTTCAAAAAACTGTCCCCAATTCCAATTACATGCTGGCTAGAACCCACTTAGTTGCGGTGGAGAGTCAGGATTTGGCTATGGGACGCCACAGTAGAACAGATGTGTTCCAGCTTGATTAAGCGGTCCATAAGGAAAGGCAGCAAATTCTGAGGGGGTCAAAATGACCCTCAGAATGAGCTACCACCTGTACAGGCAGCAAATTCTGAGGGGGTCAAAATGCCCCTTAGAATGAGCTACCACCTTAATTGCATCACAGTTTAATCAAACTATAGCAATTTTCTCCCACATATTCTGCTAGTGTGAAAACACACTACTGGCCTCACTAAATAATCTTCCAATAACAATTGAGTTTTTTTCCAAAAAGGTCTCACTTTCATGTAACTTCAATACAGGCATGTGAATAAAGAATTAAGACTGACCTTCCTAAAGCATCCTCTAATAACAATCGAATGTTTAAAAAAATTCTCCAATTCACGTTACATCCTGGCTAGAACCCACTTAGTTGCGGTGGGGAGTCAGGATTTGGCTATGGGAGGCCAGAGTAGAACAGATGTGTTCCAGCTTGATTAAGTGGTCCATAAGGAAAGGCAGCAAATTCTGAGGGGGTCAAAATGCCCCTCAGAATGAGCTACCACCTGTACAGGCAGCAAATTCTGAGGGGGTCAAAATGCCCCTCAGAATGAGCTACCACCTGAATTGCATTACAGTTTACTCAAACTATAGCACTTTTCTCCCACGTATTCTGCTAGTGTGAAAACACCCTACTAGCCTCACTAAATAATCTTCCAATAACAATTGAGTTTTTCCAAAAAGGTACACTTTCATGTAACTGCAATACAGGCATGTGAGTAAAGAACTAAGACTGGTGTTCCTAAAGCATCCTCTAAAAACAATCGAATGTTTTAAAAAAAAGTCTCCAATTCACATGACATCCTGGCTAGAACCCACTTAGTTGTGGTGGGGAGTCAGGATTTGGCCATGGGACACCACAGTAGAACAGATGTGTTCCAGCTTGATTAAGTGGTCCATAAGGAAAGGCAGCAAATTCTGAGGGGGTCAAAATGCCCCTCAGAATGAGCTACCACCTGTATAGGCAGCAAATTCTGAGAGGGTCAAAATGCCCCTCAGAATGAGCTACCACCTGAATTGCATTACAGTTTAATCAAACTATAGCAATTTTCTCTCACATATTCTGCTAGTGTGAAAACACACTACTGGCCTCACTAAATACTCTTCCAATAACAATTGAGTTTTTTCAAAAAGGTCTCACTTTCATGTAACTTCAATACAGGCATGTGAATAAAGAACTAAGACTGGCCTTCCTAAAGCATACTCTAATAATAATTGAGTGTTTCAAAAAACTGTCCCCAATTCCAATTACATGCTGGCTAGAACCCACTTAGTTGCGGTCGAGAGTCAGGATTTGGCTATGGGACTGCACAGTAGAACAGATGTGTTCCAGCTTGATTAAGCGGTCCATAAGGAAAGGCAGCAAATTCTGAGGGGGTCAAAATGACCCTCAGAATGAGCTACCACCTGTACAGGCAGCAAATTCTGAGGGGGTCAAAATGCCCCTCAGAATGAGCTACCACCTGAATTGCATTACAGTTTACTCAAACTATAGCAATTTTCTCCCACATATTCTGCTAGTGTGAAAACACACTACTGGCCTCACTAAATAATCTTCCAATAACAATTGAGTTTTTCCAAAAAGGTACACTTTCATGTAACTGCAATACAGGCATGTGAGTATAGAACTAAGACTGGCGTTCCTAAAGCATCCTCTAAAAACAATCGAATGTTTAAAAAAAAGTCTCCAATTCACGTCACAGCCCGGCTAGAACCCACTTAGTTGCGGTGGGGAGTCAGGATTTGGCTATGGCACGCCAGAGTAGAACAGATGTGTTCCAGCTTGATTAAGTGGTCCATAAGGAAAGGCAGCAAATTCTGAGGGGGTCAAAATGCCCCTCAGAATCAGCTACCACCTGTATAGGCAGCAAATTCTGAGGGGGTCAAAATGCCCCTCAGAATGAGCTACCACCTGTACAGGCAGCAAATTCTGAGGGGGTTAAAATGCCCCTCAGAATGAGCTACCACCTGAATTGCATTACAGTTTACTCAAACTATAGCAACTCTCTCCCAGATATTCTGCTAGTGTGAAAACACCCTACTGGCCTCACTAAATAATCTTCCAATAACAATTGAGTTTTTCCTAAAAGGTACACTTTCATGTAACTGCAATACAGGCATGTGAGTAAAGATCTCAGACTGGCGTTCCTAAAGCATCCTCTAATAACAATCGAAAGTTTAAAAAAAAAGTCTCCATTTCACCTTACATCCTGGCTAGAACCAACTTAGTTGCGGTGGGAAGTCAGGATTTGGCCATGGGACGCTACAGTATAACACATTTTTCTGGCTTGATAAATCGGTCCATATGGAAAGGCAGCAAATTCTGAGGGGGTCAAAATGCCCCTCAGAATGAGCTACCACCTGCATTGCATTACAGTTTACTCAAACTATAGCAATTTTCTCCCACATATTCTGCTAGTGTGAAAACACCCTACTGACCTCACTAAATAATCTTCCAAAAAGGTCTCACTTTCATGTAGCTGCAATACAGGCATGTGAGTAAAGAACTAAGACTGGCCTTCCTAAAACAACCTCTAATAACAATCAAATGTTTAAAAATATCTTCCCCAATTCATGTTACATCCTGGCTAGAACCCACTTGGTTTCGGTGGGAACTAGGATTTGACCACGGTACGCTACAGAAGAACGGATGTGTTCTGACTTGATAAATCGGTCCATATGGAAAGGCAGCAAATTCTGAGGGGGTCAAAATGCCCCTCAGAATGAGCTACCACATGTATTACGTTACTCTTTACTCGTTATTATTACTCTATTACTGGCTTTCCTGTAGCTCATCCAGTAGAGCATTGCGTTAGCAACACCAAGGTCATGGGTTCGATTCCCAGGCAAGGCAAGAATTGACAAAAAAAATGTAAAATGTGTACCTTCAAAATGTAAATGAACGTCTTCCAAATTCATAAATCTCAATGTATTCAAACTATAGCAACTCTCTCCCCAACATTCTACTATTGTGAAAACACCCTACTGGCCTCACTAAATAATCTTCAAATAACATTTGAGTTTTCTCCAAAAACGTCTCACTTTCATGTAACTGCAATACAGGCATGATAGTAAAGTACTAAGACTGGCCTTCCTAAAGCATCCTCTAATAACAATTGAGTGTTTCAAAAAAAGGTCCCCAATTCACTTCACATCCTGGTTAGAACCCACTTACTTTCGGTGAGGAGTCAGGATTTGGCAGTGGGATGCTACAGTAGAACAGATGTGTTCTGTCTTGATAAAACAGTCCATAAGGAAAGGCAGCAAATAATCTTCCAAAAAGGTCTCACTTTCATGTAACTGCGCATGTAAATCGGTCCATAAGGAAAGGCAGCAAATTCTGAGGGGGTCCAAATGCCCCTCAGAATGAGCTACCACCTGTATAGGCAGCAAATTCTGAGGGGATCAAAATGCCCCTCAGAATGAGCTACCACCTGAATTGCATTACAGTTTAATCAAACTATGGCAATTTTCTCCCACATATTCTGCTAGTGTGAAAACACACGACTGGCCTCACTAAATACTCTTCCAATAACAATTGAATTTTTTCAAAAAGGTCTCACTTTCATGTAACTTCAAAACAGGCATGTGAATAAAGATCTAAGACTGGCCTTCCTGAAGCATTCAAAAAACTGTCCCCAATTCACATTACATGCTGGCTAGAACCCACTTATTTGCGTTGGAGAGTCAGGATTTGGCTATGGGATGTCACAGTAGAACAGATGTGTTCCAGCTTGATTAAGCGGTCCTTAAGGAAAGGCAGCAAATTCTGAGGGGGTCAAAATGACCCTTAGAATGAGCTACCACCTGTACAGGCAGCAAATTCTGAGGGGGTCAAAATGCCCCTCAGAATGAGCTACCACCTGTATAGGCAGCAAACTCTGAGGGGGTCAACATGCCCCTCAGAATGAGCTACCACCTGTATAGGCAGCAAATTCTGAGGGGGTCAAAATGCCCCTCAGAATGAGCTACCACCTGTATAGGCAGCAAATTCTGAGGGGGTCAAAATGCCCCTCAGAATGAGCTACCACCTGAATTGCATTACAGTTTACTCAAACTATAGCACTTTTCTCCCACGTATTCTGCTAGTGTGAAAACACCCTACTGGCCTCACTAAATAATCTTCCAATAACAATTGAGTTTTTCCAAAAAGGTACACTTTCATGTAACTGCAATACAGGCATGTGAGTAAAGAACTAAGACTGGCGTTCCTAAAGCATCCTCTAAAAACAATCGAATGTTTAAAAAAAAGTCTCCAATTCACATGACATCCTGGCTAGAACCCACTTAGTTGTGTTGGGGAGTAGGGATTTGGCTATGGGACGCCACAGTAGAACAGATGTGTTCCAGCTTGATTAAGCGGTCCATAAGAAAAGGCAGCAAATTCTGAGGGGGTCAAAATGCCCCTCAGAATGAGCTACCACCTGTATAGGCAGCAAATTCTGAGGGGGTCAAAATGCCCCTCAGAATGAGCTACCACCTGAATTGCATTACAGTTTAATCAAACTATAGCAATTTTCTCCCACATATTCTGCTAGTGTGAAAACACACTACTGGCCTCACTAAATACTCTTCCAATAACAATTGAATTTTTTCAGAAAGGTCTCACTTTCATGTAACTTCAATACAGGCATGTGAATAAAGAACTAAGACTGGCCTTCCTAAAGCATACTCTAATAATAATTGAGTGTTTCAAAAAACTGTCCCCAATTCCAATTACATGCTGGCTAGAACCCACTTAGTTGCGGTGGAGAGTCAGGATTTGGCTATGGGACGCCACAGTAGAACAGATGTGTTCCAGCTTGATTAAGCGGTCCATAAGGAAAGGCAGCAAATTCTGAGGGGGTCAAAATGACCCTCAGAATGAGCTACCACCTGTACAGGCAGCAAATTCTGAGGGGGTCAAAATGCCCCTCAGAATGAGCTACCACCTTAATTGCATCACAGTTTAATCAAACTATAGCAATTTTCTCCCACATATTCTGCTAGTGTGAAAACACACTACTGGCCTCACTAAATAATCTTCCAATAACAATTGAGTTTTTTTCCAAAAAGGTCTCACTTTCATGTAACTTTAATACAGGCATGTGAATAAAGAATTAAGACTGACCTTCCTAAAGCATCCTCTAATAACAATCGAATGTTTAAAAAAATTCTCCAATTCACGTTACATCCTGGCTAGAACCCACTTAGTTGCGGTGGGGAGTCAGGATTTGGCTATGGGAGGCCAGAGTAGAACAGATGTGTTCCAGCTTGATTAAGTGGTCCATAAGGAAAGGCAGCAAATTCTGAGGGGGTCAAAATGCCCCTCAGAATGAGCTACCACCTGTACAGGCAGCAAATTCTGAGGGGGTCAAAATGCCCCTCAGAATGAGCTACCACCTGAATTGCATTACAGTTTACTCAAACTATAGCACTTTTCTCCCACGTATTCTGCTAGTGTGAAAACACCCTACTAGCCTCACTAAATAATCTTCCAATAACAATTGAGTTTTTCCAAAAAGGTACACTTTCATGTAACTGCAATACAGGCATGTGAGTAAAGAACTAAGACTGGTGTTCCTAAAGCATCCTCTAAAAACAATCGAATGTTTTAAAAAAAGTCTCCAATTCACATGACATCCTGGCTAGAACCCACTTAGTTGTGGTGGGGAGTCAGGATTTGGCCATGGGACACCACAGTAGAACAGATGTGTTCCAGCTTGATTAAGTGGTCCATAAGGAAAGGCAGCAAATTCTGAGGGGGTCAAAATGCCCCTCAGAATGAGCTACCACCTGTATAGGCAGCAAATTCTGAGAGGGTCAAAATGCCCCTCAGAATGAGCTACCACCTGAATTGCATTACAGTTTAATCAAACTATAGCAATTTTCTCTCACATATTCTGCTAGTGTGAAAACACACTACTGGCCTCACTAAATACTCTTCCAATAACAATTGAGTTTTTTCAAAAAGGTCTCACTTTCATGTAACTTCAATACAGGCATGTGAATAAAGAACTAAGACTGGCCTTCCTAAAGCATACTCTAATAATAATTGAGTGTTTCAAAAAACTGTCCCCAATTCCAATTACATGCTGGCTAGAACCCACTTAGTTGCGGTCGAGAGTCAGGATTTGGCTATGGGACTCCACAGTAGAACAGATGTGTTCCAGCTTGATTAAGCGGTCCATAAGGAAAGGCAGCAAATTCTGAGGGGGTCAAAATGACCCTCAGAATGAGCTACCACCTGTACAGGCAGCAAATTCTGAGGGGGTCAAAATGCCCCTCAGAATGAGCTACCACCTGAATTGCATTACAGTTTAATCAAACTATAGCAATTTTCTCCCACATATTCTGCTAGTGTGAAAACACACTACTGGCCTCACTAAATACTCTTCCAATAACAATTGAATTTTTTCAGAAAGGTCTCACTTTCATGTAACTTCAATACAGGCATGTGAATAAAGAACTAAGACTGGCCTTCCTAAAGCATACTCTAATAATAATTGAGTGTTTCAAAAAACTGTCCCCAATTCCAATTACATGCTGGCTAGAACCCACTTAGTTGCGGTGGAGAGTCAGGATTTGGCTATGGGACGCCACAGTAGAACAGATGTGTTCCAGCTTGATTAAGCGGTCCATAAGGAAAGGCAGCAAATTCTGAGGGGGTCAAAATGACCCTCAGAATGAGCTACCACCTGTACAGGCAGCAAATTCTGAGGGGGTCAAAATGCCCCTCAGAATGAGCTACCACCTTAATTGCATCACAGTTTAATCAAACTATAGCAATTTTCTCCCACATATTCTGCTAGTGTGAAAACACACTACTGGCCTCACTAAATAATCTTCCAATAACAATTGAGTTTTTTTCCAAAAAGGTCTCACTTTCATGTAACTTCAATACAGGCATGTGAATAAAGAATTAAGACTGACCTTCCTAAAGCATCCTCTAATAACAATCGAATGTTTAAAAAAATTCTCCAATTCACGTTACATCCTGGCTAGAACCCACTTAGTTGCGGTGGGGAGTCAGGATTTGGCTATGGGACGCCAGAGTAGAACAGATGTGTTCCAGCTTGATTAAGCGGTCCATAAGGAAAGGCAGCAAATTCTGAGGGGGTCAAAATGACCCTCAGAATGAGCTACCACCTGTACAGGCAGCAAATTCTGAGGGGGTCAAAATGCCCCTCAGAATGAGCTACCACCTGAATTGCATTACAGTTTACTCAAACTATAGCACTTTTCTCCCACGTATTCTGCTAGTGTGAAAACACCCTACTAGCCTCACTAAATAATCTTCCAATAACAATTGAGTTTTTCCAAAATGGTACACTTTCATGTAACTGCAATACAGGCATGTGAGTAAAGAACTAAGACTGGTGTTCCTAAAGCATCCTCTAAAAACAATCGAATGTTTTAAAAAAAAGTCTCCAATTCACATGACATCCTGGCTAGAACCCACTTAGTTGTGGTGGGGAGTCAGGATTTGGCCATGGGACACCACAGTAGAACAGATGTGTTCCAGCTTGATTAAGTGGTCCATAAGGAAAGGCAGCAAATTCTGAGGGGGTCAAAATGCCCCTCAGAATGAGCTACCACCTGTATAGGCAGCAAATTCTGAGAGGGTCAAAATGCCCCTCAGAATGAGCTACCACCTGAATTGCATTACAGTTTAATCAAACTATAGCAATTTTCTCTCACATATTCTGCTAGTGTGAAAACACACTACTGGCCTCACTAAATACTCTTCCAATAACAATTGAGTTTTTTCAAAAAGGTCTCACTTTCATGTAACTTCAATACAGGCATGTGAATAAAGAACTAAGACTGGCCTTCCTAAAGCATACTCTAATAATAATTGAGTGTTTCAAAAAACTGTCCCCAATTCCAATTACATGCTGGCTAGAACCCACTTAGTTGCGGTCGAGAGTCAGGATTTGGCTATGGGACTCCACAGTAGAACAGATGTGTTCCAGCTTGATTAAGCGGTCCATAAGGAAAGGCAGCAAATTCTGAGGGGGTCAAAATGACCCTCAGAATGAGCTACCACCTGTACAGGCAGCAAATTCTGAGGGGGTCAAAATGCCCCTCAGAATGAGCTACCACCTTAATTGCATCACAGTTTAATCAAACTATAGCAATTTTCTCCCACATATTCTGCTAGTGTGAAAACACACTACTGGCCTCACTAAATAATCTTCCAATAACAATTGAGTTTTTTCCAAAAAGGTCTCACTTTCATGTAACTTCAATACAGGCATGTGAATAAAGAATTGAGACTGACCTTCCTAAAGCATCCTCTAATAACAATCGAATGTTTAAAAAAATTCTCCAATTCACGTTACGGCCTGGCTAGAACCCACTTAGTTGCAGTGGCGAGTCAGGATTTGGCTATGGGACGCCAGCGTAGAACAGATGTGTTCCAGCTTGATTAAGTGGTCCATAAGGAAAGGCAGCAAATTCTGAGGGGGTCAAAATGCCCCTCAGAATGAGCTACCACCTGTATAGGCAGCAAATTCTGAGGGGGTCAAAATGCCCCTCAGAATGAGCTACCACCTGTACAGGCAGCAAATTCTGAGGGGGTCAAAATGCCCCTCAGAATGAGCTACCACCTGAATTGCATTACAGTTTACTCAAACTATAGCACTTTTCTCCCACGTATTCTGCTAGTGTGAAAACACCCTACTGGCCTCACTAAATAATCTTCCAATAACAATTGAGTTTTTCCAAAAAGGTACACTTTCATGTAACTGCAATACAGGCATGTGAGTAAAGAACTAAGACTGGCGTTCCTAAAGCATCCTCTAAAAACAATCGAATGTTTAAAAAAAAGTCTCCAATTCACATGACATCCTGGCTAGAACCCACTTAGTTGTGGTGGGGAGTCAGGATTTGGCCATGGGACACCACAGTAGAACAGATGTGTTCCAGCTTGATTAAGTGGTCCATAAGGAAAGGCAGCAAATTCTGAGGGGGTCAAAATGCCCCTCAGAATGAGCTACCACCTGTATAGGCAGCAAATTCTGATGGGGTCAAAATGCCCCTCAGACTGAGCTACCACCTGTATAGGCAGCAAATTCTGAGGGGGTCAAAATGCCCCTCAGAATGAGCTAGCACCTTAATTGCATCACAGTTTAATCAAACTATAGCAATTTTCTCCCACATATTCTGCTAGCTAGTGTGAAAACACATACTGGCCTCACTAAATACTCTTCCAATAACAATTGAATTTTTTCAAAAAGGTCTCACTTTCATGTAACTTCAATACAGGCATGTGAATAAAGAACTAAGACTGGCCTTCCTAAAGCATACTCTAATAATAATTGAGTGTTTCAAAAAACTTTCTCCCCAATTCACATGACATCCCGGCTAGAACCCACTTAGTTGTGGTGGGGAGTCAGGATTTGGCCATGGGACACCACAGTAGAACAGATGTGTTCCAGCTTGATTAAGTGGTCCATAAGGAAAGGCAAAATGCCCCTCAGAATGAGCTACCACCTGTATAGGCAGAAAATTCTGAGGGGGTCAAAATGCCCCTCAGAATGAGCTACCACCTGAATTGCATTACAGTTTAATCAAACTATAGCAATTTTCTCTCACATATTCTGCTAGTGTGAAAACACACTACTGGCCTCACTAAATACTCTTCCAATAACAATTGCGTTTTTTCAAAAAGGTCTCACTTTCATGTAACTTCAATACAGGCATGTGAATAAAGAACTAAGACTGGCCTTCCTAAAGCATACTCTAATAATAATAGAGTTTTTCAAAAAACTGTCCCCAATTCCAATTACATGCTGGCTAGAACCCACTTAGTTGCGGTCGAGAGTCAGGATTTGGCTATGGGACGCCACAGTAGAACAGATGTGTTCCAGCTTGATTAAGCGGTCCATAAGGAAAGGCAGCAAATTCTGAGGGGGTCAAAATGACCCTCAGAATGAGCTACCACCTGTACAGGCAGCAAATTCTGAGGGGGTCAAAATGCCCCTCAGAATGAGCTACCACCTGAATTGCATTACAGTTTACTCAAACTATAGCAATTTTCTCCCACATATTCTGCTAGTGTGAAAACACACTACTGGCCTCACTAAATAATCTTCCAATAACTATTGAGTTTTTTCCAAAAAACATACTCTAATAATAATTGAGTGTTTCAAAAAACTGTCCCCAATTCCAATTACATGCTGGCTAGAACCCACTTAGTTGTGGTGGAGAGTCAGGATTTGGCTATGGGACGCCACAGTAGAACAGATGTATTCCAGCTTGATTAAGCGGTCCATAAGGAAAGGCAGCAAATTCTGAGGGGGGTCAAAATTACCCTCAGAATGAGCTACCACCTGTACAGGCAGCAAATTCTGAGGGGGTCAAATTGCCCCTCAGAATGAGCTACCACCTTAATTGCATCACAGTTTAATCAAACTATAGCAATTTTCTCCCACATATTCTGCTAGTGAGGAATTCCTTTATTGAGGAATTTACAGAACTGTTATCAATAATTTCCTCAGAGTTTGACTGTTTTGCTATTGCTGGGGATTTTAACATTCACATAGATAATATTGAATCCAGTACAACAAAAGAGCTCATGACTGTTCTTAACACTTTTGATTTGACACAGCATGTAAATGGACCCACACACAATCGTGGACACACTCTAGATTTACTTATCAGTAAGGGTCTAAATATTTCATCGATTGTTATTAAGGATGTGGCACTGTCTCATCATTTCTGTATTTTCTTTGACATCTCAATCACTCCTGCCATTGAAGCTAGATCTGTCTCTGTCAAAAAGAGATGCTTAAATGAGAACACTAATGTGCTGTTTATGAAGGCTTTATCTCTAAAACCAAGCATATCTGCAGACTCTGTTGATTTTCTCCTTGACTCCTTTAACTCAAAAGTTAAGAGTGTAATGGAGGATATTGCCCCTCTGAAAGTCAGGAAAAAGAGTGGCAAACAAAAGGCACCATGGAGAAACTCAACAGCTGTTCAAATAATGAAAAGACAATGCAGAAAATCTGAACGAAAGTGGCGGAAGACAAAACTTGTAGTCCATTATAACATCTATAAAGACAGCCTTCATGCTTTCAATGTTGAACTAGGCAAAGCTAGACAGACCTTCTTCTCAAATATTATAAACAAACACATAAACAACACGCGCACTCTTTTTGCTACTGTAGACAGACTAACAAACCCCCCGAGTCACATTCCCAGAGAAATGCTCTCAGACAGCAAATGCAGTGAGTTTGCTTCCTTCTTCTCAGAGAAAATCAAAAATATCAGAAAGGCGATCAGCACATCCTCTAGTTGCTCTGGGGTCAGTCAGATCAGACCAAACCCTCGGAAAATTACTATGTCTGATTTCGAAACAATTGACGGTAAAATTTTAGAAGACACAGTACAGCATCTTAAAACATCAACCTGCGCCCTTGACGCACTCCCCACTTCTTTTTTCAAAAGTGTGTTTAACTGTTTGGAAGCAGATCTCCTAGAAGTGGTGAACTCCTCACTTCTCTACGGGACTTTTCCAACCGCCCTTAAAACTGCAATAGTTAAGCCTCTTCTGAAAAAGAGACATCTAGATAACTCCATACTGAGCAACTACAGACCAATCTCAAATCTCCCCTTCATAGGCAAAATCATCGAAAAAGTTGTTTTCAATCAACTAAATAAATTCTTAAACTCAAACGGATTCTTTGACAATTTTCAATCTGGTTTCCGACCGCATCACAGCACAGAGACAGCGCTCATAAAGATTATAAATGATATTCGCTTAAATACTGATACAGGCAAAACATCAATTCTGGTTCTACTCGATCTCAGTGCTGCATTCGACACTGTTGACCACAACATACTTCTAGACAGGCTGGAAAACTGGGTCGGGCTTTCTGGGATGGTCCTCAGATGGTTCAGATCATACTTAGAAGGGAGAGGTTATTATGTGAGTATAGGAGACCATAAGTCTGAGTGGACGTCCATGACATGCGGAGTCCCACAAGGGTCAATTCTAGCACCTCTCCTGTTTAACCTGTATATGCTGCCACTGAGCCAAATAATGAAAAAGAACAATATTGCTTACCACAGCTATGCTGACGACACCCAGCTCTACTTAGCACTGTCACCTAATGACTACAGCCCCATTGACTCCCTGTGCAAATGCATTGATGAAGTTAACGACTGGATGTGCCAAAACTATCTTCAGTTAAACAAAGGCAAAACTGAAATCATTACATTTGGAAACAAAGATGAAATTCTCAAGGTGAACGCGTATCTTGAGGCTAAAGGTCTGATAACAAAAAATCAAGTCAGGAATCTTGGTGTAATTTTGGAGTCAGACCTGAGTTTCAGTAGTCATGTCAGAGCAATAACTAAATCAGCATACTATCATCTGAAAAATATTGCAAGGATTAGATGTTTTGTCTCCAGGCAAGACTTAGAGAAACTGGTTCACGCTTTCATCACCAGTAGAGTGGACTATTGTAATGGACTTCTCACTGGCCTTCCCAAAAAGACCATTAGACAGCTGCAGCTCATACAGAATGCTGCTGCCAGGATTCTGAGTAGAACCAGAAAATATGACCATATCACACCAGTCCTCAGGTCTTTACACTGGCTTCCAGTTACATCTAGGATCGATTTTAAAGTACTATTACTTGTTTATAAATCACTCAATGACCTAGGACCTCAATACATCGCAGATATGCTGATTAAATACAAACCCAACAGATCACTCAGATCAGCAGGATCAAGTCAGTTAGAAATACCAAGAGTTCACTCAAAGCAAGGAGAGTCTGCCTTTAGCTATTATGCCAGCCGTAGTTGGAACCGGCTTCCTGAACAGATCAGATGTGCTCCAACAGTAGCCACATTCAAATCCAGACTCAAAACACATCTGTTTATCTGTGCATTTACTGAATAATCACTGAGCACTGTATGTCCGACTGATTGCACCTTATCTATGCATCATTTTTTAAATAATTTTTTATAACTGTTTTAGTTTACCTGTTCTTTTCTTTGGTTATCATCATTTTATTACTTTTAATTCTCTTTACATTGTATTCTTTTTCTTATGCATTTTTTAGCCCTATTTTAATTCCTTTCTATGTAAAGCACTTTGAATTGCCATTGTGTATGAAATGTGCTATATAAATAAACTTGCCTTGCCTTGCCTTGCCGAGCCTAGTGTGAAAACACACTACTGGCCTCACTAAATGCTCTTCCAATAACAATTGAATTTTTTCAAAAAGGTCTCACTTTCATGTAACTTCAATACAGGCATGTGAATAAAGAACTAAGACTGGCCTTCCTAAAGCATACTCTAATAATAATTGAGTGTTTCAAAAAACTGTCCCCAATTCCAATTACATGCTGGCTAGAACCCACTTAGTTCCGGTGGGGAGTCAGGATTTGGCTATGGCACGCCAGAGTAGAACAGATGTGTTCCAGCTTGATTAAGTGGTCCATAAGGAAAGGCAGCAAATTCTGAGGGGGTCAAAATGCCCCTCAGAATGAGCTACCACCTGTATAGGCAGCAAATTCTGAGGGGGTCAAAATGCCCCTCAGAATGAGCTACCACCTGAATTGCATTACAGTTTAATCAAACTATAGCAATTTTCTCTCACATATTCTGCTAGTGTGAAAACACACTACTGGCCTCACTAAATAATCTTCCAATAACAATTGGGTTTTTCCAAAAAGGTACACTTTCATGTAACTGCAATACAGGCATGTGAGTAAAGAACTAAGACTGGCGTTCCTAAAGCATCCTCTAAAAACAATCGAATGTTTAAAAAAAAGTCTCCAATTCACATGACATCCTGGCTAGAACCCACTTAGTTGTGGTGGGGAGTCAGGATTTGGCCATGGGACACCACAGTAGAACAGATGTGTTCCAGCTTGATTAAGTGGTCCATAAGGAAAGGCAGCAAATTCTGAGGGGGTCAAAATGCCCCTCAGAATGAGCTACCACCTGTATAGGCAGCAAATTCTGAGGGGGTCAAAATGCCCCTCAGAATGAGCTACCACCTGAATTGCATTACAGTTTAATCAAACTATAGCAATTTTCTCTCACATATTCTGCTAGTGTGAAAACACACTACTGGCCTCACTAAATACTCTTCCAATAACAATTGAGTTTTTTCAAAAAGGTCTCACTTTCATGTAACTTCAATACAGGCATGTGAATAAAGAACTAAGACTGGCCTTCCTAAAGCATACTCTAATAATAATTGAGTGTTTCAAAAAACTGTCCCCAATTCCAATTACATGCTGGCTAGAACCCACTTAGTTGTGGTGGAGAGTCAGGATTTGGCTATGGGACGCCACAGTAGAACAGATGTATTCCAGCTTGATTAAGCGGTCCATAAGGAAAGGCAGCAAATTCTGAGGGGGGTCAAAATTACCCTCAGAATGAGCTACCACCTGTACAGGCAGCAAATTCTGAGGGGGTCAAAATGCCCCTCAGAATGAGCTACCACCTTAATTGCATCACAGTTTAATCAAACTATAGCAATTTTCTCCCACATATTCTGCTAGTGTGAAAACACACTACTGGCCTCACTAAATACTCTTCCAATAACAATTGAATTTTTTCAAAAAGGTCTCACTTTCATGTAACTTCAATACAGGCATGTGAATAAAGAACTAAGACTGGCCTTCCTAAAGCATACTCTAATAATAATTGAGTGTTTCAAAAAACTGTCCCCAATTCCAATTACATGCTGGCTAGAACCCACTTAGTTGCGGTGGGGAGTCAGGATTTGGCTATGGCACGCCAGAGTAGAACAGATGTGTTCCAGCTTGATTAAGTGGTCCATAAGGAAAGGCAGCAAATTCTGAGGGGGTCAAAATGCCCCTCAGAATCAGCTACCACCTGTATAGGCAGCAAATTCTGAGGGGGTCAAAATGCCCCTCAGAATGAGCTACCACCTGTACAGGCAGCAAATTCTGAGGGGGTCAAAATGCCCCTCAGAATGAGCTACCACCTGAATTGCATTACAGTTTACTCAAACTATAGCACTTTTCTCCCACGTATTCTGCTAGTGTGAAAACACCCTACTGGCCTCACTAAATAATCTTCCAATAACAATTGAGTTTTTCCAAAAAGGTACACTTTCATGTAACTGCAATACAGGCATGTGAGTAAAGAACTAAGACTGGCGTTCCTAAAGCATCCTCTAAAAACAATCGAATGTTTAAAAAAAAGTCTCCAATTCACATGACATCCTGGCTAGAACCCACATAGTTGTGGTGGGGAGTCAGGATTTGGCCATGGGACACCACAGTAGAACAGATGTGTTCCAGTTTGATTAAGCGGTCTATAAGGAAAGGCAGCAAATTCTGAGGGGGTCAAAATGACCCTCAGAATGAGCTACCACCTGTACAGGCAGCAAATTCTGAGGGGGTCAAAATGCCCCTCAGAATGAGCTACCACCTGAATTGCATTACAGTTTACTCAAACTATAGCAACTCTCTCCCAGATATTCTGCTAGTGTGAAAACACCCTACTGGCCTCACTAAATAATCTTCCAATAACAATTGAGTTTTTCCAAAAAGGTACACTTTCATGTAACTGCAATACAGGCATGTGAGTAAAGATCTAAGACTGGCGTTCCTAAAGCATCCTCTAATAACAATCGAAAGTTTAAAAAAAAAGTATCCAATTCACCTTACATCCTGGCTAGAACCCACTTAGTTGCGGTGGGAAGTCAGGATTTGGCCATGGGACGCTACAGTATAACACATTTTTCTGGCTTGATAAATCGGTCCATATGGAAAGGCAGCAAATTCTGAGGGGGTCAAAATGCCCCTCAGAATGAGCTACCACCTGAATTGCATTACAGTTTACTCAAACTATAGCAATTTTCTCCCACATATTCTGCTAGTGTGAAAACACCCTACTGGCCTCACTAAATAATCTTCCAAAAAGGTCTCACTTTCATGTAGCTGCAATACAGGCATGTGAGTAAAGAACTAAGACTGGCCTTCCTAAAACAACCTCTAATAACAATCAAATGTTTAAAAATATCTTCCCCAATTCATGTTACATCCTGGCAAGAACCCACTTGGTTTCGGTGGGGAGCTAGGATTTGACCACGGTACGCTACAGAAGAACGGATGTGTTCTGACTTGATAAATCGGTCCATATGGAAAGGCAGCAAATTCTGAGGGGGTCAAAATGCCCCTCAGAATGAGCTACCACATGTATTACGTTACTCTTTACTCGTTATTATTACTCTATTACTGGCTTTCCTGTAGCTCATCCAGTAGAGCTTTGCGTTAGCAACACCAAGGTCATGGGTTCGATTCCCAGGCAAGGCAAGAATTGACAAAAAAAATGTAAAATGTGTACCTTCAAAATGTAATGAATGTCTTCCAAATTCATAAATGTAAATGAACTCAAACTATAGCAACTCTCTCCCCAACATTCTACTATTGTGAAAACACCCTACTGGCCTCACTAAATAATCTTCAAATAACATTTGAGTTTTCTCCAAAAACGTCTCACTTTCATGTAACTGCAATACAGGCATGATAGTAAAGTACTAAGACTGGCCTTCCTAAAGCATCCTCTAATAACAATTGAGTGTTTCAAAAAAAGGTCCCCAATTCACGTTACATCTTGGTTAGAACCCACTTACTTTCGGTGAGGAGTCAGGATTTGGTAGTGGGATGCTACAGTAGAACAGATGTGTTCTGTCTTGATAAAACAGTCCATAAGGAAAGGCAGCAAATAATCTTCCAAAAAGGTCTCACTTTCATGTAACTGCGCATGTAAATCGGTCCATAAGGAAAGGCAGCAAATTCTGAGGGTGTCAAAATGCCCCTCAGAATGAGCTACCACCTGTATAGGCAGCAAATTCTGAGGGGATCAAAATGCCCCTCAGTATGAGCTACCACCTGAATTGCATTACAGTTTAATCAAACTATGGCAATTTTCTCCCACATATTCTGCTAGTGTGAAAACACACGACTGGCCTCACTAAATACTCTTCCAATAACAATTGAATTTTTTCAAAAAGGTCTCACTTTCATGTAACTTCAAAACAGGCATGTGAATAAAGATCTAAGACTGGCCTTCCTGAAGCATTCAAAAAACTGTCCCCAATTCACATTGCATGCTGGCTAGAACCCACTTAGTTGTGTTGGGGAGTAGGGATTTGGCTATGGGACGCCACAGTAGAACATATGTGTTCCAGCTTGATTAAGCGGTCCATAAGAAAAGGCAGCAAATTCTGAGGGGGTCAAAATGCCCCTCAGAATGAGCTACCACCTGTATAGGCAGCAAATTCTGAGGGGGTCAAAATGCCCCTCAGAATGAGCTACCACCTGAATTGCATTACAGTTTAATCAAACTATAGCAATTTTCTCCCACATATTCTGCTAGTGTGAAAACACACTACTGGCCTCACTAAATACTCTTCCAATAACAATTGAATTTTTTCAAAAAGGTCTCACTTTCATGTAACTTCAATACAGGCATGTGAATAAAGAACTAAGACTGGCCTTCCTAAAGCATACTCTAATAATAATTGAGTGTTTCAAAAAACTGTCCCCAATTCCAATTACATGCTGGCTAGAACCCACTTAGTTGCGGTGGAGAGTCAGGATTTGGCTATGGGACGCCACAGTAGAACATATGTGTTCCAGCTTGATTAAGCGGTCCATAAGGAAAGGCAGCAAATTCTGAGGGGGTCAAAATGACCCTCAGAATGAGCTACCACCTGTACAGGCAGCAAATTCTGAGGGGGTCAAAATGCCCCTCAGAATGAGCTACCACCTTAATTGCATCACAGTTTAATCAAACTATAGCAATTTTCTCCCACATATTCTGCTAGTGTGAAAACACACTACTGGCCTCACTAAATACTCTTCCAATAACAATTGAATTTTTTCAAAAAGGTCTCACTTTCATGTAACTTCAATACAGGCATGTGAATAAAGAACTAAGACTGGCCTTCCTAAAGCATACTCTAATAATAATTGAGCGTTTCAAAAAACTGTCCCCAATTCCAATTACATGCTGGCTAGAACCCACTTAGTTGCGGTCGAGAGTCAGGATTTGGCTATGGGACGCCACAGTAGAACATATGTGTTCCAGCTTGATTAAGCGGTCCATAAGGAAAGGCAGCAAATTCTGAGGGGGTCAAAATGACCCTCAGAATGAGCTACCACCTGTATAGGCAGCAAATTCTGAGGGGGTCAAAATGCCCCTCAGAATGAGCTACCACCTGTACAGGCAGCAAATTCTGAGGGGGTCAAAATGCCCCTCAGAATGAGCTACCACCTGAATTGCATTACAGTTTAATCAAACTATAGCAATTTTCTCCCACATATTCTGCTAGTGTGAAAACACACTACTGGCCTCACTAAATACTCTTCCAATAACAATTGAATTTTTTCAAAAAGGTCTCACTTTCATGTAACTTCAATACAGGCATGTGAATAAAGAACTAAGACTGGCCTTCCTAAAGCATACTCTAATAATAATTGAGCGTTTCAAAAAACTGTCCCCAATTCCAATTACATGCTGGCTAGAACCCACTTAGTTGCAGTCGAGAGTCAGGATTTGGCTATGGGACGCCACAGTAGAACATATGTGTTCCAGCTTGATTAAGCGGTCCATAAGGAAAGGCAGCAAATTCTGAGGGGGTCAAAATGACCCTCAGAATGAGCTACCACCTGTACAGGCAGCAAATTCTGAGGGGGTCAAAATGCCCCTCAGAATGAGCTACCACCTTAATTGCATCACAGTTTAATCAAACTATAGCAATTTTCTCCCACATATTCTGCTAGTGTGAAAACACACTACTGGCCTCACTAAATAATCTTCCAATAACAATTGAGTTTTTTTCCAAAAAGGTCTCACTTTCATGTAACTTCAATACAGGCATGTGAATAAAGAATTAAGACTGACCTTCCTAAAGCATCCTCTAATAACAATCGAATGTTTAAAAAAATTCTCCAATTCACGTTACATTCTGGCTAGAACCCACTTAGTTGCGGTGGGGAGTCAGGATTTGGCTATGGGACGCCAGAGTAGAACAGATGTGTTCCAGCTTGATTAAGTGGTCCATAAGGAAAGGCAGCAAATTCTGAGGGGGTCAAAATGCCCCTCAGAATCAGCTACCACCTGTATAGGCAGCAAATTCTGAGGGGGTCAAAATGCCCCTCAGAATGAGCTACCACCTGAATTGCATTACAGTTTACTCAAACTATAGCACTTTTCTCCCACGTATTCTGCTAGTGTGAAAACACCCTACTGGCCTCACTAAATAATCTTCCAATAACAATTGAGTTTTTCCAAAAAGGTACACTTTCATGTAACTGCAATACAGGCATGTGAGTAAAGAACTAAGACTGGCGTTCCTAAAGCATCCTCTAAAAACAATTGAATGTTTAAAAAAAAGTCTCCAATTCACATGACATCCTGGCTAGAACCCACTCAGTTGTGGTGGAGAGTCAGGATTTGGCCATGGGACACCACTATAGAACAGATGTGTTCCAGCTTGATTATGTAAGACTGAAAAAACTAGTATATGCCGAAATGTCTGAATGAAGAACAAGGACTCTCTGAGAAAATAAAGGAAATTAACATCTGAACTGTCCCTCACACACCACTGGAGACGCAAGTCTCACCTCAGTATCAGCTAATCTACATCTTTCCCTATATACCCCGTCTCCCCCAATTCCTTCCCTGTCTCATGCTGAGATCACCTGAAAATACACACAAGATCTCTATATTACAATGTCAATCCACACGATACAGTATTATATGTGTTTGATATCATTTGAAATGTCTCAGTGCGACTGGTACAAATATCTCTACTCCACAGAAGTAAACTAGAACATCATAAACGTTTTAAGAGTTTAAAGATATCTTGTCTTATTTTGGTGGGTGTGGCTTTCAGCCATTTGGCCTTTGCATCAATACAAGTCTTGATCAATGCAAATTCCCATTGTGAGCTTGTGTTTACATTTGAAAGAGTTTGTGCATTTGTTTCTGGGTATTTAAGGGAATGTTGCAAAGAGCTCAGGGCTTGACACTTTAAACCGGTCAGCCCGTAATGCTGGATGTCTCTCAAGATAGCCAGCATTATGTAATTTTCAGAAGTCAGGTATACATTTCATTCTTTACTTCAGAGTATTTGATGTTATATATGGATTACCTTTGAATTGACTATGTAATTGGCTTTATACATTTACCTGACTGTTAATAAATTGTTACACTTTGATGGATTCTGACTTGCTCTGGAATTATTCAGGTTGGGTATAATTTCAACAAAGGGTTAAACGGAATAATTAAATGTGTACGTAAACTATTAAAAATGAATGACCAAATAACCAATTGGCATTCTAACCCAAATTCTAAATTATAATTAAATGGAGTCAGATAACAAGGAATTGGAATAAAATCCCCTTTTCCCCGCTGAAAAGACCGAACGCGCAACGACCTTCACCCGCCGATCGTTAGCCTTCATTGGGACGATTTGGGCGGCCTTACAAAATGGTGACCAGCCTCCGTGATGTTGCAACTCTCTTAAGAGCAACGTCTTTTCAGCGAAGTATTCGATTTTAAAATCAACAAGAGGTTTGAACTTCTCTTTCTTCAGCTGTTCTGGTAAGTCAAATTCTTTTTGCCTTTTTAGAAATGTTTAGGGAAAAACAGACGCATCCCATATAGACACATGAATAGAATGGGTCGGAATACCCAATGTTAGACCGGAACCGCAATCCGGTGGGGTTTAAGAATTTAGATACAATCACATATCAGGGACATGATAGCGACAGCGCAGTAGAGGAATTGAAACTCGTGTTATGAATTTTAAAATATTTCCTTGTCGGCGTAGAGTTGCAAATTAGAACGTTTTTTAAATCAGCTAAATGCTTTCTCTATTGTTTTATTAGCTTTGTTGCAACAAACTAGCAACGCACGGTGAGAACGAGCAAACAATAGAATGAGAACTCTAAGTATGTAAACAACTGGAATACATTTGTAATTTGATAAATAGCAATGTTTATATTTGTTTATGAAAAGCAAAGTAGGAAAACAGGCTGATGTAACATTTAAAAGTTAAGAACTTTTTGTTTGATCAGAATTGGCTATAAATATTATTGCTACGCAGCAAATTACTCGTGACTAGAAATGATTAAGAGGTGGTAAGAATTTAAATCTAAGAGACTGATATACAGAATAATAGTGATGTTGTTACTGTATTTTTGTTAAGAAACCGCATGTTAATGTTCTGAGTGGCTCAGCGAGCCCACGGGGCGTACCACGCCCACTCGGAGAACAGACTTTCTCTCCCTGTTCAATGGGAGCATTTCGCCCAATAAGTAACAAACTAAATCTATCACATTTTGTGAATACAGTTAAAATTACCATTGTGCCGCCATGCAGATTAGTCTTTAAATAGACTAAATCAAGCAAATAGGCATTTGTAATCTCAAAAGATGAGTGAATGTGCTTGCATCAGCCTGAACCACAGTCTTTTTCATATTCAAATGTATTGACGCGATGCAATCTAAAACTTCTTCAGAATTCAAACAGAGATTTGGTGATGCACTCAGCATGTTCCTTCAGTGTTAACAACAACAGAGTCGCCCATTGGCTGCCTGACCATTGTTGTGCACGTGGTGAACATGATGGTGCAGCAATGATTGCCTTTTGAAGAAAAGAACACAAATGAGCTGTTCCACAGACTCTTCAGGAACCAGAAATAATATTATTTAATTTATATTGTTTTTAACATAATATAATTGTATTATAAATCAAAACATAATATACATTGTATTATAATTGCCAAGCAGGGCATTAGGAGAAAGATCAAATTATGTATGGATTGTTACATTTGATTTAATTCTAATTTAATCTGAAATTATGGACTTTAGTAGATTACGTAGTATCCATTCGTTACCGCAAATCTGCGTCAGGTTAGAAACGGACTAAAACTACTTTTGAGTGGAGCATTGGGGCACGCCAATTGAGATTTTAGAGCTCCGTCTAACGCTTAGCATTAGTTCAAGTGTACTTAGATTGTGAAGGCTAAAAAGGGAATTTCCGTTTAGGACAACAATGTTGCTCGACCAACCTAAATAGGGTGTGCCTTACCTCTGTTTAAAGTAAAGTTACTCTAGCTAAGTGTACATGGGAAACCATGACACGATCATACCAAAACTACTATTAGAGAAAGTATCGGTCGACTTATAGCTATAGTAGTGGTCGTGACCTCTGACTAGAGATAACATTGCTTTAATTTAAGTGTACACAGTCTATGGGGACGAAACAAAATACTTTTAGAATGAGTGAGCATGTGGGCAACCCTCTAAATAGTATAGTCAATTACCTCTGTCTACATGACTAAGACTGGCGAGTTTGTGATCGTGGGCCCGCATAATAAATGGCCAGTGCGAGGACCCTAAGCGACGGCGAGAACCGAATAAACAAGTCCAATAAGAGAAAAGAGTTAAATAGATTAATCAAACACGTACTCAAATGTATAAATTATTAAAAATCTTTGGAAACCTTTTAGTTTATGGAGTCAGATGAAATATTGAGGTAATGCATATAGAAATGTATTGGATTTTAATCTTGTGTTGCATTGGGTTAATTCCCAGTGCCAAAAGGGAGGGGTTGTGCTGTTATCTTTTGCCTTTACAAGAACACAGCTATATGTGTGGCACTGATAATAGCAAACCAATTCACCCTTCACCACAGAAGTACCTCAATTTTTTTACAGGTCACAGAGACCTCAAATAATCAAATGTGTGTGCGACACCGTAAAACAAAATTCAAAACAGACAACACCAAAACAGGTGAATCAATTTCTGCCCACAGATCTGACTGTAAAGAGAGCAACTGGAAATAAAGCCATGGGAACCAACCCATCAGAATTCATGACAGTATGAGCGATAAAAGCTCTGATTAATCCAGAAAAATTCTCCAGCAGAACTGGGGTTTCTAATGCTCACAGCAGACTGTGAAGGCTCGACTGTAAGAACAGTTTTAAGGTGTCACACACTGTACTAAAACAACAGCAACAATTCAGACCTGGCCGATGAAACTCTGTTTCATGTGACAGCCAGGATGAAAATTGCAACAGGCATAATAGTGCCATTCAAATAAGTCCACACCTGACTGAAGCTGTTGATAATGTCAGAATTAACTGTGATTCTCTTTGCATTATTTCTGTCTCAGGTTGACAACTGCAATTCCTTGGAGGATGGACACCAGGATGGGGCTTACACCCCCATCAGAGCCAGAACAATGGAATTGTTAGAACAACCTGGAATGATGGAGATGGGTGCGAAAACACTTAATGGGGTCATTCACACTTCACAAAATGTATACCTCCCAGTGTAGCACTGGAACTAAATTTTGCAACACAGATTGTTATTGATAAGACTCCACCCATCTCCACACAGAACACACACCTCCTTCACTACACCCTCATATCACCTAAAACAGATCAAATCTATCCAGGTTGTACACTACACATAAAAGATGGCATAGAGTCCAAAAGTATTACCTCACTAAAGATCTATTGTCCATCTTTTCACAACAACAGATCCAAATAGCTTCACACACACAGGATAGTAGAGTTGGTCACATGATGACAGTATCACAAAGACACACATAGCAAACGCTATTCACAACATCCTCATGGGAAAACACTGTATTACACATGTGCAAGGCTAATCACAAATTGATGAGGCAAATTCTAAAGCAGAAAGACAGACCTGCTATGGAAATTCAAAAATTTTAAACTTTCTGATTGTTATTGATGTGGTTGGAAAGTCAGAGGGCCCCTGATTTGTCAACACATCACTTATAACAGAAATATTATCAAAGTAGATAAAGCTGAAGTGTGAGCACTTCAATCAATTTACAAAAATTAAAATTTGATCCTGTAATCGATTTTGATGTAGCCTGCCTGCTGCACTCACACACACTCACACTCACACTCACACACTCACACACACACTCACACACACACTCACACACACACACACACACACACACACACACACACACACACACACACACACACACACTCTCACACTCACACTCACACACTCACACACACACACACACACACACACACACACACACACACACACACACACACACACTGTGACAAGGAATACACAATCTCCATTATTGAATGACTAAACATATTTAGATCTGCCTTAATTGCATTGGAAGATTCCTGAACAAACACAGTGGTTATTATATATATATGTATATCTTCATAATTGTGATTGAATATTATTGATGCTATTATTATATGCATATCATTTATTTTAATATATAAACTGCACTGACTTTTTGCTGCATTTCTTTAAGTAATTCAGACCAAGAATACTAAAATTCCACTCTCACTTTATCCCAGTGATAGTGAAGAATTAGGTGATTTAATATATTTAATCCACCCCACCAATTATGACCTTAAAAAAACACTTGAGAGAAGGTGTACCAATCGCACTGCTGACGTGAACCCACATTGTTTTTTATTTTTGTTTTCTTGCATTGTATGTTCTTATGCATTTCTCTATGGCTTTAAGTTCATCAGTGTTCAGTCGTTAAGTGGACATTAAGACTCTTTTCAGGTGTCAACTACGGAGAAGCCTTCCACCCATTGAAATCTACCCAGTGAGCCACACCATTGGAGGTGTGAGGATTACACAAGGAGAGTCAGATTATCGGGAAGGTGCTACAGAAGCAGAAGCTGCCCCATGAAGAAGTGACACGTTAACTGAACATTTACCAAGGTCCGAGACTGACTCTATGAACATGCTGTGCTGAACCACAGGTAGAACACCTGAACACATTCACCCACCAGCTTAAACTCAAGCTACACACACCTGGTGAGACGGTGTCCTGCAGGTGAACAAAGAACCTTCCAAAGGGCTCTGCAGCTGCTAAGACAATTTCGTCATCTCAAGGATTGAACCAACGTCTAACCAACGTCTAACAGTGATCCCATAGGACCACCAGAGTTTGACCCATTGGGATCAAGAGGTGGAACTGTAAGACTGAAAAAACTAGTATATGCCGAAATGTCTGAATGAAGAACAAGGACTCTCTGAGAAAATAAAGGAAATTAACATCTGAACTGTCCCTCACACACCACTGGAGACGCAAGTCTCACCTCAGTATCAGCTAATCTACATCTTTCCCTATATACCCCGTCTCCCCCAATTCCTTCCCTGTCTCATGCTGAGATCACCTGAAAATACACACAAGATCTCTATATTACAATGTCAATCCACACGATACAGTATTATATGTGTTTGATATCATTTGAAATGTCTCAGTGCGACTGGTACAAATATCTCTACTCCACAGAAGTAAACTAGAACATCATAAACGTTTTAAGAGTTTAAAGATATCTTGTCTTAGTTTGGTGGGTGTGGCTTTCAGCCATTTGGCCTTTGCATCAATACAAGTCTTGATCAATGCAAATTCCCATTGTGAGCTTGTGTTTACATTTGAAAGAGTTTGTGCATTTGTTTCTGGGTATTTAAGGGAATGTTGCAAAGAGCTCAGGGCTTGACACTTTAAACCGGTCAGCCCGTAATGCTGGATGTCTCTCAAGATAGCCAGCATTATGTAATTTTCAGAAGTCAGGTATACATTTCATTCTTTACTTCAGAGTATTTGATGTTATATATGGATTACCTTTGAATTGACTATGTAATTGGCTTTATACATTTACCTGACTGTTAATAAATTGTTACACTTTGATGGATTCTGACTTGCTCTGGAATTATTCAGGTTGGGTATAATTTCAACAAAGGGTTAAACGGAATAATTAAATGTGTACGTAAACTATTAAAAATGAATGACCAAATAACCAATTGGCATTCTAACCCAAATTCTAAATTATAATTAAATGGAGTCAGATAACAAGGAATTGGAATAAAATCCCCTTTTCCCCGCTGAAAAGACCGAACGCGCAACGACCTTCACCCGCCGATCGTTAGCCTTCATTGGGACGATTTGGGCGGCCTTACAATTAAGTGGTCCATAAGGAAAGGCAGCAAATTCTGAGGGGGTCAAAATGCCCCTCAGAATGAGCTACCACCTGTATAGGCAGCAAATTCTGAGGGGGTCAAAATGCCCCTCAGAATTAGCTACCACCTGAATTGCATTACAGTTCAATCAAACTATAGCAATTTTCTCTCACATATTCTGCTAGTGTGAAAACACACTACTGGCCTCACTAAATAATCTTCCAATAACAATTGAGTTTTTCCAAAAAGGTACACTTTCATGTAACTGCAATACAGGCATGTGAGTAAAGATCTAAGACTGGCGTTCCTAAAACATCCTCTAATAACAATCGAAAGTTTAAAAAAAAAGTCTCCAATTCACCTTAGATCCTGGCTAGAACCCACTTAGTTGCGGTGGGAAGTCAGGATTTGGCCATGGGACGCTACAGTATAACACATTTTTCTGGCTTGATAAATCGGTCCATATGGAAAGGCAGCAAATTCTGAGGGGGTCAAAATGCCCCTCAGAATGAGCTACCACCTGAATTGCATTACAGTTTACTCAAACTATAGCAATTTTCTCCCACATATTCTGCTAGTGTGAAAACACCCTACTGGCCTCACTAAATAATCTTCCAAAAAGGTCTCACTTTCATGTAGCTGCAATACAGGCATGTGAGTAAAGAACTAAGACTGGCCTTCCTAAAACAACATTTAATAACAATCAAATGTTTAAAAATATCTTCCCCAATTCATGTTACATCCTGGCTAGAACCCACTTGGTTTCGGTGGGGAGCTAGGATTTGACCACGGTACGCTACAGAAGAACGGATGTATTCTGACTTGATAAATCGGTCCATATGGAAAGGCAGCAAATTCTGAGGGGGTCAAAATGCCCCTCAGAATGAGCTACCACCTGTATAGGCAGCATATTCTGAGGGGGTCAAAATGCCCCTCAGAATGAGCTACCACCTGAATTGCATTACAGTTTACTCAAACTATAGCACTTTTCTCCCACGTATTCTGCTAGTGTGAAAACACCCTACTGGCCTCACTAAATAATCTTCCAATAACAATTGAGTTTTTCCAAAAAGGTACACTTTCATGTAACTGCAATACAGGCATGTGAGTAAAGAACTAAGACTGGCGTTCCTAAAGCATCCTCTAAAATCAATCGAATGTTTAAAAAAAAGTCTCCAACTCACATGACATCCTGGCTTGAACCCACTTAGTTGCGGTGGAGAGTCAGGATTTGGCTATGGGACGCCACAGTAGAACAGATGTGTTCCAGCTTGATTAAGCGGTCCATAAGGAAAGGCAGCAAATTCTGAGGGGGTCAAAATGCCCCTCAGAATGAGCTACCACCTGTACAGGCAGCAAATTCTGAGGGGGTCAAAATGCCCCTCAGAATGAGCTACCACCTTAATTGCATCACAGTTTAATCAAACTATAGCAATTTTCTCCCACATATTCTGCTAGTGTGAAAACACACTACTGGCCTCACTAAATAATCTTCCAATAACAATTGAGTTTTTTTCCAAAAAGGTCTCACTTTCATGTAACTTCAATACAGGCATGTGAATAAAGAATTAAGACTGACCTTCCTAAAGCATCCTCTAATAACAATCGAATGTTCAAAAAAATTCTCCAATTCACGTTACGTCCTGGCTAGAACCCACTTAGTTGCGGTGGGGAGTCAGGATTTGGCTATGGGACGCCAGAGTAGAACAGATGTGTTCCAGCTTGATTAAGTGGTCCATAAGGAAAGGCAGCAAATTCTGAGGGGGTCAAAATGCCCCTCAGAATGAGCTACCACCTGTATAGGCAGCAAATTCTGAGGGGGTCAAAATGCCCCTCAGAATGAGCTACCACCTGTATAGGCAGCAAATTCTGAGGGGGTCAAAATGCCCCTCAGAATGAGCTACCACCTGAATTGCATTACAGTTTACTCAAACTATAGCACTTTTCTCCCACGTATTCTGCTAGTGTGAAAACACCCTACTGGCCTCACTAAATAATCTTCCAATAACAATTGAGTTTTTCCAAAAAGGTACACTTTCATGTAACTGCAATACAGGCATGTGAGTAAAGAACTAAGACTGGCGTTCCTAAAGCATCCTCTAAAAACAATCGAATGTTTAAAAAAAAGTCTCCAATTCACATGACATCCTGGCTAGAACCCACTTAGTTGTGTTGGGGAGTAGGGATTTGGCTATGGGACGCCACAGTAGAACAGATGTGTTCCAACTTGATTAAGCGGTCCATAAGAAAAGGCAGCAAATTCTGAGGGGGTCAAAATGCCCCTCAGAATGAGCTACCACCTGTATAGGCAGCAAATTCTGAGGGGGTCAAAATGCCCCTCAGAATGAACTACCACCTGAATTGCATTACAGTTTAATCAAACTATAGCAATTTTCTCCCACATATTCTGCTAGTGTGAAAACACACTACTGGCCTCACTAAATACTCTTCCAATAACAATTGAATTTTTTCAAAAAGGTCTCACTTTCATGTAACTTCAATACAGGCATGTGAATAAAGAACTAAGACTGGCCTTACTAAAGCATACTCTAATAATAATTGAGTGTTTCAAAAAACTGTCCCCGATTCCAATTACATGCTGGCTAGAACCCACTTAGTTGCGGTGGAGAGTCAGGATTTGGCTATGGGACGCCACAGTAGAACAGATGTGTTCCAGCTTGATTAAGCGGTCCATAAGGAAAGGCAGCAAATTCTGAGGGGGTCAAAATGACCCTCAGAATGAGCTACCACCTGTACAGGCAGCAAATTCTGAGGGGGTCAAAATGCCCCTCAGAATGAGCTACCACCTGAATTGCATTACAGTTTACTCAAACTATAGCACTTTTCTCCCACGTATTCTGCTAGTGTGAAAACACCCTACTGGCCTCACTAAATAATCTTCCAATAACAATTGAGTTTTTCCAAAAAGGTACACTTTCATGTAACTGCAATACAGGCATGTGAGTAAAGAACTAAGACTGGCGTTCCTAAAGCATCCTCTAAAAACAATCGAATGTTTAAAAAAAAGTCTACAATTCACATGACATCCTGGCTAGAACCCACTTAGTTGTGGTGGGGAGTCAGGATTTGGCCATGAGACACCACAGTAGAACAGATGTGTTCCAGCTTGATTAAGTGGTCCATAAGGAAAGGCAGCAAATTCTGAGGGGGTCAAAATGCCCCTCAGAATGAGCTACCACCTGTATAGGCAGCAAATTCTGAGGGGGTCAAAATGCCCCTCAGAATGAGCTACCACCTGTATAGGCAGCAAATTCTTAGGGGGTCAAAATGCCCCTCAGAATGAGCTAGCACCTTAATTGCATCACAGTTTAATCAAACTATAGCAATTTTCTCCCACATATTCTGCTAGTGTGAAAACACATACTGGCCTCACTAAATACTCTTCCAATAACAATTGAATTTTTTCGAAAAGGTCTCACTTTCATGTAACTTCAATACAGGCATGTGAATAAAGAACTAAGACTGGCCTTCCTAAAGCATACTCTAATAATAATTGAGTGTTTCAAAAAACTTTCTCCCCAATTCCAATTACATGCTGGCTAGAACCCACTTAGTTGCGATGGAGAGTCAGGATTTGGCTATGGGACGCCACAGAAGAACAGATGTGTTCCAGCTTGATTAAGCGGTCCATAAGGAAAGGCAGCAAATTCTGAGGGGGTCAAAATGACCCTCAGAATGAGCTACCACCTGTACAGGCAGCAAATTCTGAGGGGGTCAAAATGCCCCTCAGAATGAGCTACCACCTTAATTGCATCACAGTTTAATCAAACTATAGCAATTTTCTCCCACATATTCTGCTAGTGTGAAAACACACTACTGGCCTCACTAAATAATCTTCCAAGAACTATTGAGTTTTTTCCAAAAAGGTCTCACTTTGATGTAACTTCAATACAGGCATGTGAATAAAGAATTAAGACTGACCTTCCTAAAGCATCCTCTAATAACAATCGAATGTTTAAAAAAATTCTCCAATTCACGTTACGGCCCGGCTAGAACCCACTTAGTTGCGGTGGGGAGTCAGGATTTGGCTATGGGACGCCAGAGTAGAACAGATGTGTTCCAGCTTGATTAAGTGGTCCATAAGGAAAGGCAGCAAATTCTGAGGGGGTCAAAATGCCCCTCAGAATCAGCTACCACCTGTATAGGCAGCAAATTCTGAGGGGGTCAAAATGCCCCTCAGAATGAGCTACCACCTGAATTGCATTACAGTTTAATCAAACTATAGCAATTTTCTCTCACATATTCTGCTAGTGTGAAAACACACTACTGGCCTCACTAAATACTCTTCCAATAACAATTGAGTTTTTTCAAAAAGGTCTCACTTTCATGTAACTTCAATACAGGCATGTGAATAAAGAACTAAGACTGGCCTTCCTAAAGCATACTCTAATAATAATTGAGTGTTTCAAAAAACTGTCCCCAAGTCCAATTACATGCTGGCTAGAACCCACTTAGTTGCGGTCGAGAGTCAGGATTTGGCTATGGGACGCCACAGTAGAACAGATGTGTTCCAGCTTGATTAAGCGGTCCATAAGGAAAGGCAGCAATTTCTGAGGGGGTCAAAATGACCCTCAGAATGAGCTACCACCTGTACAGGCAGCAAATTCTGAGGGGGTCAAAATGCCCCTCAGAATGAGCTACCACCTTAATTGCATCACAGTTTAATCAAACTATAGCAATTTTCTCCCACATATTCTGCTAGTGTGAAAACACACTACTGGCCTCACTAAATAATCTTCCAATAACAATTGAGTTTTTTCCAAAAAGGTCTCACTTTCATGTAACTTCAATACAGGCATGTGAATAAAGAATTAAGACTGACCTTCCTAAACCATCCTCTAATAACAATCGAATGTTTAAAAAAATTCTCCAATTCACATTAAAGCCTGGCTAGAACCCACTTAGTTGCGGTGGTGAGTCAGGATTTGGCTATGGGACGCCAGAGTAGAAAAGATGTGTTCCAGCTTGATTAAGTGGTCCATAAGGAAAGGCAGCAAATTCTGAGGGGGTCAAAATGCCCCTCAGAATGAGCTACCACCTGTATAGGCAGCAAATTCTGAGGGGGTCAAAATGCCCCTCAGAATGAGCTACCACCTGAATTGCATTACAGTTTAATCAAACTATAGCAATTTTCTCCCACATATTCTGCTAGTGTGAAAACACACGACTAGCCTCACTAAATACTCTTCCAATAACAATTGAATATTTTCAAAAAGGTCTCACTTTCATGTAACTTCAAAACAGGCATGTGAATAAAGATCTAAGACTGGCCTTCCTGAAGCATTCAAAAAACTGTCCCCAATTCACATTACATGCTGGCTAGAACCCACTTAGTTGCGGTGGAGAGTCAGGATTTGGCTATGGGACGCCAGAGTAGAACAGATGTGCTCCAGCTTGATTAAGTGGTCCATAAGGAAAGGCAGCAAATTCTGAGGGGGTCAAAATGCCCCTCAGAATGAGCTACCACCTGTATAGGCAGCAAATTCTGAGGGGGTCAAAATGCCCCTCAGAATGAGCTACCACCTGAATTGCATTACAGTTTACTCAAACTATAGCACTTTTCTCCCACGTATTCTGCTAGTGTGAAAACACCCTACTGGCCTCACTAAATAATCTTCCAATAACAATTGAGTTTTTCCAAAAAGGTACACTTTCATGTAACTGCAATACAGGCATGTGAGTAAAGAACTAAGACTGGCGTTCCTAAAGCATCCTCTAAAAACAATCGAATGTTTAAAAAAAAGTCTCCAATTCACATGACATCCTGGCTAGAACCCACTTAGTTGTGGTGGGGAGTCAGGATTTGGCCATGGGACACCACAGTAGAACAGATGTGTTCCAGCTTGATTAAGTGGTCCATAAGGAAAGGCAGCAAATTCTGAGGGGGTCAAAATGCCCCTCAGAATGAGCTACCACCTGTATAGGCAGCAAATTCTGATAGGGTCAAAATGCCCCTCAGACTGAGCTACCACCTGAATTGCATTACAGTTTAATGAAACTATAGCAATTTTCTCCCACATATTCTGCTAGTGTGAAAACACACTACTGGCCTCACTAAATACTCTTCCAATAACAATTGAATTTTTTCAAAAAGGTCTCACTTTCATGTAACTTCAATACAGGCATGTGAATAAAGAACTAAGACTGGCCTTCCTAAAGCATACTCTAATAATAATTGAGTGTTTCAAAAAACTGTCCCCAATTCCAATTACATGCTGGCTAGAACCCACTTAGTTGTGGTGGAGAGTCAGGATTTGGCTATGGGACACCACAGTAGAACAGATGTGTTCCAGCTTGATTAAGCGGTCCATAAGGAAAGGCAGCAAATTCTGAGGGGGTCAAAATTACCCTCAGAATGAGCTACCACCTGTACAGGCAGCAAATTCTGAGGGGGTCAAAATGCCCCTCAGAATGAGCTACCACGTTAATTGCATCACAGTTTAATCAAACTATAGCAATTTTCTCCCACATATTCTGCTAGTGTGAAAACACACTACTGGCCTCACGAAATACTCTTCCAATAACAATTGAATTTTTTCAAAAAGGTCTCACTTTCATGTAACTTCAATACAGGCATGTGAATAAAGAACTAAGACTGGCCTTCCTAAAGCATATTCTAATAATAATTGAGTGTTTCAAGAAACTGTCCCCAATTCCAATTACATGCTGGCTAGAACCCACTTAGTTGCGGTCGAGACTCAGGATTTGGCTATGGGACGCCACAGTAGAACAGATGTGTTCCAGCTTGATTAAGTGGTCCATAAGGAAAGGGAGCAAATTCTGAGGGGGTCAAAATGCCCCTCAGAATCAGCTACCACCTGTATAGGCAGCAAATTCTGAGGGGGTCAAAATGCCCCTCAGAATGAGCTAGCACCTTTATTGCATCACAGTTTAATCAAACTATAGCAATTTTCTCCCACATATTCTGCTAGTGTGAAAACACATACTGGCCTCACTAAATACTCTTCCAATAACAATTGAATTTTTTCAAAAAGATCTCACTTTCATGTAACTTCAATACAGGCATGTGAATAAAGAACTAAGACTGGCCTTCCTAAAGCATACTCTAATAATAATTGAGTGTTTCAAAAAACATTCTCCCCAATTCCAATTACATGCTGGCTAGAACCCACTTAGTTGCGGTGGAGAGTCAGGATTTGGCTATGGGACGCCACAGTAGAACAGATGTGTTCCAGCTTGATTAAGCGGTCCATTAGGAAAGGCAGCAAATTCTGAGGGGGTCAAAATGCCCCTCAGAATGAGCTACCACCTGTACAGGCAGCAAATTCTGAGGGGGTCAAAATGCCCCTCAGAACGAGCTACCACCTGAATTGCATTACAGTTTACTCAAACTATAGCACTTTTCTCCCACGTATTCTGCTAGTGTGAAAACACCCTACTGGCCTCACTAAATAATCTTCCAATAACAATTGAGTTTTTCCAAAAAGGTACACTTTCATGTAACTGCAATACAGGCATGTGAGTAAAGATCTAAGACTGGCGTTCCTAAAGCATCCTCTAATAACAATCGAAAGTTTAAAGGGGGGGTGAAACACTCAGTTTCAGTCAGTGTCATGTCAATCTTGAGTACCTATAGAGTAGCATTGCATCCTGCATATCTCCGAAAAGTCTTTATTTTTTTTATAATTATATAAGAAAGATGCGCTGTTCCGAGTCTTTCCGAAAAAAGCCGAGCGGGTGGGGGCGTGTCATGTGAGCGGAGCTAAATAATGACGTGTGCAGCAGCGTGCTGCAGTGAGGAAAGTGAGTCGCTCTGTGAGGAAAGTGATTCGCTCTGTGAGGAAAGTGATTCGCTCAGTGAGGAAAGTGATTCGCCCGCCGCGTGAGGAAAGTGATTCGCTCTGTGAGGAAAGTGATTCGCTCAGTGAGGAAAGTGATTCGCCCGCCGCATGAGGAAAGTGAGTCGCTCTGTGAGGAAAGTGATTCGCTCTGTGAGGAAAGTGATTCGCTCAGTGAGGAAAGTGATTCGCCCGCCGCGTGAGGAAAGTGAGTCGCTCTGTGAGGAAAGTGATTGGCTCAGTGAGGAAAGTGATTCGCCTGCCGCGTGAGGAAAGTGAGTCGCTCTGTGAGGAAAGTGATTCGCCCGTCGCGTGAGGAAAGTGCTAATACAGATCGACCGCCGGCCTATCAGTGGGTAAGTCAGTAGCTACTGGTTATATCACCTGTTTAGCATCCTACAAGCCAGCGCTTTGATGGGCGTAGCCTGTTGCTTTCGCTCTCTCCCTCGCTCTCTCTCACGCGCTTCCGGTAGAATTGTCTGTAAGGCCCATACAAGGAAATTCCGCCCCCGTTAACGTCAAAGAGGACGCATGATCTCAAAAAACTTGCCGAAACTTATGACTAACCGGAAGTAGTATTTTTGACAAAGAAATACTCCCATCAAACGTCCACCTTAACTTTTGAAACTTTGTCTATGTTTAGTATGGGATTCCAAGTCTTTAACAGTGTAAAAAGATCAGTATGCATGAAACAGCATTTCACCCCCCCTTTAAAAAAAGAGTCTCCAATTCACCTTAGATCCTGGCTAGAACCCACTTAGTTGCGGTGGGAAGTCAGGATTTGGCCATGGGACGCTACAGTATAACACATTTTTCTGGCTTGATAAATCGGTCCATATGGAAAGGCAGCAAATTCTGAGGGGGTCAAAATGCCCCTCAGAATGAGCTACCACCTGAATTGCATTACAGTTTACTCAAACTATAGCAATTTTCTCCCACATATTCTGCTAGTGTGAAAACACCCTACTGGCCTCACTAAATAATCTTCCAAAAAGGTCTCACTTTCAGGTAGCTGCAATACAGGCATGTGAGTAAAGAACTAAGACTGGCCTTCCTAAAACAACCTTTAATAACAATCAAATGTTTAAAAATATCTTCCCCAATTCATGTTACATCCTGGCTAGAACCCACTTGGTTTCGGTGGGGAGCTAGGATTTGACCACGGTACGCTACAGAAGAACGGATGTGTTCTGACTTGATAAATCGGTCCATATGGAAAGGCAGCAAATTCTGAGGGGGTCAAAATGCCCCTCAGAATGAGCTACCACATGTATTACGTTACTCTTTACTCGTTATTATTACTCTATTACTGGCTTTCCTGTAGCTCATCCAGTAGAGCTTTGCGTTAGCAACACCAAGGTCATGGGTTCGATTCCCAGGCAAGGCAAGAATTGACAAAAAAAATGTAAAATGTGTACCTTCAAAATGTAATGAACGTCTTCCAAATTCATAAGTGTAAATGTACTCAAACTATAGCAACTCTCTACCCAACATTCTACTATTGTGAAAACACCCTACTGGCCTCACTAAATAATCTTCAAATAACATTTGAGTTTTCTCCAAAAACGTCTCACTTTCATGTAACTGCAATACAGGCATGATAGTAAAGTACTAAGACTGGCCTTCCTAAAGCATCCTCTAATAACAATTGAGTGTTTCAAAAAAAGGTCCCCAATTCACGTTACATCCTGGTTAGAACCAACTTACTTTCGGTGAGGAGTCAGGATTTGGCAGTGGGATGCTACAGTAGAACAGATGTGTTCTGTCTTGATAAAACAGTCCATAAGGAAAGGCAGCAAATAATCTTCCAAAAAGGTCTCACTTTCATGTAACTGCGCATGTAAATCGGTCCATAAGGAAAGGCAGCAAATTCTGAGGGGGTCAAAATGCCCCTCAGAATGAGCTACCATCTGAATTGCATTACAGTTTAATCAAACTATGGCAATTTTCTCCCACATATTCTGCTAGTGTGAAAACACACTACTGGCCTCACTAAATACTCTTCCAATAACAATTGAATTTTTTCAAAAAGGTCTCACTTTCATGTAACTTCAAAACAGGCATGTGAATAAAGATCTAAGACTGGCCTTCCTGAAGCATTCAAAAAACTGTCCCCAATTCACATTACATGCTGGCTAGAACCCACTTAGTTGCGGTGGAGAGTCAGGATTTGGCTATGGGATGTCACAGTAGAACAGATGTGTTCCAGCTTGATTAAGCGGTCCTTAAGGAAAGGCAGCAAATTCTGAGGGGGTCAAAATGACCCTTAGAATGAGCTACCACCTGTACAGGCAGCAAATTCTGAGGGGGTCAACATGCCCCTCAGAATGAGCTACCACCTGTATAGGCAGCAAATTCTGAGGGGGTCAAAATGCCCCTCAGAATGAGCTACCACCTGTATAGGCAGCATATTCTGAGGGGGTCAAAATGCCCCTCAGAATGAGCTACCACCTGTATAGGCAGCAAATTCTGAGGGGGTCAAAATGCCCCTCAGAATGAGCTACCACCTGAATTGCATTACAGTTTACTCAAACTATAGCACTTTTCTCCCACGTATTCTGCTAGTGTGAAAACACCCTACTGGCCTCACTAAATAATCTTCCAATAACAATTGAGTTTTTCCAAAAAGGTACACTTTCATGTAACTGCAATACAGGCATGTGAGTAAAGAACTAAGACTGGCGTTCCTAAAGCATCCTCTAAAATCAATCGAATGTTTAAAAAAAAAGTCTCCAATTCACATGTCATCCTGGCTAGAACCCACTTAGTTGCGGTGGGGAGTCAGGATTTGGCTATGTGACGCCAGAGTAGAACAGATGTGTTCCAGCTTGATTAAGTGGTCCATAAGGAAAGGCAGCAAATTCTGAGGGGGTCAAAATGCCCCTCAGAATGAGCTACCACCTGTATAGGCAGCAAATTCTGAGGGGGTCAAAATGCCCCTCAGAATGAGCTACCACCTGTACAGGCAGCAAATTCTGAGGGGGTCAAAATGCCCCTCAGAATGAGCTACCACCTGAATTGCATTACAGTTTACTCAAACTATAGCACTTTTCTCCCACGTATTCTGCTAGTGTGAAAACACCCTACTGGCCTCACTAAATAATCTTCCAATAACAATTGAGTTTTTCCAAAAAGGTACACTTTCATGTAACTGCAATACAGGCATGTGAGTAAAGAACTAAGACTGGCGTTCCTAAAGCATCCTCTAAAAACAATCGAATGTTTAAAAAAAAGTCTCCAATTCACATGACATCCTGGCTAGAACCCACTTAGTTGTGGTGGGGAGTCAGGATTTGGCCATGGGACACCACAGTAGAACAGATGTGTTCCAGCTTGATTAAGTGGTCCATAAGGAAAGGCAGCAAATTCTGAGGGGGTCAAAATGCCCCTCAGAATGAGCTACCACCTGTATAGGCAGCAAATTCTGAGGGGGTCAAAATGCCCCTCAGAATGAGCTACCACCTGTACAGGCAGCAAATTCTGAGGGGGTCAAAATGCCCCTCAGAATGAGCTACCACATGAATTGCATTACAGTTTACTCAAACTATAGCACTTTTCGCCCACGTATTCTGCTAGTGTGAAAACACCCTACTGGCCTCACTAAATAATCTTCCAATAACAATTGAATTTTTTCAAAAAGGTCTCACTTTCATGTAACTTCAATACAGGCATGTGAATAAAGAACTAAGACTGGCCTTCCTAAAGCATACTCTAATAATAATTGAGTGTTTCAAAAAACTGTCCCCAATTCCAATTACATGCTGGCTAGAACCCACTTAGTTGCGGTGGAGAGTCAGGATTTGGCTATGGGACACCACAGTAGAACAGATGTGTTCCAGCTTGATTAAGCGGTCCATAAGGAAAGGCAGCAAATTCTGAGGGGTTCAAAATGACCCTCAGAATGAGCTACCACCTGTACAGGCAGCAAATTCTGAGGGGGTCAAAATGCCCCTCAGAATGAGCTACCACCTTAATTGCATCACAGTTTAATCAAACTATAGCAATTTTCTCCCACATATTCTGCTAGTGTGAAAACACACTACTGGCCTCACTAAATACTCTTCCAATAACAATTGAATTTTTTCAAAAACATCTCACTTTCATGTAACTTCAATATAGGCATGTGAATAAAGAACTAAGACTGGCCTTCCTAAAGCATACTCTAATAATAATTGAGTGTTTCAAAAAACTGTCCCCAATTCCAATTACATGCTGGCTAGAACCCAATTAGTTGCGGTGGGGAGTCAGGATTTGGCTATTGCATGCCAGAGTAGAACAGATGTGTTCCAGCTTGATTAAGTGGTCCATAAGGAAAGGCAGCAAATTCTGAGGGGGTCAAAATGCCCCTCAGAATCAGCTACCACCTGTATACGCAGCAAATTCTGAGGGGGTCAAAATGCCCCTCAGAATGAGCTACCACCTGTACAGGCAGCAAATTCTGAGGGGGTCAAAATGCCCCTCAGAATGAGCTACCACCTGTATAGGCAGCAAATTCTGAGGGGATCAAAATGCCCCTCAGAATGAGCTACCACCTGAATTGCATTACAGTTTAATCAAACTATGGCAATTTTCTCCCACATATTCTGCTAGTGTGAAAACACACGACTGGCCTCACTAAATACTCTTCCAATAACAATTGAATTTTTTCAAAAAGGTCTCACTTTCATGTAACTTCAAAACAGGCATGTGAATAAAGATCTAAGACTGGCCTTCCTGAAGCATTCATAAAACTGTCCCCAATTCACATTACATGCTGGCTAGAACCCACTTAGTTGCGGTGGAGAGTCAGGATTTGGCTATGGGATGTCACAGTAGAACAGATGTGTTCCAGCTTGATTAAGCGGTCCTTAAGGAAAGGCAGCAAATTCTGAGGGGGTCAAAATGCCCCTCAGAATGACCTACCACCTGTATAGGCAGCAAATTCTGAGGGGGTCAAAATGCCCCTCAGAATGAGCTACCACCTGTATAGGCAGCAAATTCTGAGGGGGTCAAAATGCCCCTCAGAATGAGCTACCACCTGAATTGCATTACAGTTTAATCAAACTATAGCAATTTTCTCTCACATATTCTGCTAGTGTGAAAACACACTACTGGCCTCACTAAATACTCTTCCAATAACAATTGAGTTTTTTCAAAAAGGTCTCACTTTCATGTAACTTCAATACAGGCATGTGAATAAAGAACTAAGACTGGCCTTCCTAAAGCATACTCTAATAATAATTGAGTGTTTCAAAAAACTGTCCCCAATTCCAATTACATGATGGCTAGAACCCACTTAGTTGCGGTGGAGAGTCAGGATTTGGCTATGGGACGCCACAGTAGAACAGATGTGTTCCAGCTTGATTAAGCGGTCCATAAGGAAAGGCAGCAAATTCTGAGGGGGTCAAAATGCCCCTCAGAATGAGCTACCACCTTAATTGCATCACAGTTTAATCAAACTATAACAATTTTCTCCCACATATTCTGCTAGTGTGAAAACACCCTACTGGCCTCACTAAATAATCTTCCAATAACAATTGAGTTTTTCCAAAAAGGTACACTTTCATGTAACTGCAATACAGGCATGTAAGTAAAGATCTAAGACTGGCGTTCCTAAAGCATCCTCTAATAACAATCGAATGTTTAAAAAAATTCTCCAATTCACGTTACATCCTGGCTAGAACCCACTTAGTTGCGGTGGGGAGTCAGGATTTGGCTATGGGACGCCAGAGTAGAACAGATGTGTTCCAGCTTGATTAAGTGGTCCATAAGGAAAGGCAGCAAATTCTGAGGGGGTCAAAATGCCCCTCAGAATGAGCTACCACCTGAATTGCATTACAGTTTACTCAAACTATAGCACTTTTCTCCCACGTATTCTGCTAGTGTGAAAACACCCTACTGGCCTCACTAAATAATCTTCCAATAACAATTGAGTTTTTCCAAAAAGGTACACTTTCATGTAACTGCAATACAGGCATGTGAGTAAAGAACTAAGACTGGCGTTCCTAAAGCATCCTCTAATAACAATCGAAAGTTTAAAGGGGGGGTGAAACACTCAGTTTCAGTCAGTGTCATGTCAATCTTGAGTACCTATAGAGTAGCATTGCATCCTGCATATCTCCGAAAAGTCTTTATTTTTTTTATAATTATATAAGAAAGATGCGCTGTTCCGAGTCTTTCCGAAAAAAGCCGAGCGGGTGGGGGCGTGTCATGTGAGCGGAGCTAAATAATGACGTGTGCAGCAGCGTGCTGCAGTGAGGAAAGTGAGTCGCTCTGTGAGGAAAGTGATTCGCTCTGTGAGGAAAGTGATTCGCTCAGTGAGGAAAGTGATTCGCCCGCCGCGTGAGGAAAGTGATTCGCTCTGTGAGGAAAGTGATTCGCTCAGTGAGGAAAGTGATTCGCCCGCCGCATGAGGAAAGTGAGTCGCTCTGTGAGGAAAGTGATTCGCTCTGTGAGGAAAGTGATTCGCTCAGTGAGGAAAGTGATTCGCCCGCCGCGTGAGGAAAGTGAGTCGCTCTGTGAGGAAAGTGATTGGCTCAGTGAGGAAAGTGATTCGCCTGCCGCGTGAGGAAAGTGAGTCGCTCTGTGAGGAAAGTGATTCGCCCGTCGCGTGAGGAAAGTGCTAATACAGATCGACCGCCGGCCTATCAGTGGGTAAGTCAGTAGCTACTGGTTATATCACCTGTTTAGCATCCTACAAGCCAGCGCTTTGATGGGCGTAGCCTGTTGCTTTCGCTCTCTCCCTCGCTCTCTCTCACGCGCTTCCGGTAGAATTGTCTGTAAGGCCCATACAAGGAAATTCCGCCCCCGTTAACGTCAAAGAGGACGCATGATCTCAAAAAACTTGCCGAAACTTATGACTAACCGGAAGTAGTATTTTTGACAAAGAAATACTCCCATCAAACGTCCACCTTAACTTTTGAAACTTTGTCTATGTTTAGTATGGGATTCCAAGTCTTTAACAGTGTAAAAAGATCAGTATGCATGAAACAGCATTTCACCCCCCCTTTAAAAAAAGAGTCTCCAATTCACCTTAGATCCTGGCTAGAACCCACTTAGTTGCGGTGGGAAGTCAGGATTTGGCCATGGGACGCTACAGTATAACACATTTTTCTGGCTTGATAAATCGGTCCATATGGAAAGGCAGCAAATTCTGAGGGGGTCAAAATGCCCCTCAGAATGAGCTACCACCTGAATTGCATTACAGTTTACTCAAACTATAGCAATTTTCTCCCACATATTCTGCTAGTGTGAAAACACCCTACTGGCCTCACTAAATAATCTTCCAAAAAGGTCTCACTTTCAGGTAGCTGCAATACAGGCATGTGAGTAAAGAACTAAGACTGGCCTTCCTAAAACAACCTTTAATAACAATCAAATGTTTAAAAATATCTTCCCCAATTCATGTTACATCCTGGCTAGAACCCACTTGGTTTCGGTGGGGAGCTAGGATTTGACCACGGTACGCTACAGAAGAACAGATGTGTTCTGACTTGATAAATCGGTCCATATGGAAAGGCAGCAAATTCTGAGGGGGTCAAAATGCCCCTCAGAATGAGCTACCACATGTATTACGTTACTCTTTACTCGTTATTATTACTCTATTACTGGCTTTCCTGTAGCTCATCCAGTAGAGCTTTGCGTTAGCAACACCAAGGTCATGGGTTCGATTCCCAGGCAAGGCAAGAATTGACAAAAAAAATGTAAAATGTGTACCTTCAAAATGTAATGAACGTCTTCCAAATTCATAAGTGTAAATGTACTCAAACTATAGCAACTCTCTACCCAACATTCTACTATTGTGAAAACACCCTACTGGCCTCACTAAATAATCTTCAAATAACATTTGAGTTTTCTCCAAAAACGTCTCACTTTCATGTAACTGCAATACAGGCATGATAGTAAAGTACTAAGACTGGCCTTCCTAAAGCATCCTCTAATAACAATTGAGTGTTTCAAAAAAAGGTCCCCAATTCACGTTACATCCTGGTTAGAACCAACTTACTTTCGGTGAGGAGTCAGGATTTGGCAGTGGGATGCTACAGTAGAACAGATGTGTTCTGTCTTGATAAAACAGTCCATAAGGAAAGGCAGCAAATAATCTTCCAAAAAGGTCTCACTTTCATGTAACTGCGCATGTAAATCGGTCCATAAGGAAAGGCAGCAAATTCTGAGGGGGTCAAAATGCCCCTCAGAATGAGCTACCATCTGAATTGCATTACAGTTTAATCAAACTATGGCAATTTTCCAAGAAGTCCTCGCTGCAGCCTGTAGCACGATGACGTATTGGATCAGATCCAACACGTACTGGACACGCATGCGCGGTGGTTTCATTCACAATTCGATGACGTCATATACGCATGCGCAGTAGAGTTTGAATGCACAGTTAAAGAGTTTTGCTGGATAGATAAATACTCAAACCGCTCGCGCAAAAATAATGTTTAATAACATGCTCACGCCATCAGGACACGTTTTGCATTTTCCCTTGAATGTGTAGGGTACTGGTATTTTAAGTTCTTTACAGATCGTGTTGCATTGTACATTGAGGATAAACATTACAGAGACAATTACTTGAATAATTTTTCCTTCCACTCAACAGCAAGTGTGATCAGAATATATTAAAATTGTAACTGTTTTGCATGCATGTACAGCGAAACTAGGATAATTTAAGCATCACATTTATGAAAAGATGATTTATTCATCTTACTTAATACTATTTATCAGTAATACAACTACACAGGTTAGATCATCTATATACAATATTGATCATACATGTCACTTAAGACCAGCGCATACGCATTATAAGTTAACCCAGAGATCGGTATGAATGACGTCGCCATAACGATCCACCATCCAGTACGTATTGGATCTGATCCAGCAACGTCATCGTGCTACAGGCTGCAGCGAGGGGTGTCTCCAATTTTCTCCCACATATTCTGCTAGTGTGAAAACACACTACTGGCCTCACTAAATACTCTTCCAATAACAATTGAATTTTTTCAAAAAGGTCTCACTTTCATGTAACTTCAAAACAGGCATGTGAATAAAGATCTAAGACTGGCCTTCCTGAAGCATTCAAAAAACTGTCCCCAATTCACATTACATGCTGGCTAGAACCCACTTAGTTGCGGTGGAGAGTCAGGATTTGGCTATGGGATGTCACAGTAGAACAGATGTGTTCCAGCTTGATTAAGCGGTCCTTAAGGAAAGGCAGCAAATTCTGAGGGGGTCAAAATGACCCTTAGAATGAGCTACCACCTGTACAGGCAGCAAATTCTGAGGGGGTCAACATGCCCCTCAGAATGAGCTACCACCTGTATAGGCAGCAAATTCTGAGGGGGTCAAAATGCCCCTCAGAATGAGCTACCACCTGTATAGGCAGCATATTCTGAGGGGGTCAAAATGCCCCTCAGAATGAGCTACCACCTGTATAGGCAGCAAATTCTGAGGGGGTCAAAATGCCCCTCAGAATGAGCTACCACCTGAATTGCATTACAGTTTACTCAAACTATAGCACTTTTCTCCCACGTATTCTGCTAGTGTGAAAACACCCTACTGGCCTCACTAAATAATCTTCCAATAACAATTGAGTTTTTCCAAAAAGGTACACTTTCATGTAACTGCAATACAGGCATGTGAGTAAAGAACTAAGACTGGCGTTCCTAAAGCATCCTCTAAAATCAATCGAATGTTTAAAAAAAAGTCTCCAATTCACATGACATCCTGGCTAGAACCCACTTAGTTGCGGTGGGGAGTCAGGATTTGGCTATGTGACGCCAGAGTAGAACAGATGTGTTCCAGCTTGATTAAGTGGTCCATAAGGAAAGGCAGCAAATTCTGAGGGGGTCAAAATGCCCCTCAGAATGAGCTACCACCTGTATAGGCAGCAAATTCTGAGGGGGTCAAAATGCCCCTCAGAATGAGCTACCATCTGTACAGGCAGCAAATTCTGAGGGGGTCAAAATGCCCCTCAGAATGAGCTACCACCTGAATTGCATTACAGTTTACTCAAACTATAGCACTTTTCTCCCACGTATTCTGCTAGTGTGAAAACACCCTACTGGCCTCACTAAATAATCTTCCAATAACAATTGAGTTTTTCCAAAAAGGTACACTTTCATGTAACTGCAATACAGGCATGTGAGTAAAGAACTAAGACTGGCGTTCCTAAAGCATCCTCTAAAAACAATCGAATGTTTAAAAAAAAGTCTCCAATTCACATGACATCCTGGCTAGAACCCACTTAGTTGTGGTGGGGAGTCAGGATTTGGCCATGGGACACCACAGTAGAACAGATGTGTTCCAGCTTGATTAAGTGGTCCATAAGGAAAGGCAGCAAATTCTGAGGGGGTCAAAATGCCCCTCAGAATGAGCTACCACCTGTATAGGCAGCAAATTCTGAGGGGGTCAAAATGCCCCTCAGAATGAGCTACCACCTGTACAGGCAGCAAATTCTGAGGGGGTCAAAATGCCCCTCAGAATGAGCTACCACATGAATTGCATTACAGTTTACTCAAACTATAGCACTTTTCGCCCACGTATTCTGCTAGTGTGAAAACACCCTACTGGCCTCACTAAATAATCTTCCAATAACAATTGAATTTTTTCAAAAAGGTCTCACTTTCATGTAACTTCAATACAGGCATGTGAATAAAGAACTAAGACTGGCCTTCCTAAAGCATACTCTAATAATAATTGAGTGTTTCAAAAAACTGTCCCCAATTCCAATTACATGCTGGCTAGAACCCACTTAGTTGCGGTGGAGAGTCAGGATTTGGCTATGGGACACCACAGTAGAACAGATGTGTTCCAGCTTGATTAAGCGGTCCATAAGGAAAGGCAGCAAATTCTGAGGGGTTCAAAATGACCCTCAGAATGAGCTACCACCTGTACAGGCAGCAAATTCTGAGGGGGTCAAAATGCCCCTCAGAATGAGCTACCACCTTAATTGCATCACAGTTTAATCAAACTATAGCAATTTTCTCCCACATATTCTGCTAGTGTGAAAACACACTACTGGCCTCACTAAATACTCTTCCAATAACAATTGAATTTTTTCAAAAACATCTCACTTTCATGTAACTTCAATATAGGCATGTGAATAAAGAACTAAGACTGGCCTTCCTAAAGCATACTCTAATAATAATTGAGTGTTTCAAAAAACTGGCCCCAATTCCAATTACATGCTGGCTAGAACCCAATTAGTTGCGGTGGGGAGTCAGGATTTGGCTATTGCATGCCAGAGTAGAACAGATGTGTTCCAGCTTGATTAAGTGGTCCATAAGGAAAGGCAGCAAATTCTGAGGGGGTCAAAATGCCCCTCAGAATCAGCTACCACCTGTATACGCAGCAAATTCTGAGGGGGTCAAAATGCCCCTCAGAATGAGCTACCACCTGTACAGGCAGCAAATTCTGAGGGGGTCAAAATGCCCCTCAGAATGAGCTACCACCTGTATAGGCAGCAAATTCTGAGGGGATCAAAATGCCCCTCAGAATGAGCTACCACCTGAATTGCATTACAGTTTAATCAAACTATGGCAATTTTCTCCCACATATTCTGCTAGTGTGAAAACACACGACTGGCCTCACTAAATACTCTTCCAATAACAATTGAATTTTTTCAAAAAGGTCTCACTTTCATGTAACTTCAAAACAGGCATGTGAATAAAGATCTAAGACTGGCCTTCCTGAAGCATTCATAAAACTGTCCCCAATTCACATTACATGCTGGCTAGAACCCACTTAGTTGCGGTGGAGAGTCAGGATTTGGCTATGGGATGTCACAGTAGAACAGATGTGTTCCAGCTTGATTAAGCGGTCCTTAAGGAAAGGCAGCAAATTCTGAGGGGGTCAAAATGCCCCTCAGAATGACCTACCACCTGTATAGGCAGCAAATTCTGAGGGGGTCAAAATGCCCCTCAGAATGAGCTACCACCTGTATAGGCAGCAAATTCTGAGGGGGTCAAAATGCCCCTCAGAATGAGCTACCACCTGAATTGCATTACAGTTTAATCAAACTATAGCAATTTTCTCTCACATATTCTGCTAGTGTGAAAACACACTACTGGCCTCACTAAATACTCTTCCAATAACAATTGAGTTTTTTCAAAAAGGTCTCACTTTCATGTAACTTCAATACAGGCATGTGAATAAAGAACTAAGACTGGCCTTCCTAAAGCATACTCTAATAATAATTGAGTGTTTCAAAAAACTGTCCCCAATTCCAATTACATGATGGCTAGAACCCACTTAGTTGCGGTGGAGAGTCAGGATTTGGCTATGGGACGCCACAGTAGAACAGATGTGTTCCAGCTTGATTAAGCGGTCCATAAGGAAAGGCAGCAAATTCTGAGGGGGTCAAAATGCCCCTCAGAATGAGCTACCACCTTAATTGCATCACAGTTTAATCAAACTATAACAATTTTCTCCCACATATTCTGCTAGTGTGAAAACACCCTACTGGCCTCACTAAATAATCTTCCAATAACAATTGAGTTTTTCCAAAAAGGTACACTTTCATGTAACTGCAATACAGGCATGTAAGTAAAGATCTAAGACTGGCGTTCCTAAAGCATCCTCTAATAACAATCGAATGTTTAAAAAAATTCTCCAATTCACGTTACATCCTGGCTAGAACCCACTTAGTTGCGGTGGGGAGTCAGGATTTGGCTATGGGACGCCAGAGTAGAACAGATGTGTTCCAGCTTGATTAAGTGGTCCATAAGGAAAGGCAGCAAATTCTGAGGGGGTCAAAATGCCCCTCAGAATGAGCTACCACCTGAATTGCATTACAGTTTACTCAAACTATAGCACTTTTCTCCCACGTATTCTGCTAGTGTGAAAACACCCTACTGGCCTCACTAAATAATCTTCCAATAACAATTGAGTTTTTCCAAAAAGGTACACTTTCATGTAACTGCAATACAGGCATGTGAGTAAAGAACTAAGACTGGCGTTCCTAAAGCATCCTCTAAAAACAACCGAATGTTTAAAAAAAAGTCTCCAATTCACATGACATCCTGTCTAGAACCCACTTAGTTGCGGTGGGGAGTCAGGATTTGGCCATGGGACACCACAGTAGAACAGAAGTGTTCCAGCTTGATTAAGTGGTCCATAAGGAAAGGCAGCAAATTCTGAGGGGGTCAAAATGCCCCTCAGAATGAGCTACCACCTGAATTGCATTACAGTTTAATCAAACTATAGCAATTTTCTCTCACATATTCTGCTAGTGTGAAAACACACAACTGGCCTCACTAAATACTCTTCCAATAACAATTGAGTTTTTTCAAAAAGGTCTCACTTTCATGTAACTTCAATACAGGCATGTGAATAAAGAACTAAGACTGGCCTTCCTAAAGCATACTCTAATAATAATTGAGTGTTTCAAAAAACTGTCCCCAATTCCAATTACATGCTGGCTAGAACCCACTTAGTTGCGGTCGAGAGTCAGGATTTGGCTATGGGATACCACAGTAGAACAGATGTGTTCCAGCTTGATTAAGCGGTCCATAAGGAAAGGCAGCAAATTCTGAGGGGGTCAAAATGACCCTCAGAATGAGCTACCACCTGTACAGGCAGCAAATTCTGAGGGGGTCAAAATGACCCTCAGAATGAGCTACCACCTTAATTGCATCACAGTTTAATCAAACTATAGCAATTTTCTCCCACATATTCTGCTAGTGTGAAAACACACTACTGGCCTCACTAAATAATCTTCCAATAACAATTGAGTTTTTTCCAAAAAGGTCTCACTTTCATGTAACTTCAATACAGGCATGTGAATAAAGAATTAAGACTGACCTTCCTAAAGCATCCTCTAATAACTATCGAATGTTTAAAAAAATTCTCCAATTCACATTACGGCCTGGCTAGAACCCACTTAGTTGCGGTGGGGAGTCAGGATTTGACTATGGGACGCCAGAGTAGAACAGATGTGTTCCAGCTTGATTAAGTGGTCCATAAGGAAAGGCAGCAAATTCTGAGGGGGTCAAAATGCCCCTCAGAATCAGCTACCACCTGTATAGGCAGCAAATTCTGAGGGGGTCAAAATGCCCCTCCGAATGAGCTACCACCTGAATTGCATTACAGTTTACTCAAACTATAGCACTTTTCTCCCACGTATTCTGCTAGTGTGAAAACACCCTACTGGCCTCACTAAATAATCTTCCAATAACAATTGAGTTTTTCCAAAAAGTTACACTTTCATGTAACTGCAATACAGGCATGTGAGTAAAGAACTAAGACTGGCGTTCCTAAAGCATCCTCTAAAAACAATCGAATGTTTAAAAAAAAGTCTCTAATTCACATGACATCCTGGCTAGAACGCACTTAGTTGTGGTGGGGAGTCAGGATTTGGCCATGGGACACCACAGTAGAACAGATGTGTTCCAGCTTGATTAAGTGGTCCATAAGGAAAGGCAGCAAATTCTGAGGGGGTCAAAATGCCCCTCAGAATGAGCTACCACCTGTATAGGCAGCAAATTCTGAGGCGGTCAAAATGCCCCTCAGACTGAGCTGCCACCTGAATTGCATTACAGTTTAATCAAACTATAGCAATTTTCTCCCACATATTCTGCTAGTGTGAAAACACACTACTGGCCTCACTAAATACTCTTCCAATAACAATTGAATTTTTTCAAAAAGGTCTCACTTTCATGTAACTTCAAAACAGGCATGTGAATAAAGATCTAAGACTGGCCTTCCTGAAGCATTCAAAAAACTGTCCCCAATTCACATTACATGCTGGCTAGAACCCACTTAGTTGCGGTGGAGAGTCAGGATTTGGCTATGGGATGTCACAGTAGAACAGATGTGTTCCAGCTTGATTAAGCGGTCCTTAAGGAAAGGCAGCAAATTCTGAGGGGGTCAAAATGACCCTTAGAATGAGCTACCACCTGTACAGGCAGCAAATTCTGAGGGGGTCAAAATGCCCCTCAGAATGAGCTACCACCTGTATAGGCAGCAAATTCTGAGGGGGTCAAAATGCCCCTCAGAATGAGCTACCACCTGAATTGCATTACAGTTTACTCAAACTATAGCACTTTTCTCCCACGTATTCTGCTAGTGTGAAAACACCCTACTGGCCTCACTAAATAATCTTCCAATAACAATTGAGTTTTTCCAAAAAGGTACACTTTCATGTAACTGCAATACAGGCATGTGAGTAAAGAACTAAGACTGGCGTTCCTAAAGCATCCTCTAAAAACAATCGAATGTTTAAAAAAAAGTCTCCAATTCACATGACATCCTGGCTAGAACCCACTTAGTTGTGGTGGGGAGCCAGGATTTGGCCATGGGACACCACAGTAGAACAGATGTGTTCCAGCTTGATTAAGTGGTCCATAAGGAAAGGCAGCAAATTCTGAGGGGGTCAAAATGCCCCTCAGAATGAGCTACCACCTGTATGGGCAGCAAATTCTGAGGGGGTCAAAATGCCCCTCAGAATGAGCTACCACCTGAATTGCATTACAGTTTAATCAAACTATAGCAATTTTCTCTCACATATTCTGCTAGTGTGAAAACACACTACTGGCCTCACTAAATACTCTTCCAATAACAATTGAGTTTTTTCAAAAAGGTCTCACTTTCATGTAACTTCAATACAGGCATGTGAATAAAGAACTAAGACTGACCTTCCTAAAGCATACTCTAATAATAATTGAGTGTTTCAAAAAACTGTCCCCAATTCCAATTACATGCTGGCTAGAACCCACTTAGTTGCGGTCGAGAGTCAGGATTTGGCTATGGGACACCACAGTAGAACAGATGTGTTCCAGCTTGATTAAGCGGTCCATTAGGAAAGGCAGCAAATTCTGAGGGGGTCAAAATTACCCTCAGAATGAGCTACCACCTGTACAGGCAGCAAATTCTGAGGGGGTCAAAATGCCCCTCAGAATGAGCTACCACCTTAATTGCATCACAGTTTAATCAAACTATAGCAATTTTCTCCCACATATTCTGCTAGTGTGAAAACACACTACGGGCCTCACTAAATAATCTTCCAATAACTATTGAGTTTTTTCCAAAAAGGTCTCACTTTGATGTAACTTCAATACAGGCATGTGAATAAAGAATTAAGACTGACCTTCCTAAAGCATCCTCTAATAACAATCGAATGTTTAAAAAAATTCTCCAATTCACGTTACGGCCCGGCTAGAACCCAATTAGTTGCGGTGGGGAGTCAGGATTTGGCTATGGGACGCCAGAGTAGAACAGATGTGTTTCAGCTTGATTAAGTGGTCCATATGGAAAGGCAGCAAATTCTGAGGGGGTCAAAATGCCCCTCAGAATCAGCTACCACCTGTATAGGCAGCAAATTCTGAGGGGGTCAAAATGCCCCTCAGAATGAGCTACCACCTGTACAGGCAGCAAATTCTGAGGGGGTCAAAATGCCCCTCAGAATGAGCTACCACCTGAATTGCATTACAGTTTAATCAAACTATGGCAATTTTCTCCCACATATTCTGCTAGTGTGAAAACACACGACTGGCCTCACTAAATACTCTTCCAATAACAATTGAATTTTTTCAAAAAGGTCTCACTTTCATGTAACTTCAAAACAGGCATGTGAATAAAGATCTAAGACTGGCCTTCCTGAAGCATTCAAAAAACTGTCCCCAATTCACATTACATGCTGGCTAGAACCCACTTAGTTGCGGTGGAGAGTCAGGATTTGGCTATGGGATGTCACAGTAGAACAGATGTGTTCCAGCTTGATTAAGCGGTCCTTAAGGAAAGGCAGCAAATTCTGAGGGGGTCAAAATGACCCTTAGAATGAGCTACCACCTGTATAGGCAGCAAATTCTGAGGGGGTCAAAATGCCCCTCAGAATGAGCTACCACCTGTATGGGCAGCAAATTCTGAGGGGGTCATGAGCTACCACCTGAATTGCATTACAGTTTACTCAAACTATAGCACTTTTCTCCCACGTATTCTGCTAGTGTGAAAACACCCTACTGGCCTCACTAAATAATCTTCCAATAACAATTGAGTTTTTCCAAAAAGGTACACTTTCATGTAACTGCAATACAGGCATGTGAGTAAAGAACTAAGACTGGCGTTCCTAAAGCATCCTCTAAAAACAATCGAATGTTTAAAAAAAAGTCTCCAATTCACATGACATCCTGGCTAGAACCCACTAAGTTGTGGTGGGGAGTCAGGATTTGGCCATGGGACACCACAGTAGAACAGATGTGTTCCAGCTTGATTAAGTGGTCCATAAGGAAAGGCAGCAAATTCTGAGGGGGTCAAAATGCCCCTCAGAATGAGCTACCACCTGTATAGGCAGCAAATTCTGAGGGGGTCAAAATGCCCCTCAGACTGAGCTACCACCTGAATTGCATTACAGTTTAATCAAACTATAGCAATTTTCTCCCACATATTCTGCTAGTGTGAAAACACACTACTGGCCTCACTAAATACTCTTCCAATAACAATTGAATTTTTTCAAAAAGGTCTCACTTTCATGTAACTTCAATACAGGCATGTGAATAAAGAACTAAGACTGGCCTTCCTAAAGCATACTCTAATAATAATTGAGTGTTTCAAAAAACTGTCCCCAATTCTAATTACATGCTGGCTAGAACCCACTTAGTTGTGGTGGAGAGTCAGGATTTGGCTATGGGACGCCACAGTAGAACAGATGTGTTCCAGCTTGATTAAGCGGTCTATAAGGAAAGGCAGCAAATTCTGAGGGGGTCAAAATTACCCTCAGAATGAGCTACCACCTGTACAGGCAGCAAATTCTGAGGGGGTCAAAATGCCCCTCAGAATGAGCTACCACCTGTATAGGCAGCAAATTCTGAGGGGGTCAAAATGCCCCTCAGAATGAGCTACCACCTGAATTGCATTACAGTTTACTCAAACTATAGCACTTTTCTCCCACGTATTCTGCTAGTGTGAAAACACCCTACTGGCCTCACTAAATAAACTTCCAATAACAATTGAGTTTTTCCAAAAAGGTACACTTTCATGTAACTGCAATACAGGCATGTGAGTAAAAAACTAAGACTGAAGTTCCTAAAGCATCCTCTAATAACAATCGAATGTTTAAAAAAAAAAGTCTCCAATTCACGTTACGTTACATCCTGGCTAGAACCCACTTAGTTGCGGTGGGAAGTCAGGATTTGGCCATGGGATGCTACAGTAGAACACATTTTTCTGGCTTGATAAATCGGTCCATATGGAAAGGCAGCAAATTCTGAGGGGGTCAAAATGCCCCTCAGAATGAGCTACCACCTGAATTGCATTACAGTTTAATCAAACTATAGCAATTTTCTCCGACATATTCTGCTAGTGTGAAAACACACTACTGGCCTCACTAAATAATCTTCCAATAACAATTGAGTTTTTTCCAAAAAGATCTCACTTTCATGTAACTTCAATACAGGCATGTGAATAAAGAACTAAGACTGGCCATCCTAAAGCATCCTCTAATAAAAATTAAGAGTGTTTCAAAAAACTGCCCCCAATTAACATTGCATGCTGGCTAGAACCCACTTAAATGCGTTGGGGAGTAGGGATTTGGCTATGGGATGCCACAGTAGAACAGATGTGTTCCAGCTCGATTAAGCGGTCCATAAGAAAAGGCAGCAAATTCTGAGGGGGTCAAAATGCCCCTCAGAATGAGCTACCACCTGAATTGCATTACAGTTTACTCAAACTATAGCACTTTTCTCCCACATATTCTGCTAGTGTGAAAACACCCTACTGGCCTCACTAAATAATCTTCCAATAACAATTGAGTTTTTCCAAAAAGGTACACTTTCATGTAACTGCAATACAGGCATGTGAGTAAAGATCTAAGACTGACCTTCTTAAAGCATCCTCTAATAATAATTGAGTGTTTCAAAAAGCTGTCTCCAATTCACGTTACATCGTGGATAGAACCCACTTAGTTCCTTCCAAGGATTTCAAGGATTTGGCCATGGGACACCACAGTAGAACAGATGTGTTCCAGCATGATTAAGCGGTCCATATGGAAAGGAAGCAAATTCTGAGGGGGTCAAAATGCCCCTCAGAATGAGCTACCACCTGAATTGCATTACAGTTTAATCAAACTATAGCAATTTTCTCTCACATATTCTGCTAGTGTGAAAACACACTACTGGCCTCACTAAATACTCTTCCAATAACAATTGAATTTTTTCAAAAAGGTCTCACTTTCATGTAACTGCAATACAGGCATGTGAGTAAAGAACTAAGACTGGCCTTCCTAAAGCATACTCTAATAATAATTGAGTGTTTCAAAAAAGTGTCCCCAATTCACAATACATGCTGGCTAGAACCCACTTAGTTGCGGTGGAGAGTCAGGATTTGGCTATGGGATGCCACAGTAGAACAGATGTGTTCCAGCTTGATTAAGTGGTCCATAAGGAAAGGCAGCAAATTCTGAGGGGGTCAAAATGCCCCTCAGAATGAGCTACCACCTGTATAGGCAGCAAATTCTGAGGGGGTCAAAATGCCCCTCAGAATGAGCTACCACATGTATTGCATTACAGTTTACTCAAACTATAGCAACTCTCTCCCAGATTTTCTGCTAGTGTGAAAACACACTACTGGCCTCACTAAATACTCTTCCAATAACAATTGAATTTTTCCAAAAAGGTCTCACTTTCATGTAACTTCAATACAGGCATGTAAATAAAGAACTAAGACTGGCCTTCCTAAAGCATTCTCTAATAAAAATTGAGTGTTTTAAAAAACTGTCCCCAATTCACATTGCATGCTGGCTAGAACCCACTTAGTTGCGATGGGGAGTAGGGATTTGGCTATGGGACGCCACAGTAGAACTGATATGTTCCAGCTTGATGAATCGGTCCATAAGAAAATGCAGCAAATTCTGAGGGGGTCAAAATGCCCCTCAGATTGAGCTACCACCTGTACAGGCAGCAAATTCTGAGGGGGTCAAAATGCCCCTCAGAATGAGCTACCACCTGAATTGCATTACAGTTTACTCAAACTATAGCAATTTTCTCCCAAATATTCTGCTAGTGTGAAAACACCCTACTGGCCTCACTAAATAATCTTCCAAAAAGGTCTCACTTTCATGTAGCTGCAATACAGGCATGTGAGTAAAGAACTAAGACTGGCCTTCCTAAAACAACCTCTAATGACAATCAAATGTTTAAAAATATCTTCCCCAATTCATGTTACATCCTGGCTAGAACCCACTTGGTTTCGGTGGGGAGCTAGGATTTGACCACGGTACGCTACAGAAGAACGGATGTGTTCTGACTTGATAAATCGGTCCATATGGAAAGGCAGCAAATTCTGAGGGGGTCAAAATGCCCCTCAGAATGAGCTACCACATGTATTACGTTACTCTTTACTCGTTATTATTACTCTATTACTGGCTTTCCTGTAGCTCATCCAGTTGAGCTTTGCGTTAGCAACACCAAGGTCATGGGTTCGATTCCCAGGCAAGGCAAGAATTGACAAAAAAAATGTAAAATGTGTACCTTCAAAATGTAATGAACGTCTTCCAAATTCATAAATGTAAATGTACTCAAACTATAGCAACTCTCTCCCCAACATTCTACTATTGTGAAAACACCCTACTGGCCTCACTAAATAATCTTCAAATAACATTTGAGTTTTCTCCAAAAACGTCTCACTTTCATGTAACTGCAATACAGGCATGATAGTAAAGTACTAAGACTGGCCTTCCTAAAGCATCCTCTAATAACAATTGAGTGTTTCAAAAAAAGGTCCCCAATTCACGTTACATCCTGGTTAGAACCCACTTACTTTCGGTGAGGAGTCAGGATTTGGCAGTGGGATGCTACAGTAGAACAGATGTGTTCTGTCTTGATAAAACAGTCCATAAGGAAAGGCAGCAAATAATCTTCCAAAAAGGTCTCACTTTCATGTAACTGCGCATGTAAATCGGTCCATAAGGAAAGGCAGCAAATTCTGAGGGGGTCAAAATGCCCCTCAGAATGAGCTACCACCTGTATAGGCAGCAAATTCTGAGGGGATCAAAATGCCCCTCAGAATGAGCTACCACCTGAATTGCATTACAGTTTAATCAAACTATGGCAATTTTCTCCCACATATTCTGCTAGTGTGAAAACACACGACTGGCCTCACTAAATACTCTTCCAATAACAATTGAATTTTTTCAAAAAGGTCTCACTTTCATGTAACTTCAAAATAGGCATGTGAATAAAGATCTAAGAATGGCCTTCCTGAAGCATTCAAAAAACTGTCCCCAATTCACATTGCATGCTGGCTAGAACCCACTTAGTTGTGTTGGGGAGTAGGGATTTGGCTATGGGACGCCACAGTAGAACAGATGTGTTCCAGCTTGATTAAGCGGTCCATAAGAAAAGGCAGCAAATTCTGAGGGGGTCAAAACGCCCCTCAGAATGAGCTACCACCTGTATAGGCAGCAAATTCTGAGGGGGTCAAAATGCCCCTCAGAATGAGCTACCACCTGAATTGCAATACAGTTTAATCAAACTATAGCAATTTTCTCCCACATATTCTGCTAGTGTGAAAACACACTACTGGCCTCACTAAATAATCTTCCAATAACAATTGAGTTTTTTCCAAAAAGGTCTCACTTTCATGTAACTTCAATACAGGCATGTGAATAAAGAATTAAGACTGACCTTCCTAAAGCATCCTCTAATAACAATCGAATGTTTAAAAAAAATCTCCAATTCACGTTACATCCTGGCTAGAACCCACTTAGTTGCGGTGGGGAGTCAGGATTTGGCTATGGGACGCCAGAGTAGAACAGATGTGTTCCAGCTTGATTAAGTGGTCCATAAGAAAAGGCAGCAAATTCTGAGGGGGTCAAAATGCCCCTCAGAATGAGCTACCACCTGTATAGGCAGCAAATTCTGAGGGGGTCAAAATGCCCCTCAGAATGAGCTACCACCTGTACAGGCAGCAAATTCTGAGGGGGTCAAAATGCCCCTCAGAATGAGCTACCACCTGAATTGCATTACAGTTTACTCAAACTATAACACTTTTCTCCCACGTATTCTGCTAGTGTGAAAACACCCTACTGGCCTCACTAAATAATCTTCCAATAACAATTGAGTTTTTCCAAAAAGGTACACTTTCATGTAACTGCAATACAGGCATGTGAGTAAAGAACTAAGACTGGCGTTCCTAAAGCATCCTCTAAAAACAATCGAATGTTTAAAAAAAAGTCTCCAATTCACATGACATCCTGGCTAGAACCCACTTAGTTGTGGTGGGGAGTCAGGATTTGGCCATGGGACACCACAGTAGAACAGATGTGTTCCAGCTTGATTAAGTGGTCCATAAGGAAAGGCAGCAAATTCTGAGGGGGTCAAAATGCCCCTCAGAATGAGCTACCACCTGTATAGGCAGCAAATTCTGAGGGGGTCAAAATGCCCCTCAGAATGAGCTACCACCTGAATTGCATTACAGTTTAATCAAACTATAGCAATTTTCTCTCACATATTCTGCTAGTGTGAAAACACACTACTGGCCTCACTAAATACTCTTCCAATAACAATTGAGTTTTTTCAAAAAGGTCTCACTTTCATGTAACTTCAATACAGGCATGTGAATAAAGAACTAAGACTGGCCTTCCTAAAGCATACTCTAATAATAATTGAGTGTTTCAAAAAACTGTCCCCAATTCCAATTACATGCTGGCTAGAACCCACTTAGTTGCGGTCGAGAGTCAGGATTTGGCTATGGGACGCCACAGTAGAACAGATGTGTTCCAGCTTGATTAAGCGGTCCATAAGGAAAGGCAGCAAATTCTGAGAGGGTCAAAATGCCCCTCAGAATGAGCTACCACCTAAATTGCATTACAGTTTACTCAAACTATAGCAACTCTCTCCCAGATATTCTGCTAGTGTAAAAACACCCTACTGGCCTCACTAAATAATCTTCCAATAACAATTGAGTTTTTCCAAAAAGGTACACTTTCATGTAACTGCAATTCAGGCATGTGAGTAAAGATCCAAGACTGGCGTTCCTAAAGCATCCTCTAATAACAATCGAAAGTTTAAAAAAAAAAGTCTCCAATTCACCTTACATCCTGGCTAGAACCCACTTAGTTGTGGTGGGGAGTCAGGATTTGGCCATGGGACACCACAGTAGAACAGATGTGTTCCAGCTTGATTAAGTGGTCCATAAGGAAAGGCAGCAAATTCTGAGGGGGTCAAAATGCCCCTCAGAATGAGCTACCACCTAAATTGCATTACAGTTCAATCAAGCTATAGCAATTTTCTCCCATATATTCTGCTAGTGTGAAAACACACTACTGGCCTCACTAAATACTCTTCCAATAACAATTGAATTTTTTTCAAAAAGGTCTCAGTTTGATGTAACTTCAATGCAGGCATGTGAATAAAGAACTAGAACTGGCCTTCCTAAAGCATACTCTAATAATAATTGAGTGTTTCAAAAAACTGTCCCCAATTCACATCACATCCTGGCTAGAACCCACTTAGTTGCGGTGGGGAGTCAGGATTTGGCCATGGGATGTCACAGTAGAACAGATGTGTTAGAGCTTGATTAAGCGGTCCATAAGGAAAGGCAGCAAATTCTGAGGGGGTCAAAATGCCTCTCAGAATGAGCTACCACCTGTACAGGCAGCAAATTCACTTTTCTAATATAGCACTTTTCTCCCACATATTATGCTAGTGTGAAAACACCCTACTGGCCTCACTAAATAATCTTCCAATAACAATTGAGTTTTTCCAAAAAGGTACACTTTCATGTAACTGCAATACAGGCATGTGAGTAAAGAACTAAGACTGGCGTTCCTAAAGCATCCTCTAAAAACAATCGAATGTTTAAAAAAAAGTCTCCAAGTCACATGACATCCTGGCTAGAACCCACTTAGTTGCGGTGGAGAGTCAGGATTTGACTATGGGACGCCACAGTAGAACAGATGTGTTCCAGCTTGATTAAGTGGTCCATAAGGAAAGGCAGCAAATTCTGAGGGGGTCAAAATGCCCCTCAGAATGAGCTACCACCTGTACAGGCAGCAAATTCTGAGGGGGTCAAAATGCCCCTCAGAATGAGCTACCACCTGAATTGCATTACAGTTTACTCAAACTATAGCAACTCTCTCCCAGATATTCTGCTAGTGTGAAAACACCCTACTGGCCTCACTAAATAATCTTCCAATAACAATTGAGTTTTTCCAAAAAGGTACACTTTCATGTAACTGCAATACAGGCATGTGAGTAAAGATCTAAGACTGGCGTTCCTAAAGCATCCTCTAATAACAATCGAAAGTTTAAAAAAAAGAGTCTCCAATTCACCTTACATCCTGGCTAGAACCCACTTAGTTGTGGTGGGGAGTCAGGATTTGGCCATGTGACACCACAGTAGAACAGATGTGTTCCAGCTTGATTAAGTGGTCCATAAGGAAAGGCAGCAAATTCTGAGGGGGTCAAAATGCCCCTCAGAATGAGCTACCACCTGAATTGCATTACAGTTTAATCAAACTATAGCAATTTTCTCCCACATATTCTGCTAGTGTGAAAACACACTACTGGCCTCACTAAATAATCTTCCAATAACAATTGAGTTTTTTCCAAAAAGGTCTCACTTTCATGTAACTTCAATACAGGCATGTGAATAAAGAATTAAGACTGACCTTCCTAAAGCATCCTCTAATAACAATCGAATGTTTAAAAAAAAGTCTCCAATTCACATCACATCCTGGCTAGAACCCACTTAATCGTGGTGGGGAGTCAGGATTTGGCCATGGGACACCACAGTAGAACAGATGTGTTCCAGCTTGATTAAGTGGTCCATAAAGAAAAGGCAGCAAATTCTGAGGGGGTCAAAATGCCCCTCAGAATGAGCTACCACCTGAATTGCATTACAGTTTAATCAAACTATAGCACTTTTCTCCCACATATTATGCTAGTGTGAAAACACCCTACTGGCCTCACTAAATAATCTTCCAATAACAATTGAGTTTTTCCAAAAAGGTACACTTTCATGTAACTGCAATACAGGCATGTGAGTAAAAAACTAAGACTGAAGTTCCTAAAGCATCCTCTAATAACAATCGAATGTTTAAAAAAAAAAGTCTCCAATTCACATTACGTTACATCCTGGCTAGAACCCACTTAGTTGCGGTGGGAAGTCAGGATTTGGCCATGGGATGCTACAGTAGAATACATTTTTCTGGCTTGATAAATCGGTCCATATGGAAAGGCAGCAAATTCTGAGGGGATCAAAATGCCCCTCAGAATGAGCTACCACCTGAATTGCATTACAGTGTAATCAAACTATAGCACTTTTCTCCCACATATTCTGCTAGTGTGAAAACACACTACTGGCCTCACTAAATAATCTTCCAATAACAATTGAGTTTTTTCCAAAAAGATCTCACTTTCATGTAACTTCAATACAGGCATGTGAATAAAGAACTAAGACTGGCCATCCTAAAGCATCCTCTAATAAAAATTGAGTGTTTCAAAAAACTGTCCCCAATTCCAATTACATGCTGGCTAGAACCTACTTAGTTGCGTTGGGGAGTAGGGATTTGGCTATGGGACGCCACAGTAGAACAGATGTGTTCCAGCTCGATTAAGCGGTCCATAAGAAAAGGCAGCAAATTCTGAGGGGGTCAAAATGACCCTCAGAATGAGCTACCACCTGTACAGGCAGCAAATTCTGAGGGGGTCAAAATGCCCCTCAGAATGAGCTACCACCTGTATAGGCAGCAAATTCTGAGGGGGTCAAAATGCCCCTCAGAATGAGCTACCACGTGAATTGCATTACAGTTTACTCAAACTATAGCACTTTTCTCCCACATATTCTGCTAGTGTGAAAACACACTACTGGCCTCACTTAATACTCTTCCAATAACAATTGATTTTTTTCAAAAAGGTCTCACTTTGATGTAACTTCAATACAGGCATGTGAATAAAGAACTAAGACTGGCCTTCCTAAAGCATACTCTAATAATAATTGAGTGTTTCAAAAAACTGTCCCCAATTCACATTACATGCTGGCTAGAACCCACTTAGTTGCGGTGGAGAGTCAGGATTTGGCTATGGGATGTCACAGTAGAACAGATGTGTTAGAGTTTGATTAAGCGGTCCATAAGGAAAGGCAGCAAATTCTGAGGGGGTCAAAATGCCCCTCAGAATGAGCTACCACGTGAATTGCATTACAGTTTACTCAAACTATAGCACTTTTCTCCCACATATTCTGCTAGTGTGAAAACACACTACTGGCCTCACTAAATAATCTTCCAATAACAATTGAGTTTTTCCAAAAAGGTACACTTTCATGTAACTGCAATACAGGCATGTAAGTAAAGATCTAAGACTGGCGTTCCTAAAGCATCCTCTAATAACAATCGAATGTTTAAAAAAATTCTCCAATTCACGTTACATCCTGGCTAGAACCCACTTAGTTGCGGTGGGGAGTCAGGATTTGGCTATGGGACGCCAGAGTAGAACAGATGTGTTCCAGCTTGATTAAGTGGTCCATAAGGAAAGGCAGCAAATTCTGAGGGGGTCAAAATGCCCCTCAGAATGAGCTACCACCTGAATTGCATTACAGTTTACTCAAACTATAGCACTTTTCTCCCACGTATTCTGCTAGTGTGAAAACACCCTACTGGCCTCACTAAATAATCTTCCAATAACAATTGAGTTTTTCCAAAAAGGTACACTTTCATGTAACTGCAATACAGGCATGTGAGTAAAGAACTAAGACTGGCGTTCCTAAAGCATCCTCTAAAAACAACCGAATGTTTAAAAAAAAGTCTCCAATTCACATGACATCCTGTCTAGAACCCACTTAGTTGCGGTGGGGAGTCAGGATTTGGCCATGGGACACCACAGTAGAACAGAAGTGTTCCAGCTTGATTAAGTGGTCCATAAGGAAAGGCAGCAAATTCTGAGGGGGTCAAAATGCCCCTCAGAATGAGCTACCACCTGAATTGCATTACAGTTTAATCAAACTATAGCAATTTTCTCTCACATATTCTGCTAGTGTGAAAACACACAACTGGCCTCACTAAATACTCTTCCAATAACAATTGAGTTTTTTCAAAAAGGTCTCACTTTCATGTAACTTCAATACAGGCATGTGAATAAAGAACTAAGACTGGCCTTCCTAAAGCATACTCTAATAATAATTGAGTGTTTCAAAAAACTGTCCCCAATTCCAATTACATGCTGGCTAGAACCCACTTAGTTGCGGTCGAGAGTCAGGATTTGGCTATGGGACACCACAGTAGAACAGATGTGTTCCAGCTTGATTAAGCGGTCCATAAGGAAAGGCAGCAAATTCTGAGGGGGTCAAAATGACCCTCAGAATGAGCTACCACCTGTACAGGCAGCAAATTCTGAGGGGGTCAAAATGACCCTCAGAATGAGCTACCACCTTAATTGCATCACAGTTTAATCAAACTATAGCAATTTTCTCCCACATATTCTGCTAGTGTGAAAACACACTACTGGCCTCACTAAATAATCTTCCAATAACAATTGAGTTTTTTCCAAAAAGGTCTCACTTTCATGTAACTTCAATACAGGCATGTGAATAAAGAATTAAGACTGACCTTCCTAAAGCATCCTCTAATAACTATCGAATGTTTAAAAAAATTCTCCAATTCACATTACGGCCTGGCTAGAACCCACTTAGTTGCGGTGGGGAGTCAGGATTTGACTATGGGACGCCAGAGTAGAACAGATGTGTTCCAGCTTGATTAAGTGGTCCATAAGGAAAGGCAGCAAATTCTGAGGGGGTCAAAATGCCCCTCAGAATCAGCTACCACCTGTATAGGCAGCAAATTCTGAGGGGGTCAAAATGCCCCTCAGAATGAGCTACCACCTGTACAGGCAGCAAATTCTGAGGGGGTCAAAATGCCCCTCCGAATGAGCTACCACCTGAATTGCATTACAGTTTACTCAAACTATAGCACTTTTCTCCCACGTATTCTGCTAGTGTGAAAACACCCTACTGGCCTCACTAAATAATCTTCCAATAACAATTGAGTTTTTCCAAAAAGTTACACTTTCATGTAACTGCAATACAGGCATGTGAGTAAAGAACTAAGACTGGCGTTCCTAAAGCATCCTCTAAAAACAATCGAATGTTTAAAAAAAAGTCTCTAATTCACATGACATCCTGGCTAGAACGCACTTAGTTGTGGTGGGGAGTCAGGATTTGGCCATGGGACACCACAGTAGAACAGATGTGTTCCAGCTTGATTAAGTGGTCCATAAGGAAAGGCAGCAAATTCTGAGGGGGTCAAAATGCCCCTCAGAATGAGCTACCACCTGTATAGGCAGCAAATTCTGAGGGGGTCAAAATGCCCCTCAGACTGAGCTGCCACCTGAATTGCATTACAGTTTAATCAAACTATAGCAATTTTCTCCCACATATTCTGCTAGTGTGAAAACACACTACTGGCCTCACTAAATACTCTTCCAATAACAATTGAATTTTTTCAAAAAGGTCTCACTTTCATGTAACTTCAAAACAGGCATGTGAATAAAGATCTAAGACTGGCCTTCCTGAAGCATTCAAAAAACTGTCCCCAATTCACATTACATGCTGGCTAGAACCAGTGGCGCCACCAGGGGGTGGCCAGGGGTGGCCACGGCCACCCCTGGCCAACCCCTGGCCACCCCACTGGCCACCCCGCTGGCCATGGCGTAGGTTTGGGGGGGACACTAGGTACTAGTCCCAATCAATATTTAGAATAATCAAAATGACACGTCCCGAATCAAACCATTACGGACGCGATGCACAAGATTGCGTTCTAGCGGCGCTTTGCTGCCATAGCGACGGAGTCTCGAGAACACGCGCTGGAAACTTGCGCGTTTTTTTAAAAACATGTCGAGCTCGCGTCCACAGTTTGAACGCAAGAGGATTTCCAGATATAGGGCTGAATAGAAAAAAAAAGTTTCATGAGTGGGTCTGTCCAGTAACTTAAGATGAACCTAAGACAAACTGCACCCTTTGCAGAGACGCATTTCAGTGTCTCAGACTGTCTGACTTAAAGCATGCGATGACAGACACATTCGTGAACTAAAGGTAGGCCTATTGTATTTTTAATGGATAATATAATATTTCATACATTATCAGAGCTTGGCAGACTTATTTTTCTAGATATTAGAACGGTTAAATAATAGATTATAGCATATTAATGTTATCAATTTATCATTTAGCAGTTTGATATTTAAAAAATATTTAGATTAAAATGGGACAAATAATTACATAATAATATAGTCATAATAGTAAATTAATAAAGAGGATTAAACATTTTTGAATTTCAGAATTGTCAGTAAAGTGGTTACTGGTTCAGAATGACTGCTTAAAGAGACAGTGCACCCAAAAATGAAAAATCTGTCATAATTTCCTCACCCTCAAGTTGTTCCAAACCTGTATGCATTTCTTTATGTAGAATACATATGAAGACACATTCCTACCATGGAAGTCAATGTTGCCCCCAAAGCAAACATTTGGTCACAAACATTCTTAAAAATATATTCTTTTATGTTCAACAGAACGAAGAAACTCATACAGGTTTGGAACATCATGAGGGAGAGTAAATGATGACAGAAATTTCATTTTTGGGTGAACTATCCCTTTAAAGTACACCAATGCAGGCTACTAAAGAGATCTTTAGAAATAAATAAAATAATCAAAAGTAAAATACTTTAAAATGTGTTCTGTTGCAAGTTTACTTGATTCCATGTTTATTGTTGAGCTGCTGTCATTGTTTAATTGTCACTCTTATCACTCTTTAACTCTTTAACTAAGTTCATAAATTATTTTCAAAAACGGATTCAAAACTGATTTGGAAAAAAAAACATACACAAAAAATAACTTATTTTCAATACAAAAAGTAATTGTGGACTGGATATTTTTTGACCTTTTATCACAGTCTTGGACATGTCAAAGATTAGTAACAACACTGGCTCTGATGCGTTGTTAGTTTGTGTGCAGCGTCAGATTTACATTTTTTTAATCCCTCATTTATATGCAGTTATTATACTTTATACAAAAGCCAGAAACTAAGCTTCTTCTTTTTTTCTTCAGCACAGGCCTATCTAAAGGGTTAATGGTGCCACCTGGTTATCAACTGTAAAAATTACACATTTACCTCTTCCCAACTGGGAAAACCACCAACAATCAAGAATGCATGAGTATATGGTGTCATGGCTTTCCAATAATTTTTTTGTGGCTATAATGGAAGTCAATGGGGGCAAAAACAGCCATGAACAGTAAATGAGGGAGAAAAAAATCTGATGCTGCACAAAAACTAACAATGCATCAAAGCTAAAGTTGTTACAAATCTTTGACATGCCCAAGACTTTTATATATATATTTTATATTTAAAATAAGTCATTTTGTGTGTAAAGAAGTTAACGTTAGAAGACGAAGACTACTGGTAAGTAAATAAGTCAAAAAATATTTTTTAGTAAAAGACGACGCAGAATTATGTGTCGTGACGTGCTACAGGCCGGTTTACTACACCAGTAGAATACAATTCTGAAATTATGGTTTCTAGTTTTGGTGTGCCACCCCAAGATTTTAAGTGGCCCCATCTGGCCACCCCTATGAAAAATTTCTGGAGGCGCCACTGGCTAGAACCCACTTAGTTGCGGTGGAGAGTCAGGATTTGGCTATGGGATGTCACAGTAGAACAGATGTGTTCCAGCTTGATTAAGCGGTCCTTAAGGAAAGGCAGCAAATTCTGAGGGGGTCAAAATGACCCTTAGAATGAGCTACCACCTGTACAGGCAGCAAATTCTGAGGGGGTCAAAATGCCCCTCAGAATGAGCTACCACCTGTATAGGCAGCAAATTCTGAGGGGGTCAAAATGCCCCTCCGAATGAGCTACCACCTGAATTGCATTACAGTTTACTCAAACTATAGCACTTTTCTCCCACGTATTCTGCTAGTGTGAAAACACCCTACTGGCCTCACTAAATAATCTTCCAATAACAATTGAGTTTTTCCAAAAAGTTACACTTTCATGTAACTGCAATACAGGCATGTGAGTAAAGAACTAAGACTGGCGTTCCTAAAGCATCCTCTAAAAACAATCGAATGTTTAAAAAAAAGTCTCTAATTCACATGACATCCTGGCTAGAACGCACTTAGTTGTGGTGGGGAGTCAGGATTTGGCCATGGGACACCACAGTAGAACAGATGTGTTCCAGCTTGATTAAGTGGTCCATAAGGAAAGGCAGCAAATTCTGAGGGGGTCAAAATGCCCCTCAGAATGAGCTACCACCTGTATAGGCAGCAAATTCTGAGGGGGTCAAAATGCCCCTCAGACTGAGCTGCCACCTGAATTGCATTACAGTTTAATCAAACTATAGCAATTTTCTCCCACATATTCTGCTAGTGTGAAAACACACTACTGGCCTCACTAAATACTCTTCCAATAACAATTGAATTTTTTCAAAAAGGTCTCACTTTCATGTAACTTCAAAACAGGCATGTGAATAAAGATCTAAGACTGGCCTTCCTGAAGCATTCAAAAAACTGTCCCCAATTCACATTACATGCTGGCTAGAACCCACTTAGTTGCGGTGGAGAGTCAGGATTTGGCTATGGGATGTCACAGTAGAACAGATGTGTTCCAGCTTGATTAAGCGGTCCTTAAGGAAAGGCAGCAAATTCTGAGGGGGTCAAAATGACCCTTAGAATGAGCTACCACCTGTACAGGCAGCAAATTCTGAGGGGGTCAAAATGCCCCTCAGAATGAGCTACCACCTGTATAGGCAGCAAATTCTGAGGGGGTCAAAATGCCCCTCAGAATGAGTTACCACCTGTATAGGCAGCAAATTCTGAGGGGGTCAAAATGCCCCTCAGAATGAGCTACCACCTGTATAGGCAGCAAATTCTGAGGGGGTCAAATTGCCCCTCAGAATGAGCTACCACCTGAATTGCATTACAGTTTACTCAAACTATAGCACTTTTCTCCCACATATTCTGCTAGTGTGAAAACACCCTACTGGCCTCACTAAATAATCTTCCAATAACAATTGAGTTTTTCCAAAAAGGTACACTTTCATTTAACTGCAATACAGGCATGTGAGTAAAGAACTAAGACTGGCGTTCCTAAAGCATCCTCTAAAAACAATCGAATGTTTAAAAAAAAGTCTCCAATTCACATGACATCCTGGCTAGAACCCATTAAGTTGTGGTGGGAAGTCAGGATTTGGCCATGGGACACCACAGTAGAACAGATGTGTTCCAGCTTGATTAAGCGGTCCATAAGGAAAGGCAGCAAATTCTGAGGGGGTCAAAATGACCCTCAGAATGAGCTACCACCTTAATTGCATCACAGTTTAATCAAACTATAGCAATTTTCTCCCACATATTCTGCTAGTGTGAAAACACACTACTGGCCTCACTAAATAATCTTCCAATAACAATTGAGTTTTTTCCAAAAAGGTCTCACTTTCATGTAACTTCAATACAGGCATGTGAATAAAGAATTAAGACTGATCTTCCTAAAGCATGCTCTAATAACAATCGAATGTTTAAAAAAATTCTCCAATTCACGTTACGGCCTGGCTAGAACCCGCTTAGTTGCGGTGGGGAGTCGGGATTTGGCTATGGGACGCCAGAGTAGAACAGATGTGTTCCAGCTTGATTAAGTGGTCCATAAGGAAAGGCAGCAAATTCTGAGGGGGTCAAAATGCCCCTCAGGATCAGCTACCACCTGTATAGGCAGCAAATTCTGAGGGGGTCAAAATGCCCCTCAGAATGAGCTACCACCTGTACAGGCAGCAAATTCTGAGGGGGTCAAAATGCCCCTCAGAATGAGCTACCACCTGAATTGCATTACAGTTTACTCAAACTATAGCACTTTTCTCCCACGTATTCTGCTAGTGTGAAAACACCCTACTGGCCTCACTAAATAATCTTCCAATAACAATTGAGTTTTTCCAAAAAGGTACACTTTCATGTAACTGCAATACAGGCATGTGAGTAAAGAACTAAGACTGGCGTTCCTAAAGCATCCTCTAAAAACAATCGAATGTTTAAAAAAAAGTCTCCAATTCACATGACATCCTGGCTAGAACCCACTAAGTTGTGGTGGGGAGTCAGGATTTGGCCATGGGACACCACAGTAGAACAGATGTGTTCCAGCTTGATTAAGTGGTCCATAAGGAAAGGCAGCAAATTCTGAGGGGGTCAAAATGCCCCTCAGAATGAGCTACCACCTGTATAGGCAGCAAATTCTGAGGGGGTCAAAATGCCCCTCAGACTGAGCTACCACCTGAATTGCATTACAGTTTAATCAAACTATAGCAATTTTCTCCCACATATTCTGCTAGTGTGAAAACACACTACTGGCCTCACTAAATACTCTTCCAATAACAATTGAATTTTTTCAAAAAGGTCTCACTTTCATGTAACTTCAATACAGGCATGTGAATAAAGAACTAAGACTGGCCTTCCTAAAGCATACTCTAATAATAATTGAGTGTTTCAAAAAACTGTCCCCAATTCTAATTACATGCTGGCTAGAACCCACTTAGTTGTGGTGGAGAGTCAGGATTTGGCTATGGGACGCCACAGTAGAACAGATGTGTTCCAGCTTGATTAAGCGGTCTATAAGGAAAGGCAGCAAATTCTGAGGGGGTCAAAATTACCCTCAGAATGAGCTACCACCTGTACAGGCAGCAAATTCTGAGGGGGTCAAAATGCCCCTCAGAATGAGCTACCACCTGTATAGGCAGCAAATTCTGAGGGGGTCAAAATACCCCTCAGAATGAGCTACCACCTGAATTGCATTACAGTTTACTCAAACTATAGCACTTTTCTCCCACGTATTCTGCTAGTGTGAAAACACCCTACTGGCCTCACTAAATAAACTTCCAATAACAATTGAGTTTTTCCAAAAAGGTACACTTTCATGTAACTGCAATACAGGCATGTGAGTAAAAAACTAAGACTGAAGTTCCTAAAGCATCCTCTAATAACAATCGAATGTTTAAAAAAAAAAGTCTCCAATTCACGTTACGTTACATCCTGGCTAGAACCCACTTAGTTGCGGTGGGAAGTCAGGATTTGGCCATGGGATGCTACAGTAGAACACATTTTTCTGGCTTGATAAATCGGTCCATATGGAAAGGCAGCAAATTCTGAGGGGGTCAAAATGCCCCTCAGAATGAGCTACCACCTGAATTGCATTACAGTTTAATCAAACTATAGCAATTTTCTCCGACATATTCTGCTAGTGTGAAAACACACTACTGGCCTCACTAAATAATCTTCCAATAACAATTGAGTTTTTTCCAAAAAGATCTCACTTTCATGTAACTTCAATACAGGCATGTGAATAAAGAACTAAGACTGGCCATCCTAAAGCATCCTCTAATAAAAATTAAGAGTGTTTCAAAAAACTGCCCCCAATTAACATTGCATGCTGGCTAGAACCCACTTAAATGCGTTGGGGAGTAGGGATTTGGCTATGGGATGCCACAGTAGAACAGATGTGTTCCAGCTCGATTAAGCGGTCCATAAGAAAAGGCAGCAAATTCTGAGGGGGTCAAAATGCCCCTCAGAATGAGCTACCACCTGTATAGGCAGCAAATTCTGAGGGGGTCAAAATGCCCCTCAGAATGAGCTACCACCTGAATTGCATTACAGTTTACTCAAACTATAGCACTTTTCTCCCACATATTCTGCTAGTGTGAAAACACCCTACTGGCCTCACTAAATAATCTTCCAATAACAATTGAGTTTTTCCAAAAAGGTACACTTTCATGTAACTGCAATACAGGCATGTGAGTAAAGATCTAAGACTGACCTTCTTAAAGCATCCTCTAATAATAATTGAGTGTTTCAAAAAGCTGTCTCCAATTCACGTTACATCGTGGATAGAACCCACTTAGTTCCTTCCAAGGATTTCAAGGATTTGGCCATGGGACACCACAGTAGAACAGATGTGTTCCAGCATGATTAAGCGGTCCATATGGAAAGGAAGCAAATTCTGAGGGGGTCAAAATGCCCCTCAGAATGAGCTACCACCTGAATTGCATTACAGTTTAATCAAACTATAGCAATTTTCTCTCACATATTCTGCTAGTGTGAAAACACACTACTGGCCTCACTAAATACTCTTCCAATAACAATTGAATTTTTTCAAAAAGGTCTCACTTTCATGTAACTGCAATACAGGCATGTGAGTAAAGAACTAAGACTGGCCTTCCTAAAGCATACTCTAATAATAATTGAGTGTTTCAAAAAAGTGTCCCCAATTCACAATACATGCTGGCTAGAACCCACTTAGTTGCGGTGGAGAGTCAGGATTTGGCTATGGGATGCCACAGTAGAACAGATGTGTTCCAGCTTGATTAAGTGGTCCATAAGGAAAGGCAGCAAATTCTGAGGGGGTCAAAATGCCCCTCAGAATGAGCTACCACCTGTATAGGCAGCAAATTCTGAGGGGGTCAAAATGCCCCTCAGAATGAGCTACCACATGTATTGCATTACAGTTTACTCAAACTATAGCAACTCTCTCCCAGATTTTCTGCTAGTGTGAAAACACACTACTGGCCTCACTAAATACTCTTCCAATAACAATTGAATTTTTTCAAAAAGGTCTCACTTTCATGTAACTTCAATACAGGCATGTAAATAAAGAACTAAGACTGGCCTTCCTAAAGCATTCTCTAATAAAAATTGAGTGTTTTAAAAAACTGTCCCCAATTCACATTGCATGCTGGCTAGAACCCACTTAGTTGCGATGGGGAGTAGGGATTTGGCTATGGGACGCCACAGTAGAACAGATATGTTCCAGCTTGATGAATCGGTCCATAAGAAAATGCAGCAAATTCTGAGGGGGTCAAAATGCCCCTCAGATTGAGCTACCACCTGTACAGGCAGCAAATTCTGAGGGGGTCAAAATGCCCCTCAGAATGAGCTACCACCTGAATTGCATTACAGTTTACTCAAACTATAGCAATTTTCTCCCAAATATTCTGCTAGTGTGAAAACACCCTACTGGCCTCACTAAATAATCTTCCAAAAAGGTCTCACTTTCATGTAGCTGCAATACAGGCATGTGAGTAAAGAACTAAGACTGGCCTTCCTAAAACAACCTCTAATGACAATCAAATGTTTAAAAATATCTTCCCCAATTCATGTTACATCCTGGCTAGAACCCACTTGGTTTCGGTGGGGAGCTAGGATTTGACCACGGTACGCTACAGAAGAACGGATGTGTTCTGACTTGATAAATCGGTCCATATGGAAAGGCAGCAAATTCTGAGGGGGTCAAAATGCCCCTCAGAATGAGCTACCACATGTATTACGTTACTCTTTACTCGTTATTATTACTCTATTACTGGCTTTCCTGTAGCTCATCCAGTTGAGCTTTGCGTTAGCAACACCAAGGTCATGGGTTCGATTCCCAGGCAAGGCAAGAATTGACAAAAAAAATGTAAAATGTGTACCTTCAAAATGTAATGAACGTCTTCCAAATTCATAAATGTAAATGTACTCAAACTATAGCAACTCTCTCCCCAACATTCTACTATTGTGAAAACACCCTACTGGCCTCACTAAATAATCTTCAAATAACATTTGAGTTTTCTCCAAAAACGTCTCACTTTCATGTAACTGCAATACAGGCATGATAGTAAAGTACTAAGACTGGCCTTCCTAAAGCATCCTCTAATAACAATTGAGTGTTTCAAAAAAAGGTCCCCAATTCACGTTACATCCTGGTTAGAACCCACTTACTTTCGGTGAGGAGTCAGGATTTGGCAGTGGGATGCTACAGTAGAACAGATGTGTTCTGTCTTTTGATAAAACAGTCCATAAGGAAAGGCAGCAAATAATCTTCCAAAAAGGTCTCACTTTCATGTAACTGCGCATGTAAATCGGTCCATAAGGAAAGGCAGCAAATTCTGAGGGGGTCAAAATGCCCCTCAGAATGAGCTACCACCTGTATAGGCAGCAAATTCTGAGGGGATCAAAATGCCCCTCAGAATGAGCTACCACCTGAATTGCATTACAGTTTAATCAAACTATGGCAATTTTCTCCCACATATTCTGCTAGTGTGAAAACACACGACTGGCCTCACTAAATACTCTTCCAATAACAATTGAATTTTTTCAAAAAGGTCTCACTTTCATGTAACTTCAAAATAGGCATGTGAATAAAGATCTAAGAATGGCCTTCCTGAAGCATTCAAAAAACTGTCCCCAATTCACATTGCATGCTGGCTAGAACCCACTTAGTTGTGTTGGGGAGTAGGGATTTGGCTATGGGACGCCACAGTAGAACAGATGTGTTCCAGCTTGATTAAGCGGTCCATAAGAAAAGGCAGCAAATTCTGAGGGGGTCAAAACGCCCCTCAGAATGAGCTACCACCTGTATAGGCAGCAAATTCTGAGGGGGTCAAAATGCCCCTCAGAATGAGCTACCACCTGAATTGCAATACAGTTTAATCAAACTATAGCAATTTTCTCCCACATATTCTGCTAGTGTGAAAACACACTACTGGCCTCACTAAATAATCTTCCAATAACAATTGAGTTTTTTTTCCAAAAAGGTCTCACTTTCATGTAACTTCAATACAGGCATGTGAATAAAGAATTAAGACTGACCTTCCTAAAGCATCCTCTAATAACAATCGAATGTTTAAAAAAAATCTCCAATTCACGTTACATCCTGGCTAGAACCCACTTAGTTGCGGTGGGGAGTCAGGATTTGGCTATGGGACGCCAGAGTAGAACAGATGTGTTCCAGCTTGATTAAGTGGTCCATAAGAAAAGGCAGCAAATTCTGAGGGGGTCAAAATGCCCCTCAGAATGAGCTACCACCTGTACAGGCAGCAAATTCTGAGGGGGTCAAAATGCCCCTCAGAATGAGCTACCACCTGAATTGCATTACAGTTTACTCAAACTATAACACTTTTCTCCCACGTATTCTGCTAGTGTGAAAACACCCTACTGGCCTCACTAAATAATCTTCCAATAACAATTGAGTTTTTCCAAAAAGGTACACTTTCATGTAACTGCAATACAGGCATGTGAGTAAAGAACTAAGACTGGCGTTCCTAAAGCATCCTCTAAAAACAATCGAATGTTTAAAAAAAAGTCTCCAATTCACATGACATCCTGGCTAGAACCCACTTAGTTGTGGTGGGGAGTCAGGATTTGGCCATGGGACACCACAGTAGAACAGATGTGTTCCAGCTTGATTAAGTGGTCCATAAGGAAAGGCAGCAAATTCTGAGGGGGTCAAAATGCCCCTCAGAATGAGCTACCACCTGTATAGGCAGCAAATTCTGAGGGGGTCAAAATGCCCCTCAGAATGAGCTACCACCTGAATTGCATTACAGTTTAATCAAACTATAGCAATTTTCTCTCACATATTCTGCTAGTGTGAAAACACACTACTGGCCTCACTAAATACTCTTCCAATAACAATTGAGTTTTTTCAAAAAGGTCTCACTTTCATGTAACTTCAATACAGGCATGTGAATAAAGAACTAAGACTGGCCTTCCTAAAGCATACTCTAATAATAATTGAGTGTTTCAAAAAACTGTCCCCAATTCCAATTACATGCTGGCTAGAACCCACTTAGTTGCGGTCGAGAGTCAGGATTTGGCTATGGGACGCCACAGTAGAACAGATGTGTTCCAGCTTGATTAAGCGGTCCATAAGGAAAGGCAGCAAATTCTGAGAGGGTCAAAATGCCCCTCAGAATGAGCTACCACCTGAATTGCATTACAGTTTACTCAAACTATAGCAACTCTCTCCCAGATATTCTGCTAGTGTGAAAACACCCTACTGGCCTCACTAAATAATCTTCCAATAACAATTGAGTTTTTCCAAAAAGGTACACTTTCATGTAACTGCAATTCAGGCATGTGAGTAAAGATCCAAGACTGGCGTTCCTAAAGCATCCTCTAATAACAATCGAAAGTTTAAAAAAAAAAGTCTCCAATTCACCTTACATCCTGGCTAGAACCCACTTAGTTGTGGTGGGGAGTCAGGATTTGGCCATGGGACACCACAGTAGAACAGATGTGTTCCAGCTTGATTAAGTGGTCCATAAGGAAAGGCAGCAAATTCTGAGGGGGTCAAAATGCCCCTCAGAATGAGCTACCACCTAAATTGCATTACAGTTCAATCAAGCTATAGCAATTTTCTCCCATATATTCTGCTAGTGTGAAAACACACTACTGGCCTCACTAAATACTCTTCCAATAACAATTGAATTTTTTTCAAAAAGGTCTCAGTTTGATGTAACTTCAATGCAGGCATGTGAATAAAGAACTAGAACTGGCCTTCCTAAAGCATACTCTAATAATAATTGAGTGTTTCAAAAAACTGTCCCCAATTCACATCACATCCTGGCTAGAACCCACTTAGTTGCGGTGGGGAGTCAGGATTTGGCCATGGGATGTCACAGTAGAACAGATGTGTTAGAGCTTGATTAAGCGGTCCATAAGGAAAGGCAGCAAATTCTGAGGGGGTCAAAATGCCTCTCAGAATGAGCTACCACCTGTACAGGCAGCAAATTCACTTTTCTAATATAGCACTTTTCTCCCACATATTATGCTAGTGTGAAAACACCCTACTGGCCTCACTAAATAATCTTCCAATAACAATTGAGTTTTTCCAAAAAGGTACACTTTCATGTAACTGCAATACAGGCATGTGAGTAAAGAACTAAGACTGGCGTTCCTAAAGCATCCTCTAAAAACAATCGAATGTTTAAAAAAAAGTCTCCAAGTCACATGACATCCTGGCTAGAACCCACTTAGTTGCGGTGGAGAGTCAGGATTTGACTATGGGACGCCACAGTAGAACAGATGTGTTCCAGCTTGATTAAGTGGTCCATAAGGAAAGGCAGCAAATTCTGAGGGGGTCAAAATGCCCCTCAGAATGAGCTACCACCTGTACAGGCAGCAAATTCTGAGGGGGTCAAAATGCCCCTCAGAATGAGCTACCACCTGAATTGCATTACAGTTTACTCAAACTATAGCAACTCTCTCCCAGATATTCTGCTAGTGTGAAAACACCCTACTGGCCTCACTAAATAATCTTCCAATAACAATTGAGTTTTTCCAAAAAGGTACACTTTCATGTAACTGCAATACAGGCATGTGAGTAAAGATCTAAGACTGGCGTTCCTAAAGCATCCTCTAATAACAATCGAAAGTTTAAAAAAAAGAGTCTCCAATTCACATGACATCCTGGCTAGAACCCACTTAGTTGTGGTGGGGAGTCAGGATTTGGCCATGTGACACCACAGTAGAACAGATGTGTTCCAGCTTGATTAAGTGGTCCATAAGGAAAGGCAGCAAATTCTGAGGGGGTCAAAATGCCCCTCAGAATGAGCTACCACCTGAATTGCATTACAGTTTAATCAAACTATAGCAATTTTCTCCCACATATTCTGCTAGTGTGAAAACACACTACTGGCCTCACTAAATAATCTTCCAATAACAATTGAGTTTTTTCCAAAAAGGTCTCACTTTCATGTAACTTCAATACAGGCATGTGAATAAAGAATTAAGACTGACCTTCCTAAAGCATCCTCTAATAACAATCGAATGTTTAAAAAAAAGTCTCCAATTCACATCACATCCTGGCTAGAACCCACTTAATCGTGGTGGGGAGTCAGGATTTGGCCATGGGACACCACAGTAGAACAGATGTGTTCCAGCTTGATTAAGTGGTCCATAAAGAAAAGGCAGCAAATTCTGAGGGGGTCAAAATGCCCCTCAGAATGAGCTACCACCTGAATTGCATTACAGTTTAATCAAACTATAGCACTTTTCTCCCACATATTATGCTAGTGTGAAAACACCCTACTGGCCTCACTAAATAATCTTCCAATAACAATTGAGTTTTTCCAAAAAGGTACACTTTCATGTAACTGCAATACAGGCATGTGAGTAAAAAACTAAGACTGAAGTTCCTAAAGCATCCTCTAATAACAATCGAATGTTTAAAAAAAAAAGTCTCCAATTCACATTACGTTACATCCTGGCTAGAACCCACTTAGTTGCGGTGGGAAGTCAGGATTTGGCCATGGGATGCTACAGTAGAATACATTTTTCTGGCTTGATAAATCGGTCCATATGGAAAGGCAGCAAATTCTGAGGGGATCAAAATGCCCCTCAGAATGAGCTACCACCTGAATTGCATTACAGTGTAATCAAACTATAGCACTTTTCTCCCACATATTCTGCTAGTGTGAAAACACACTACTGGCCTCACTAAATAATCTTCCAATAACAATTGAGTTTTTTCCAAAAAGATCTCACTTTCATGTAACTTCAATACAGGCATGTGAATAAAGAACTAAGACTGGCCATCCTAAAGCATCCTCTAATAAAAATTGAGTGTTTCAAAAAACTGTCCCCAATTCCAATTACATGCTGGCTAGAACCTACTTAGTTGCGTTGGGGAGTAGGGATTTGGCTATGGGACGCCACAGTAGAACAGATGTGTTCCAGCTCGATTAAGCGGTCCATAAGAAAAGGCAGCAAATTCTGAGGGGGTCAAAATGACCCTCAGAATGAGCTACCACCTGTACAGGCAGCAAATTCTGAGGGGGTCAAAATGCCCCTCAGAATGAGCTACCACCTGTATAGGCAGCAAATTCTGAGGGGGTCAAAATGCCCCTCAGAATGAGCTACCACGTGAATTGCATTACAGTTTACTCAAACTATAGCACTTTTCTCCCACATATTCTGCTAGTGTGAAAACACACTACTGGCCTCACTAAATACTCTTCCAATAACAATTGATTTTTTTCAAAAAGGTCTCACTTTGATGTAACTTCAATACAGGCATGTGAATAAAGAACTAAGACTGGCCTTCCTAAAGCATACTCTAATAATAATTGAGTGTTTCAAAAAACTGTCCCCAATTCACATTACATGCTGGCTAGAACCCACTTAGTTGCGGTGGAGAGTCAGGATTTGGCTATGGGATGTCACAGTAGAACAGATGTGTTAGAGTTTGATTAAGCGGTCCATAAGGAAAGGCAGCAAATTCTGAGGGGGTCAAAATGCCCCTCAGAATGAGCTACCACGTGAATTGCATTACAGTTTACTCAAACTATAGCACTTTTCTCCCACATATTCTGCTAGTGTGAAAACACACTACTGGCCTCACTAAATAATCTTCCAATAACAATTGAGTTTTTCCAAAAAGGTACACTTTCATGTAACTGCAATACAGGCATGTAAGTAAAGATCTAAGACTGGCGTTCCTAAAGCATCCTCTAATAACAATCGAATGTTTAAAAAAATTCTCCAATTCACGTTACATCCTGGCTAGAACCCACTTAGTTGCGGTGGGGAGTCAGGATTTGGCTATGGGACGCCAGAGTAGAACAGATGTGTTCCAGCTTGATTAAGTGGTCCATAAGGAAAGGCAGCAAATTCTGAGGGGGTCAAAATGCCCCTCAGAATGAGCTACCACCTGAATTGCATTACAGTTTACTCAAACTATAGCACTTTTCTCCCACGTATTCTGCTAGTGTGAAAACACCCTACTGGCCTCACTAAATAATCTTCCAATAACAATTGAGTTTTTCCAAAAAGGTACACTTTCATGTAACTGCAATACAGGCATGTGAGTAAAGAACTAAGACTGGCGTTCCTAAAGCATCCTCTAAAAACAACCGAATGTTTAAAAAAAAGTCTCCAATTCACATGACATCCTGTCTAGAACCCACTTAGTTGCGGTGGGGAGTCAGGATTTGGCCATGGGACACCACAGTAGAACAGAAGTGTTCCAGCTTGATTAAGTGGTCCATAAGGAAAGGCAGCAAATTCTGAGGGGGTCAAAATGCCCCTCAGAATGAGCTACCACCTGAATTGCATTACAGTTTAATCAAACTATAGCAATTTTCTCTCACATATTCTGCTAGTGTGAAAACACACAACTGGCCTCACTAAATACTCTTCCAATAACAATTGAGTTTTTTCAAAAAGGTCTCACTTTCATGTAACTTCAATACAGGCATGTGAATAAAGAACTAAGACTGGCCTTCCTAAAGCATACTCTAATAATAATTGAGTGTTTCAAAAAACTGTCCCCAATTCCAATTACATGCTGGCTAGAACCCACTTAGTTGCGGTCGAGAGTCAGGATTTGGCTATGGGACACCACAGTAGAACAGATGTGTTCCAGCTTGATTAAGCGGTCCATAAGGAAAGGCAGCAAATTCTGAGGGGGTCAAAATGACCCTCAGAATGAGCTACCACCTGTACAGGCAGCAAATTCTGAGGGGGTCAAAATGACCCTCAGAATGAGCTACCACCTTAATTGCATCACAGTTTAATCAAACTATAGCAATTTTCTCCCACATATTCTGCTAGTGTGAAAACACACTACTGGCCTCACTAAATAATCTTCCAATAACAATTGAGTTTTTTCCAAAAAGGTCTCACTTTCATGTAACTTCAATACAGGCATGTGAATAAAGAATTAAGACTGACCTTCCTAAAGCATCCTCTAATAACTATCGAATGTTTAAAAAAATTCTCCAATTCACATTACGGCCTGGCTAGAACCCACTTAGTTGCGGTGGGGAGTCAGGATTTGACTATGGGACGCCAGAGTAGAACAGATGTGTTCCAGCTTGATTAAGTGGTCCATAAGGAAAGGCAGCAAATTCTGAGGGGGTCAAAATGCCCCTCAGAATCAGCTACCACCTGTATAGGCAGCAAATTCTGAGGGGGTCAAAATGCCCCTCAGAATGAGCTACCACCTGTACAGGCAGCAAATTCTGAGGGGGTCAAAATGCCCCTCCGAATGAGCTACCACCTGAATTGCATTACAGTTTACTCAAACTATAGCACTTTTCTCCCACGTATTCTGCTAGTGTGAAAACACCCTACTGGCCTCACTAAATAATCTTCCAATAACAATTGAGTTTTTCCAAAAAGTTACACTTTCATGTAACTGCAATACAGGCATGTGAGTAAAGAACTAAGACTGGCGTTCCTAAAGCATCCTCTAAAAACAATCGAATGTTTAAAAAAAAGTCTCTAATTCACATGACATCCTGGCTAGAACGCACTTAGTTGTGGTGGGGAGTCAGGATTTGGCCATGGGACACCACAGTAGAACAGATGTGTTCCAGCTTGATTAAGTGGTCCATAAGGAAAGGCAGCAAATTCTGAGGGGGTCAAAATGCCCCTCAGAATGAGCTACCACCTGTATGGGCAGCAAATTCTGAGGGGGTCAAAATGCCCCTCAGAATGAGCTGCCACCTGAATTGCATTACAGTTTAATCAAACTATAGCAATTTTCTCCCACATATTCTGCTAGTGTGAAAACACACTACTGGCCTCACTAAATACTCTTCCAATAACAATTGAATTTTTTCAAAAAGGTCTCACTTTCATGTAACTTCAAAACAGGCATGTGAATAAAGATCTAAGACTGGCCTTCCTGAAGCATTCAAAAAACTGTCCCCAATTCACATTACATGCTGGCTAGAACCCACTTAGTTGCGGTGGAGAGTCAGGATTTGGCTATGGGATGTCACAGTAGAACAGATGTGTTCCAGCTTGATTAAGCGGTCCTTAAGGAAAGGCAGCAAATTCTGAGGGGGTCAAAATGACCCTTAGAATGAGCTACCACCTGTACAGGCAGCAAATTCTGAGGGGGTCAAAATGCCCCTCAGAATGAGCTACCACCTGTATAGGCAGCAAATTCTGAGGGGGTCAAAATGCCCCTCAGAATGAGCTACCACCTGAATTGCATTACAGTTTACTCAAACTATAGCACTTTTCTCCCACGTATTCTGCTAGTGTGAAAACACCCTACTGGCCTCACTAAATAATCTTCCAATAACAATTGAGTTTTTCCAAAAAGGTACACTTTCATGTAACTGCAATACAGGCATGTGAGTAAAGAACTAAGACTGGCGTTCCTAAAGCATCCTCTAAAAACAATCGAATGTTTAAAAAAAAGTCTCCAATTCACATGACATCCTGGCTAGAACCCACTTAGTTGTGGTGGGGAGCCAGGATTTGGCCATGGGACACCACAGTAGAACAGATGTGTTCCAGCTTGATTAAGTGGTCCATAAGGAAAGGCAGCAAATTCTGAGGGGGTCAAAATGCCCCTCAGAATGAGCTACCACCTGTATGGGCAGCAAATTCTGAGGGGGTCAAAATGCCCCTCAGAATGAGCTACCACCTGAATTGCATTACAGTTTAATCAAACTATAGCAATTTTCTCTCACATATTCTGCTAGTGTGAAAACACACTACTGGCCTCACTAAATACTCTTCCAATAACAATTGAGTTTTTTCAAAAAGGTCTCACTTTCATGTAACTTCAATACAGGCATGTGAATAAAGAACTAAGACTGACCTTCCTAAAGCATACTCTAATAATAATTGAGTGTTTCAAAAAACTGTCCCCAATTCCAATTACATGCTGGCTAGAACCCACTTAGTTGCGGTCGAGAGTCAGGATTTGGCTATGGGACACCACAGTAGAACAGATGTGTTCCAGCTTGATTAAGCGGTCCATTAGGAAAGGCAGCAAATTCTGAGGGGGTCAAAATTACCCTCAGAATGAGCTACCACCTGTACAGGCAGCAAATTCTGAGGGGGTCAAAATGCCCCTCAGAATGAGCTACCACCTTAATTGCATCACAGTTTAATCAAACTATAGCAATTTTCTCCCACATATTCTGCTAGTGTGAAAACACACTACGGGCCTCACTAAATAATCTTCCAATAACTATTGAGTTTTTTCCAAAAAGGTCTCACTTTGATGTAACTTCAATACAGGCATGTGAATAAAGAATTAAGACTGACCTTCCTAAAGCATCCTCTAATAACAATCGAATGTTTAAAAAAATTCTCCAATTCACGTTACGGCCCGGCTAGAACCCAATTAGTTGCGGTGGGGAGTCAGGATTTGGCTATGGGACGCCAGAGTAGAACAGATGTGTTTCAGCTTGATTAAGTGGTCCATATGGAAAGGCAGCAAATTCTGAGGGGGTCAAAATGCCCCTCAGAATCAGCTACCACCTGTATAGGCAGCAAATTCTGAGGGGGTCAAAATGCCCCTCAGAATGAGCTACCACCTGTACAGGCAGCAAATTCTGAGGGGGTCAAAATGCCCCTCAGAATGAGCTACCACCTGAATTGCATTACAGTTTAATCAAACTATGGCAATTTTCTCCCACATATTCTGCTAGTGTGAAAACACACGACTGGCCTCACTAAATACTCTTCCAATAACAATTGAATTTTTTCAAAAAGGTCTCACTTTCATGTAACTTCAAAACAGGCATGTGAATAAAGATCTAAGACTGGCCTTCCTGAAGCATTCAAAAAACTGTCCCCAATTCACATTACATGCTGGCTAGAACCCACTTAGTTGCGGTGGAGAGTCAGGATTTGGCTATGGGATGTCACAGTAGAACAGATGTGTTCCAGCTTGATTAAGCGGTCCTTAAGGAAAGGCAGCAAATTCTGAGGGGGTCAAAATGACCCTTAGAATGAGCTACCACCTGTACAGGCAGCAAATTCTGAGGGGGTCAAAATGCCCCTCAGAATGAGCTACCACCTGTATAGGCAGCAAATTCTGAGGGGGTCAAAATGCCCCTCAGAATGAGTTACCACCTGTATAGGCAGCAAATTCTGAGGGGGTCAAAATACCCCTCAGAATGAGCTACCACCTGTATAGGCAGCAAATTCTGAGGGGGTCAAATTGCCCCTCAGAATGAGCTACCACCTGAATTGCATTACAGTTTACTCAAACTATAGCACTTTTCTCCCACATATTCTGCTAGTGTGAAAACACCCTACTGGCCTCACTAAATAATCTTCCAATAACAATTGAGTTTTTCCAAAAAGGTACACTTTCATTTAACTGCAATACAGGCATGTGAGTAAAGAACTAAGACTGGCGTTCCTAAAGCATCCTCTAAAAACAATCGAATGTTTAAAAAAAAGTCTCCAATTCACATGACATCCTGGCTAGAACCCATTAAGTTGTGGTGGGGAGTCAGGATTTGGCCATGGGACACCACAGTAGAACAGATGTGTTCCAGCTTGATTAAGCGGTCCATAAGGAAAGGCAGCAAATTCTGAGGGGGTCAAAATGACCCTCAGAATGAGCTACCACCTTAATTGCATCACAGTTTAATCAAACTATAGCAATTTTCTCCCACATATTCTGCTAGTGTGAAAACACACTACTGGCCTCACTAAATAATCTTCCAATAACAATTGAGTTTTTTCCAAAAAGGTCTCACTTTCATGTAACTTCAATACAGGCATGTGAATAAAGAATTAAGACTGATCTTCCTAAAGCATGCTCTAATAACAATCGAATGTTTAAAAAAATTCTCCAATTCACGTTACGGCCTGGCTAGAACCCGCTTAGTTGCGGTGGGGAGTCGGGATTTGGCTATGGGACGCCAGAGTAGAACAGATGTGTTCCAGCTTGATTAAGTGGTCCATAAGGAAAGGCAGCAAATTCTGAGGGGGTCAAAATGCCCCTCAGGATCAGCTACCACCTGTATAGGCAGCAAATTCTGAGGGGGTCAAAATGCCCCTCAGAATGAGCTACCACCTGTACAGGCAGCAAATTCTGAGGGGGTCAAAATGCCCCTCAGAATGAGCTACCACCTGAATTGCATTACAGTTTACTCAAACTATAGCACTTTTCTCCCACGTATTCTGCTAGTGTGAAAACACCCTACTGGCCTCACTAAATAATCTTCCAATAACAATTGAGTTTTTCCAAAAAGGTACACTTTCATGTAACTGCAATACAGGCATGTGAGTAAAGAACTAAGACTGGCGTTCCTAAAGCATCCTCTAAAAACAATCGAATGTTTAAAAAAAAGTCTCCAATTCACATGACATCCTGGCTAGAACCCACTAAGTTGTGGTGGGGAGTCAGGATTTGGCCATGGGACACCACAGTAGAACAGATGTGTTCCAGCTTGATTAAGTGGTCCATAAGGAAAGGCAGCAAATTCTGAGGGGGTCAAAATGCCCCTCAGAATGAGCTACCACCTGTATAGGCAGCAAATTCTGAGGGGGTCAAAATGCCCCTCAGACTGAGCTACCACCTGAATTGCATTACAGTTTAATCAAACTATAGCAATTTTCTCCCACATATTCTGCTAGTGTGAAAACACACTACTGGCCTCACTAAATACTCTTCCAATAACAATTGAATTTTTTCAAAAAGGTCTCACTTTCATGTAACTTCAATACAGGCATGTGAATAAAGAACTAAGACTGGCCTTCCTAAAGCATACTCTAATAATAATTGAGTGTTTCAAAAAACTGTCCCCAATTCTAATTACATGCTGGCTAGAACCCACTTAGTTGTGGTGGAGAGTCAGGATTTGGCTATGGGACGCCACAGTAGAACAGATGTGTTCCAGCTTGATTAAGCGGTCTATAAGGAAAGGCAGCAAATTCTGAGGGGGTCAAAATTACCCTCAGAATGAGCTACCACCTGTACAGGCAGCAAATTCTGAGGGGGTCAAAATGCCCCTCAGAATGAGCTACCACCTGTATAGGCAGCAAATTCTGAGGGGGTCAAAATGCCCCTCAGAATGAGCTACCACCTGAATTGCATTACAGTTTACTCAAACTATAGCACTTTTCTCCCACGTATTCTGCTAGTGTGAAAACACCCTACTGGCCTCACTAAATAAACTTCCAATAACAATTGAGTTTTTCCAAAAAGGTACACTTTCATGTAACTGCAATACAGGCATGTGAGTAAAAAACTAAGACTGAAGTTCCTAAAGCATCCTCTAATAACAATCGAATGTTTAAAAAAAAAAGTCTCCAATTCACGTTACGTTACATCCTGGCTAGAACCCACTTAGTTGCGGTGGGAAGTCAGGATTTGGCCATGGGATGCTACAGTAGAACACATTTTTCTGGCTTGATAAATCGGTCCATATGGAAAGGCAGCAAATTCTGAGGGGGTCAAAATGCCCCTCAGAATGAGCTACCACCTGAATTGCATTACAGTTTAATCAAACTATAGCAATTTTCTCCGACATATTCTGCTAGTGTGAAAACACACTACTGGCCTCACTAAATAATCTTCCAATAACAATTGAGTTTTTTCCAAAAAGATCTCACTTTCATGTAACTTCAATACAGGCATGTGAATAAAGAACTAAGACTGGCCATCCTAAAGCATCCTCTAATAAAAATTAAGAGTGTTTCAAAAAACTGCCCCCAATTAACATTGCATGCTGGCTAGAACCCACTTAAATGCGTTGGGGAGTAGGGATTTGGCTATGGGATGCCACAGTAGAACAGATGTGTTCCAGCTCGATTAAGCGGTCCATAAGAAAAGGCAGCAAATTCTGAGGGGGTCAAAATGCCCCTCAGAATGAGCTACCACCTGTATAGGCAGCAAATTCTGAGGGGGTCAAAATGCCCCTCAGAATGAGCTACCACCTGAATTGCATTACAGTTTACTCAAACTATAGCACTTTTCTCCCACATATTCTGCTAGTGTGAAAACACCCTACTGGCCTCACTAAATAATCTTCCAATAACAATTGAGTTTTTCCAAAAAGGTACACTTTCATGTAACTGCAATACAGGCATGTGAGTAAAGATCTAAGACTGACCTTCTTAAAGCATCCTCTAATAATAATTGAGTGTTTCAAAAAGCTGTCTCCAATTCACGTTACATCGTGGATAGAACCCACTTAGTTCCTTCCAAGGATTTCAAGGATTTGGCCATGGGACACCACAGTAGAACAGATGTGTTCCAGCATGATTAAGCGGTCCATATGGAAAGGAAGCAAATTCTGAGGGGGTCAAAATGCCCCTCAGAATGAGCTACCACCTGAATTGCATTACAGTTTAATCAAACTATAGCAATTTTCTCTCACATATTCTGCTAGTGTGAAAACACACTACTGGCCTCACTAAATACTCTTCCAATAACAATTGAATTTTTTCAAAAAGGTCTCACTTTCATGTAACTGCAATACAGGCATGTGAGTAAAGAACTAAGACTGGCCTTCCTAAAGCATACTCTAATAATAATTGAGTGTTTCAAAAAAGTGTCCCCAATTCACAATACATGCTGGCTAGAACCCACTTAGTTGCGGTGGAGAGTCAGGATTTGGCTATGGGATGCCACAGTAGAACAGATGTGTTCCAGCTTGATTAAGTGGTCCATAAGGAAAGGCAGCAAATTCTGAGGGGGTCAAAATGCCCCTCAGAATGAGCTACCACCTGTATAGGCAGCAAATTCTGAGGGGGTCAAAATGCCCCTCAGAATGAGCTACCACATGTATTGCATTACAGTTTACTCAAACTATAGCAACTCTCTCCCAGATTTTCTGCTAGTGTGAAAACACACTACTGGCCTCACTAAATACTCTTCCAATAACAATTGAATTTTTTCAAAAAGGTCTCACTTTCATGTAACTTCAATACAGGCATGTAAATAAAGAACTAAGACTGGCCTTCCTAAAGCATTCTCTAATAAAAATTGAGTGTTTTAAAAAACTGTCCCCAATTCACATTGCATGCTGGCTAGAACCCACTTAGTTGCGATGGGGAGTAGGGATTTGGCTATGGGACGCCACAGTAGAACAGATATGTTCCAGCTTGATGAATCGGTCCATAAGAAAATGCAGCAAATTCTGAGGGGGTCAAAATGCCCCTCAGATTGAGCTACCACCTGTACAGGCAGCAAATTCTGAGGGGGTCAAAATGCCCCTCAGAATGAGCTACCACCTGAATTGCATTACAGTTTACTCAAACTATAGCAATTTTCTCCCAAATATTCTGCTAGTGTGAAAACACCCTACTGGCCTCACTAAATAATCTTCCAAAAAGGTCTCACTTTCATGTAGCTGCAATACAGGCATGTGAGTAAAGAACTAAGACTGGCCTTCCTAAAACAACCTCTAATGACAATCAAATGTTTAAAAATATCTTCCCCAATTCATGTTACATCCTGGCTAGAACCCACTTGGTTTCGGTGGGGAGCTAGGATTTGACCACGGTACGCTACAGAAGAACGGATGTGTTCTGACTTGATAAATCGGTCCATATGGAAAGGCAGCAAATTCTGAGGGGGTCAAAATGCCCCTCAGAATGAGCTACCACATGTATTACGTTACTCTTTACTCGTTATTATTACTCTATTACTGGCTTTCCTGTAGCTCATCCAGTTGAGCTTTGCGTTAGCAACACCAAGGTCATGGGTTCGATTCCCAGGCAAGGCAAGAATTGACAAAAAAAATGTAAAATGTGTACCTTCAAAATGTAATGAACGTCTTCCAAATTCATAAATGTAAATGTACTCAAACTATAGCAACTCTCTCCCCAACATTCTACTATTGTGAAAACACCCTACTGGCCTCACTAAATAATCTTCAAATAACATTTGAGTTTTCTCCAAAAACGTCTCACTTTCATGTAACTGCAATACAGGCATGATAGTAAAGTACTAAGACTGGCCTTCCTAAAGCATCCTCTAATAACAATTGAGTGTTTCAAAAAAAGGTCCCCAATTCACGTTACATCCTGGTTAGAACCCACTTACTTTCGGTGAGGAGTCAGGATTTGGCAGTGGGATGCTACAGTAGAACAGATGTGTTCTGTCTTGATAAAACAGTCCATAAGGAAAGGCAGCAAATAATCTTCCAAAAAGGTCTCACTTTCATGTAACTGCGCATGTAAATCGGTCCATAAGGAAAGGCAGCAAATTCTGAGGGGGTCAAAATGCCCCTCAGAATGAGCTACCACCTGTATAGGCAGCAAATTCTGAGGGGATCAAAATGCCCCTCAGAATGAGCTACCACCTGAATTGCATTACAGTTTAATCAAACTATGGCAATTTTCTCCCACATATTCTGCTAGTGTGAAAACACACGACTGGCCTCACTAAATACTCTTCCAATAACAATTGAATTTTTTCAAAAAGGTCTCACTTTCATGTAACTTCAAAATAGGCATGTGAATAAAGATCTAAGAATGGCCTTCCTGAAGCATTCAAAAAACTGTCCCCAATTCACATTGCATGCTGGCTAGAACCCACTTAGTTGTGTTGGGGAGTAGGGATTTGGCTATGGGACGCCACAGTAGAACAGATGTGTTCCAGCTTGATTAAGCGGTCCATAAGAAAAGGCAGCAAATTCTGAGGGGGTCAAAACGCCCCTCAGAATGAGCTACCACCTGTATAGGCAGCAAATTCTGAGGGGGTCAAAATGCCCCTCAGAATGAGCTACCACCTGAATTGCAATACAGTTTAATCAAACTATAGCAATTTTCTCCCACATATTCTGCTAGTGTGAAAACACACTACTGGCCTCACTAAATAATCTTCCAATAACAATTGAGTTTTTTTTCCAAAAAGGTCTCACTTTCATGTAACTTCAATACAGGCATGTGAATAAAGAATTAAGACTGACCTTCCTAAAGCATCCTCTAATAACAATCGAATGTTTAAAAAAAATCTCCAATTCACGTTACATCCTGGCTAGAACTTACTTAGTTGCGGTGGGGAGTCAGGATTTGGCTATGGGACGCCAGAGTAGAACAGATGTGTTCCAGCTTGATTAAGTGGTCCATAAGAAAAGGCAGCAAATTCTGAGGGGGTCAAAATGCCCCTCAGAATGAGCTACCACCTGTATAGGCAGCAAATTCTGAGGGGGTCAAAATGCCCCTCAGAATGAGCTACCACCTGTACAGGCAGCAAATTCTGAGGGGGTCAAAATGCCCCTCAGAATGAGCTACCACCTGAATTGCATTACAGTTTACTCAAACTATAACACTTTTCTCCCACGTATTCTGCTAGTGTGAAAACACCCTACTGGCCTCACTAAATAATCTTCCAATAACAATTGAGTTTTTCCAAAAAGGTACACTTTCATGTAACTGCAATACAGGCATGTGAGTAAAGAACTAAGACTGGCGTTCCTAAAGCATCCTCTAAAAACAATCGAATGTTTAAAAAAAAGTCTCCAATTCACATGACATCCTGGCTAGAACCCACTTAGTTGTGGTGGGGAGTCAGGATTTGGCCATGGGACACCACAGTAGAACAGATGTGTTCCAGCTTGATTAAGTGGTCCATAAGGAAAGGCAGCAAATTCTGAGGGGGTCAAAATGCCCCTCAGAATGAGCTACCACCTGTATAGGCAGCAAATTCTGAGGGGGTCAAAATGCCCCTCAGAATGAGCTACCACCTGAATTGCATTACAGTTTAATCAAACTATAGCAATTTTCTCTCACATATTCTGCTAGTGTGAAAACACACTACTGGCCTCACTAAATACTCTTCCAATAACAATTGAGTTTTTTCAAAAAGGTCTCACTTTCATGTAACTTCAATACAGGCATGTGAATAAAGAACTAAGACTGGCCTTCCTAAAGCATACTCTAATAATAATTGAGTGTTTCAAAAAACTGTCCCCAATTCCAATTACATGCTGGCTAGAACCCACTTAGTTGCGGTCGAGAGTCAGGATTTGGCTATGGGACGCCACAGTAGAACAGATGTGTTCCAGCTTGATTAAGCGGTCCATAAGGAAAGGCAGCAAATTCTGAGAGGGTCAAAATGCCCCTCAGAATGAGCTACCACCTGAATTGCATTACAGTTTACTCAAACTATAGCAACTCTCTCCCAGATATTCTGCTAGTGTGAAAACACACTACTGGCCTCACTAAATAATCTTCCAATAACAATTGAGTTTTTCCAAAAAGGTACACTTTCATGTAACTGCAATTCAGGCATGTGAGTAAAGATCCAAGACTGGCGTTCCTAAAGCATCCTCTAATAACAATCGAAAGTTTAAAAAAAAAAGTCTCCAATTCACCTTACATCCTGGCTAGAACCCACTTAGTTGTGGTGGGGAGTCAGGATTTGGCCATGGGACACCACAGTAGAACAGATGTGTTCCAGCTTGATTAAGTGGTCCATAAGGAAAGGCAGCAAATTCTGAGGGGGTCAAAATGCCCCTCAGAATGAGCTACCACCTAAATTGCATTACAGTTCAATCAAGCTATAGCAATTTTCTCCCATATATTCTGCTAGTGTGAAAACACACTACTGGCCTCACTAAATACTCTTCCAATAACAATTGAATTTTTTTCAAAAAGGTCTCAGTTTGATGTAACTTCAATGCAGGCATGTGAATAAAGAACTAGAACTGGCCTTCCTAAAGCATACTCTAATAATAATTGAGTGTTTCAAAAAACTGTCCCCAATTCACATCACATCCTGGCTAGAACCCACTTAGTTGCGGTGGGGAGTCAGGATTTGGCCATGGGATGTCACAGTAGAACAGATGTGTTAGAGCTTGATTAAGCGGTCCATAAGGAAAGGCAGCAAATTCTGAGGGGGTCAAAATGCCTCTCAGAATGAGCTACCACCTGTACAGGCAGCAAATTCACTTTTCTAATATAGCACTTTTCTCCCACATATTATGCTAGTGTGAAAACACCCTACTGGCCTCACTAAATAATCTTCCAATAACAATTGAGTTTTTCCAAAAAGGTACACTTTCATGTAACTGCAATACAGGCATGTGAGTAAAGAACTAAGACTGGCGTTCCTAAAGCATCCTCTAAAAACAATCGAATGTTTAAAAAAAAGTCTCCAAGTCACATGACATCCTGGCTAGAACCCACTTAGTTGCGGTGGTGAGTCAGGATTTGACTATGGGACGCCACAGTAGAACAGATGTGTTCCAGCTTGATTAAGTGGTCCATAAGGAAAGGCAGCAAATTCTGAGGGGGTCAAAATGCCCCTCAGAATGAGCTACCACCTGTACAGGCAGCAAATTCTGAGGGGGTCAAAATGCCCCTCAGAATGAGCTACCACCTGAATTGCATTACAGTTTAATCAAACTATAGCACTTTTCTCCCACATATTCTGCTAGTGTGAAAACACCCTACTGGCCTCACTAAATAATCTTCCAATAACAATTGAGTTTTTCCAAAAAGGTACACTTTCATGTAACTGCAATACAGGCATGTGAGTAAAGATCTAAGACTGGCGTTCCTAAAGCATCCTCTAATAACAATCGAAAGTTTAAAAAAAAGAGTCTCCAATTCACCTTACATCCTGGCTAGAACCCACTTAGTTGTGGTGGGGAGTCAGGATTTGGCCATGTGACACCACAGTAGAACAGATGTGTTCCAGCTTGATTAAGTGGTCCATAAGGAAAGGCAGCAAATTCTGAGGGGGTCAAAATGCCCCTCAGAATGAGCTACCACCTGAATTGCATTACAGTTTAATCAAACTATAGCAATTTTCTCCCACATATTCTGCTAGTGTGAAAACACACTACTGGCCTCACTAAATAATCTTCCAATAACAATTGAGTTTTTTCCAAAAAGGTCTCACTTTCATGTAACTTCAATACAGGCATGTGAATAAAGAATTAAGACTGACCTTCCTAAAGCATCCTCTAATAACAATCGAATGTTTAAAAAAAAGTCTCCAATTCACATCACATCCTGGCTAGAACCCACTTAATCGTGGTGGGGAGTCAGGATTTGGCCATGGGACACCACAGTAGAACAGATGTGTTCCAGCTTGATTAAGTGGTCCATAAAGAAAAGGCAGCAAATTCTGAGGGGGTCAAAATGCCCCTCAGAATGAGCTACCACCTGAATTGCATTACAGTTTAATCAAACTATAGCACTTTTCTCCCACATATTATGCTAGTGTGAAAACACCCTACTGGCCTCACTAAATAATCTTCCAATAACAATTGAGTTTTTCCAAAAAGGTCTCACTTTCATGTAACTGCAATACAGGCATGTGAGTAAAAAACTAAGACTGAAGTTCCTAAAGCATCCTCTAATAACAATCGAATGTTTAAAAAAAAAAGTCTCCAATTCACATTACGTTACATCCTGGCTAGAACCCACTTAGTTGCGGTGGGAAGTCAGGATTTGGCCATGGGATGCTACAGTAGAATACATTTTTCTGGCTTGATAAATCGGTCCATATGGAAAGGCAGCAAATTCTGAGGGGATCAAAATGCCCCTCAGAATGAGCTACCACCTGAATTGCATTACAGTGTAATCAAACTATAGCACTTTTCTCCCACATATTCTGCTAGTGTGAAAACACACTACTGGCCTCACTAAATAATCTTCCAATAACAATTGAGTTTTTTCCAAAAAGATCTCACTTTCATGTAACTTCAATACAGGCATGTGAATAAAGAACTAAGACTGGCCATCCTAAAGCATCCTCTAATAAAAATTGAGTGTTTCAAAAAACTGTCCCCAATTCCAATTACATGCTGGCTAGAACCTACTTAGTTGCGTTGGGGAGTAGGGATTTGGCTATGGGACGCCACAGTAGAACAGATGTGTTCCAGATCGATTAAGCGGTCCATAAGAAAAGGCAGCAAATTCTGAGGGGGTCAAAATGACCCTCAGAATGAGCTACCACCTGTACAGGCAGCAAATTCTGAGGGGGTCAAAATGCCCCTCAGAATGAGCTACCACCTGTATAGGCAGCAAATTCTGAGGGGGTCAAAATGCCCCTCAGAATGAGCTACCACGTGAATTGCATTACAGTTTACTCAAACTATAGCACTTTTCTCCCACATATTCTGCTAGTGTGAAAACACACTACTGGCCTCACTAAATACTCTTCCAATAACAATTGATTTTTTTCAAAAAGGTCTCACTTTGATGTAACTTCAATACAGGCATGTGAATAAAGAACTAAGACTGGCCTTCCTAAAGCATACTCTAATAATAATTGAGTGTTTCAAAAAACTGTCCCCAATTCACATTACATGCTGGCTAGAACCCACTTAGTTGCGGTGGAGAGTCAGGATTTGGCTATGGGATGTCACAGTAGAACAGATGTGTTAGAGTTTGATTAAGCGGTCCATAAGGAAAGGCAGCAAATTCTGAGGGGGTCAAAATGCCCCTCAGAATGAGCTACCACGTGAATTGCATTACAGTTTACTCAAACTATAGCACTTTTCTCCCACATATTCTGCTAGTGTGAAAACACAATACTGGCCTCACTAAATAATCTTCCAATAACAATTGAGTTTTTTCCAAAAAGATCTCACTTTCATGTAACTTCAATACAGGCATGTGAATAAAGAACTAAGACTGGCCATCCTAAAGCATCCTCTAATAAAAATTGAGTGTTTCAAAAAACTGTCCCCAATTCCAATTACATGCTGGCTAGAACCTACTTAGTTGCGTTGGGGAGTAGGGATTTGGCTATGGGACGCCACAGTAGAACAGATGTGTTCCAGCTCGATTAAGCGGTCCATAAGAAAAGGCAGCAAATTCTGAGGGGGTCAAAATGACCCTCAGAATGAGCTACCACCTGTACAGGCAGCAAATTCTGAGGGGGTCAAAATGCCCCTCAGAATGAGCTACCACCTGTACAGGCAGCAAATTCTGAGGGGGTCAAAATGCCCCTCAGAATGAGCTAACACATGAATTGCATTACAGTTTACTCAAACTATAGCACTTTTCTCTCACATATTATGCTAGTGTGAAAACACCCTACTGGCCTCACTAAATAATCTTCCAATAACAATTGAGTTTTTCCAAAAAGGTACACTTTCATGTAACTGCAATACAGGCATGTGAGTAAAGAACTAAGACTGAAGTTCCTAAAGCATCCTCTAATAATAATTGAGTGTTTAAAAAAGACGTCTCCAACTCACGTTACATCATGGATAGAACCCACTTAGTTGCGGTGGGGAGCCAGGATTTGGCCATGGGACACCACAGTAGAACAGATGTGTTCCAGCTTGATTAAGCGGTCCATATGGAAAGGAAGCAAATTCTGAGGGGGTCAAAATGCCCCTCAGAATGAGCTACCACCTGAATTGCATTACAGTTTAATCAAACTATAGCAATTTTCTTCCACATATTCTGCTAGTGTGAAAACACACTACTGGCCTCACTAAATACTCTTCCAATAATCATTGAATTTTTTCAAAAAGGTCTCACTTTCATGTAACTTCAATACAGGCATGTAAATAAAGAACTAAGACTGGCCTTCCTAAAGCATCCTCTAATAAAAATTTAGTGTTTTAAAAAACTGTCCCCAATTCACATTGCATGCTGGCTAGAACCCACTTAGTTGCGATGGGGAGTAGGGATTTGGCAATGGGACGCCACAGTAGAACAGATGTGTTCCAGCTTGATTAAGCGGTCCATAAGAAAAGGCAGCAAATTCTGAGGGGGTCAAAATGCCCCTCAGAATGAGCTACCACCTGAATTGCATTACAGTTTACTCAAACTATAGCAACTCTCTCCCACATATTCTGCTAGTGTGAAAACACCCTACTGGCTTCACTAAATAATCTTCCAAAAAGGTCTCACTTTCATGTAGCTGCAATACAGGCATGTGAGTAAAGAACTAAGACTGGCCTTCCTAAAACAACCTCTAATAACAATCAAATGTTTAAAAATATCTTCCCCAATTTATGTTACATCCTGGCTAGAACCCACTTGGTTTCGGTGGGGAGCTAGGATTTGACCACGGGACGCTACAGAAGAACGGATGTGTTCTGACTTGATAAATCAGTCCATATGGAAAGGCAGCAAATTCTGAGGGGGTCAAAATGCCCCTCAGAATGAGCTACCACATGTATTACGTTACTTTTTACTCGTTATTATGACTCTGTTGTTGGCTTTCCTGTAGCTCATCCAGTAGAGCTTTGCGTTAGCAACACCAAGGTCAGGGGTTCGATTCCCAGGCAAAGCAAGAATTGACAAAAAAAATGTAAAATGTGTACCTTCAAAATTAAATGAACTTTCTTCCAAATTCATAAATTCATAAATGTAAATGTACTCAAACTATAGCAACTCTCTCCCCAATATTCTACTATTGTGAAAACACCCTACTGGCCTCACTAAATAATCTTCAAATAACATTTGAGTTTTCTCCAAAAACGTCTCACTTTCATGTAACTGCAATACAGGCATGTGAGTAAAGTACTAAGTCTGGCCTTCCTAAAGCATCCTCTAATAACAATTGAGTGTTTCAAAAAAAGGTCCCCAATTCACGTTACATCCTGGTTAGAACCCACTTACTTTCGGTGAGGAGTCAGGATTTGGCAGTGGGATGCTACAGTAGAACAGATGAGTTCTGTCTTGATAAAACAGTCCATAAGGAAAGGCAGCAAATAATCTTCCAAAAAGGTCTCACTTTCATGTAACTGCGCATGCAAATCTGTCCATAAGGAAAGGCAGCAAATTCTGAGGGGGTCAAAATGCCCCTCAGAATGAGCTACCACCTGAATTGCATTACAGTTTACTCAAACTATAGCACTTTTCTCCCACATGTTCTGCTAGTGTGAAAACACCCTACTGGCCTCACTAAATAATCTTCCAATAACAATTGAGTTTTTCCAAAAAGGTACACTTTCATGTAACTGCAATACAGGCATGTGAGTAAAGAACTAAGACTGGCGTTCCTAAAGCATCCTCTAATAACAATCGAATGTTTTAAAAAAAGCCTCCAATTCACATCACATCCTGGCTAGAACCCACTCAGTTGTGGTGGGGAGTCAGGATTTGGCCATGGGAAACCACAGTAGAACGGATGTGTTCCAGGTTGATTAAGCGGTCCATAAGGAAAGGCAGCAAATTTTGAGGGGTTCAAAATGCCCCTCAGAATGAGCTACCACCTGTATAGGCAGCAAATTCTGAGGGGGTCAAAATGCCCCTCAGAATGAGCTACCACCTGAATTGCATTACAGTTTACTCAAACTATAGCTTTTTTCTCCCACATATTCTGCTAGTGTGAAAACACCCTACTGGCCTCACTAAATAATCTTCCAAAAAGGTCTCACTTTCATGTAGCTGCAATACAGGCATGTGAGTAAAGAACTAAGACTGGTCTTCCTAAAACAACCTCTAATAACAATCAAATGTTTAAAAATATCTTCCCCAATTCATGTTACATCCTGGCTAGAACGCACTTGGTTCCGGTGGGGAGCTAGGATTTGACCACGGTACGCTACAGAAGAACGGATGTGTTCTGACTTGATAAATCGGTCCATATGGAAAGGCAGCAAATTCTGAGGGGGTCAAAATGCCCCTCAGAATGAGCTACCACCTGTATTGATTTACAGTGTACTCCAACTATAGCAACGCTCTCCCACATATTCTGCTAGTGTGAAAACACCCTACTGGCCTCACTAAATACTCTTTCAATAACAATTGAGTTTTTTCCAAAAAGGTTTTACTTTCATGTAACTGCAATACAGGCCTGTGAGCAAACAACTAAGAGTGGCCTACCTAAAGCATCCTCTAATAATAATTGAGTGTTTGAAAAAATACTCTCCAGTTCACATTACATCCAGGCTAGAACCCGCTAGTTTTCGGTAGGGAGTCAGCCTTTGGCCATTGGACGCTATAATAGAACAGATGTGTTATGGCTTAATAAAATGGTCTATATCGAGAGGCAGCAAATTCTGAGGGCCATGGGACGCTACAGTAGAACCATGATGGTAGTTTAACAAACCCAGTGTTGACAAAACCAAATCATTGTATTAAGGCTTTTTTGGTACCTGATCATCAGCTTTCTCTGTCAAATCCGGCTTTGATCTGGGGCCTGTACCATGAAGCTGGTTTAGCAGGTTATCCAGATAAGTTTAAGCTTAGTTTGTGCTAATCCTGGGTTTTAGGTACCATTAAAGTGGTTTGGCTTTTAGCTGTGTTCATCGCCATAGTAACTTACACTCCACGGCTAACCTGCTCCAGGGCAGGTTATGTTCTGGATAAGAGATCTCAACCTGAAATTGGGCCAATCAGCTGTGAGTAAATTGACACACCTCTGATGCAATAAAGTCACTCCCCCTGTTTCTACTTCAAATTAAAGGTCACTACATAGCAAATGTTTTTAAAGACTAAAGCGTCTGGCTTTTACCCATGCTTATTTATAAAAATGATAATTTTTAATGATTTAGATATAATTTATGTAATTATTATACCCTTACTTAATTACACATTTATCATTTTAGTTAATCAATCATTAATAGGCACTTTGTTAAAATTAATATAAATAGCCTACATAAAGTCATACAAATATGATTAAAATCAATAAATAAAGCTATTTAAAAAAAGAAGTTTACTGAGCTTAAATGTTCAATTTTTTTTATCAACTATACTAACTTCATAACTTTTTTATCAACTAAACTAACTTGTATTGACATATAATATTGTTTCTTTAGTTGTCCTCTTTCATAGACAGCTCTTTTCTTCTTGCTGTGTAATTTTTTTTTTAAATTCTTAATATTTTTCAATCATGTAATAATCTGCAGAAGAGAGAAATGAATCTCAGTTTCGCTGATCCACAGCGTGTGATTGGCTGTCCCCTGCTGATGTCACAGCTAAACTCCTGAACTCAGGATCAAAGCCTGACTTGACAGAGCGAGCTGATGATCAGCATCATGGGACCAACAAAGCCAGAATAGATTGGTTTGGTTTTGTCAACTCAAAACTAATCCTGTAACCCTGAGTTTGTTAAACTACCATCATGGTACAGGCCCCTGGAGTTCAGGAGTTTAGCTGTGACATCAGCAGTGAACAGCCAATCACATGCTGTGAAACTGACATTCACTTCTCGCCAGACAAGCAGTGAGATTTTTTCTCTCTTTTCCAGAATATTACCTGATTAAAAAATATTAAGAATTTAAAAAAAAAAAAATCTATGAAAGAGTACTACTTAAAGAAAAAAAAAATATTATAAATCAATGCACCTAAAAGTTATGAAGTTAGTTTAGTTGATATAGAGAAAATTGAACATTTATGCTCAGTAAGCTTCTTTTTTTAAAATAGTTTTATTTATTGATTTTATAGCTTATTTTAGCTCACTTTACTCAAAGCTGATTGGCCCAATTTCAGTTTGAGATCTCTTATCCAGAACATAACCTGCCCTGGAGCAGGTTAGCTGTGGAGTGTAAGTTACTATGGCGATGAACACAGCTAAAAGCCTAACCACTTTAATGGTACCTAAAACCCAGGATTGGCACAAAGCTTAAACAAATCTGGCTAGCCAGCCAAACCAGCGTCATGGTACAGGCCCCAGATCAACTGTGAACATCACAAAAAACACTACTAAAAGTCAATACAAAAACAACACCAAAAATAAAGGTAAATAGTAAATATTAAAGAAAATAACCAGCAGAATAATTTATTCATGTTGCAATGCATGCTGGGAGTCATTGACGTTTTTTGTACAATGCTCAATGCTAGTACCCAGCATGCATTGCAGAATGAAGCTTTTGATTGTCAACATTGTTGAGATTCATGAGCTGATTATTGATATCTATGTGAGTTTGAATGATATTGTTGTTCGAAATGTTATGGCTATATATATATATATATATATATATATATATATATATATATATATATATATATATATATATATATATATATATATATATATATATATATATATATATATATATATATATATATATATATATATAAAACATAATCTATATCATTATTGATTAGACTCTGAAAACGCTTGGGAAATCAGACCATTAATAAATAGTCAGCATCACTTGCCATGCTCTGTTAGATATTTCAAGAATACACTCAGGGCTTAAGTCATTGAAGCCATCAACCACAAGGGGGAGTTCTTTGAAGCTGCAGACTCGGAGCCTGCATCCACAGTCCCGCACTCAGAGTCCCGCATTCTCAGACCCCTCGTTTTTAAGAAACAGCGCCTCCTGCTGTTCTGAAGATCGTATAACACCCTTATCCAAATAAGATGCAATATTACGTTATCGTTTCATTTAAAGTTTTCATTTAAAAATACATTTACACAAAATAACGCTTTAGCAAACATCTTTGCATTCCCAAAAAATGTCATTGTTTTCACTGACTAAGTAGGCTACGCAGTAGATTTATTTATTTATTTAATAAAGAGTGTGGGCAATTAAAAGAAAATTACTGATGGACAAAATACAATTACAGATTGAACTATCCTCTGAAAAATATTATGTGATATATCGCTACAATTCTTTTTTTTTGTTCAATGTTTCTTTCAGGTTCACATGCTAACGGTTTAATTAACATATAATATGCAAGGCTAACATTACAATTATTATATCTGAATGCAAAGCATAACTCACACAAGAATAGACAAAACACCAATAATAAACGAGTCTGTACTTTAACTATCACCTAAACATCATATAGCGGTAAACAGGACAAAGCAAAGAAAAAAGGAAGAAAGAATTGTGTTATCGACTGTACTTTGTATCTTCAATTGCATAAGGAAAAATTATAAATACTGTAAATACTACTGTAATACAATTTTTGAATTGTACATATTTGTTTGTTATTGGTGTTTTGTCTATTCTTGTTTGAGTTTTGCTTTGGATTCCAGATATCAACAGTTTTTTTTAATGCTAGCAATGTATAATATGTTAATTAGACCATTAGCATAGGTTGACCTAAAAGAAACATTGGAATTGGAATTAAAAAAACATTGTAGCAATATAATATCACATAACATTTTTCAAAGGATAGTTCAATCTGTAATTGTATATCTTCCATCAGTAATTTTATTTTATTTAAATAAACAAAAAACAAAAACAAAAAACTACTGGGTACTTTGTTAGTCAGAGAAAACTGACATTTTTAGGGAATGCAAAGATGTTTGCAAAATCGTTAGGCTAATTTGTTTAGATTTATTTGGAAAACTTTAAATGAAACGACACCGTAATAATATATCTTATTTGGATAAGGGTGTTGTACGGTCTTCAGAACAGCAGGAGGCGCTGTTTCTTAAAAACGAGGGGTCTGAGAATGCGGGACTTTGAGTGCGGGACTGTGGATGCAGGCTCCGAGTCTGCAGCTTCATACTCTACTTTAGCAATCTAAACTTTTTTTTTGACAAAGGTTGACATTTAATGATAAAAAAGAACAGATCAAGTTTTCTGGGGATACTGTTCCCATAGGCATACTTTGTCAACGGACAAGAGAGGTTTTTCCAAGTGCTGTAATTTCTGTGTTATTTAAAATAAACAGGTCTTAAACCATAGACTGTAAAAAAATAAACATTATAATGTCTTAAACATTTTATATTTCCGTTTTCTTTCTTTCTTTTTTTTTTCTCTCCAACATGTACCTTTCTCCAACACATTTTACCTTGCCTGGTCTGGCTTAAATTATTATAAAAAGGACCAAGCTAAATGTTTGACTAATTAAACAAATAGTAAAATAAACACTCCTTCAATTTAAAATCTTTCATAAGAACAACTAAGCCATGGGGCAAAATCAAAAGGTAATTGAATAATATAGGCCTATGGCTCTCGCGTGATTTTCTTTTACCTGTGGTTCCAAATACGCAGCTCGAGCGCTTTACATGTTGTAGTGGAACAACCCATCCCATAGTTTACTTAACTGCTATGTAATTCTAATGGGTCTCGTCGAATGCAGTCGTGTTTATGACTTCATTTAAATAGTAGACCCTATACAGAAAGTCAAAACTCGCAAACTTTAAATGTCATACAATGTCTAACAATAAGCTATATGACCACGGTGTCACGCAGTTTCAAGTCTGATTCACTGTTTTAATAAGTTGGCTGCACAAATACCTATGGATGGAATACATTAAATACAGTAGGGTGTGGAGCATCACTTTCGGTTTCCGATCATCATTCATAAACGCGGAACAACAACATTACTTTCGCTTCGTGGGAAATCGCTTGATAATTAACCATTTCGTTGATTTTAGAAACAGTAAGCAGTTTCGCTCTCGTTTTCGATCTATATTTAAGGAGAAAGTGTTCTTCATGATGCAGAGAGACTGGCGTGTGATTGTTTCATCCGTCGATCAGCTGTGAACATGTTGTGCTACTGGGGAGCGCCTGTCAGAGAGGGCTTCGGTCTCTTACAGCCTGACAAAGTCAAACATGGCAATTGTGGAATACGATCCATGCCCATGTCAGTTCAGGATATGTCAGCTGGAAGGAGTTTTGTTGGATTCATCCGGGATGGGAAGGTCTCGGTCCTGAGATTGCGCAGTGAAGACTGGGATCACGATGAAAAACTTAGTAGGCTATTCTATGCACTAACTTCAATTTGTTTTTGTATTTTTTCATAAAGTTGATATCATTATATAATGCTTAACAGATAAAAGTCTCGAATCTTTTATTTTCATGAGCCTGATATTTGATTGCACGAGTTACTTCGCTTAACTGTAGCCTATGTTTGTGGCTTAATCGAAATAATTGTAATTATATAAGTGTTTTTATAAGTCTATTTATGTTTAAAGAAGTTGAAGTGATGAAAATGTTTTATTTACTCCAGAGCAACTACAGCTAAAAAATGACAGAATCAGATCGATTTTCTGTGGAGGAGCTGGTGCGGTTCTTCTTGCTTATGGTGGAAAAGTTCTCATTATGGACAAATCTACCGTGTGCCGGTATGTTTAAGTAGGCATAATTATAAAAATGACCATAAATGATAAGAACATATATCTTACAGATTTTATTTTCTCTGCAGTCCTCTCAAAGGTCTGGAAAACAGGCAGGTGATTCAGATCGCATGTGGAGACCAGCATTCAATGGCACTGACCAATGGTATTCATGGGCATTTCATCTAAAGTCTGTTTTGCTTTAATCTTGACATTTTATGATTGACATGAATTCATTGGCATTTGAGTGTAGATATGCAGAGCTGTTGTTGGTGTTTCAGATGGTCAGTTGTTCGTATGGGGTAATAGCTCTCGCGGTCAGCTGGGTTTGAGGAAAGATCATCCCGGCTCTCTGTCGGCTGAACGCGTGGAGAGTCTGTGTGGGGTCCCACTGGCTCAGATCAGCGCTGGAGGAGACCACAGCTTCGTGTTGTCTCTCTCTGGAGTCGTGTTTGGATGGGGAAAGAACTCGAGTGGACAGCTGGGCCTCGGAGACACTACAGGTCTGAATATTTCATCATGTCCAGTAAAGCACATAGCCTATAAATGATTTACTAAATGTGTACAATACAGTGTCAAATCTACATCAAAGCATTGGAAGTGATGAATTCACTGTTTTTCCACCACAGACAGACACGTCCCAACGGTTGTAAATAGTCTGAACCGAAAGAAAACCGTGTCCATCTCATGTGGAGGGGAACACACTGCCACTCTATCTAAGGTAGTATTTTGTAATATTTTATATATCCATTTTATAATACCATATTTAGCAATCAACAAATTGGACTGAACATGTAATGAATGGTTTATGTTTCAGGGTGGCACAGTATTCACATTTGGGTCCGGAGGTTCTGGTCAGCTGGGGCACAACTCATTTAAAGACGAGCTTCATCCGCGGCTGGTTGCTGAGCTGTGGGGATCTAAAGTGTCACAGGTCACGTGTGGGAGGTAAACTAGACCTTTCATAATCCATCAGGGTTTAGAGCAGATTGAGTTCTATCTCCTCACATGGTTAACATGTCTGATGTATGAGTTCTGCTCAGTAATTAGGCTCTTGATTCTTTCTTGTATAAAGACGTCACACACTCGTATCAGTCTCATCGTCAAAGCTGATCTACTCATTTGGATGTGGGATGCAAGGGCAGCTGGGAAATGGAAAAAGTACCAAGCAGTATGTGCCTTTTCCTGTGGATCTGTCAACTGGTAATTAAATCATCTTTTAGGCTGTTTTCTTATGAATACTTTGTACTATTGTTTGTACGTACAATGTTGCTCAGAACTCTAAACGAAATGTTTGTTGCACACAGAATATGGGCATGCACATATGATTAACAAAATCATTGCTGGGGAGAATCATTCCTTTGCCTTGTTTTTCAAGGTACAGTAAGACAGGCAGTTTTCATTCACAAATTGTTTGAGAGATAATTATTGCAGCACTTGTACTATGATTACTAACGTTTATATATGTATATTGTAGAAACGTGGGAAAGAGTCTAAACCAAATTCAAGCGGAGGGATTTTGACATTAGATGACAGAATGATTGACCGATGGCTGTCTGGAAGTGATTCATGGCAAATGATAAAGAAGTGAGTGTTTGACCAATGACCATTGAGATACCAAGGCTATAGGCTCCTGACTTTATTTACACCGAACAGGCATAATATTATGACCACCTTCCTAATATTGTGTTGGTCACCCTTTTGCTGCCAAAACAGCCCTGACCCATTGAGTCATGGACTCCACTAGACCCCTGAATGTGTGCTGTGGTATCTGGCACCAAGATGTTAGCAGCAGATCCTTTAAGTCCTGTAAGTTGTGAGGTGGGGCCTCCATTGATCTGACTTTTTGTTCAGCACAACCACAGATGCTCCATTGGATTGAGATCTGGGGAACATGGAGGCCAAGTCAAAACCTCAAACTCATTGTTGTGCTCCTCAAACCATTGCTTTGTGACAGGGAGCATTATCCTGCTGAAAGAGCCACAGCCACAAGGGAATACCATTTCCATGAAAGGGTGTACATGGTCTGCAACAATGCTTAGGTAAGTGGTACGTGTCAAAGTAACATCCACATGGATGGCAGGACCCCAAGGTTTCCCAGCAGAACATTGCCTCTCACTGCTTCTGCCGGCTTGCCTTCTTCCCGTATTGCATACTGGTGCCATGTGTTTCCCTGGGCTATCCATGTTATGTAAAAGAAAACTTGATTCATCAGACCAGGACACCTTCTTCCATTGTTCCGTGGTCCAGTTCTGATGCCTCCGTTCTGATGGTCTGCATGGGCACCCTGACTGGTCTGCAGCTATACAGCCTCATACACAACAAACTGTAATGCTTTGTGTTTTCTGACACCTTTCTGTCAGAACCAGCATTAACTTCATGAGCAATTTGAGCTACAGCAGCTCATCTGTTTGATCGGACCACAAAGGCCAGCCTTCCCTCCCTACGTGCATCAATGAGCCGTGGCCACCCATGACCCTGTGGCCAGTTCTCCACTGTTCCTACCTTGGAGCACTTTTGATAGACACTGACCACTGCAGACCGGGAACACCCCACAAGAGCTACAGTTTTGGAGATGCTCAGACCCAGTCGTCTAGCCATCACAATTCGGCCCTTGTCAAATCCTTACGCTTGCCCATTTTTCCTGTTTTTAACACATCATATTTGAGGACAAAAGGTTCACTTGCTGCCAAATATATCCCACCCACTAACACGTGGCTTGATGAAGAGATAATCAGTGTTATTCACCTGTCATAATGATATGCCTGATAGGTGTATACTACTGTACAGTAGGTCCATGAAATAGTCTTTCTTAACATCTTTCTTAACATAATAGAATCAAGAAATATGTTCCAATGATGTGATGTGATTTTAGACATTTCAAATTGACATATTAATATCAATAGACAATCAAAATAGAATATAAAATATAGTTTTGTTTTTTACAGGGATATAAACAAAATATTCTCCTCGGCTGCCTCTATTAATGGAAGTTTTCTCAATAAAAGGTAAACGTTCTAATCAGAATTAGGTAGTCTTATTGTTTCTGCTTTTTGTTTCTAAAATGACTTTAATGTAAGTGTCTGTCTTTGTAGTTGTGATGAACATTATCAGACGTCTGAGGAGCATTCTGGGTTGGATTTTGATCTGGTTAAAGCATCATTTGCTAAGTTATCAAACAATGAAAGGTTGTTCTCAGAGGTAATGATAAATCCAACATTTACAGAAATGTTGATTACATTTTAAACAGTGAATTGCAGTTAATGTTTTTTTGTACCTCAGGTTGTGAAGGTGATTCAACAGAAACTGTTGCCGTCTCTAAATCCAAATCCAGCTGGTGTAGAAGCTCTGAGACTTTACTTGCTCCTCCCTGAGCTCATTGGAGGACTCCAGGAACATCAAAAAACTGAACTCACTAAAGCAATGGCCTTCAAAATCCTTGATCTGAAACCTGCTGCTCGTAAGGTGTTAGGTAAAGCTGGAGGACATTTATATCCTTTGTGTTTTAGGACTCGTTCTATTTGTATTTTTATGTTACATGTATGTTATATTCTCAGAGACATATTGGTCCAAACTCCCTGATGATTGGCTCAAAAACTTGGTGGACTTATTTCAAAAAGAGTCTGCTATGTTAATAGGCAGGATTGTTGTTGACAAGTTGGACTGGGACATAGCAACACACCTGCCGAAATGTGTGCAGATCCTTCAGATGGTCTATCAGGTGCCTTTATTATACATTACATCAAAATGACATCTAAAGTAAACATTTACTGTATTATTTTGTTAGTGGTAGTTTCAAAAACAGTGTTTTTGTTGGAAAGGTCTGCCACAGAGCCAAAAGAGACATCACCAAGAGTGATTTCATCATTCATGAGGTCAATGGTCTCCTAGACGTGGTGAGGAACAAACAATTTTGAAATACCTGCTTGTCAAACTAGGATTTTCAATGGCTGAAAATGTTACTATATCATCTACTGCCTGGGTGTTCAATCCTTCTCTTGCCCTACTCTTGTCCTCAATGTCCTGCAGAGTTTAGCTCCAAATTCTCCCAACATCCCTGCCTAGAAGATTCTAGTACTCCTGAAGACCTTGACTACCTTGGCTCAGTTAGGTTTAATTGGTGTTGAATATAAACTCTGAATGACAGTGCCCTCCTGGTCTACTGCATATCTTTTACATATCTAGGCAACAGTAAACGTGGAAGCAATCACTGTATTTATCATACAAAAAGGACTGACATGAGTCAAAAGTCCCAAGTGGCATTAATACTCCTGTTGCCCACAGTTATCTGCAGATAATTTCTGTATTGATACATTGATTGATCATTAGTTCGCAATTACAAAAAAAAATTTGAGAGAAAAAACAAAAAACATTCTTGATCTTTTTTTGTTTTCCGCACCTCAACAGCTGCAAACCATAAATGAAGATATGATCAACCAGCAGTGGTTTGCCTTGCCTGAACATATCAATGCATTGGTGGCACAGCAAAGCTACTATAATGTGAGCACCAAAGACTTCTGGCCATATCTGATATGTATGCTAATTGCATATCAAGTATGCATGACTTCCTATTTCTTTTGTTACAGACCATCTTAAAAAATCTATTATCACTTCCATGCATCCTTAACCTGGAGGCCAAATGTAGCTATATGAAGAACAGAGCATGGCAGGTAAAAGCCTAAAAGTGAACTAAAAAAAATATCTAACATTTTCTGGGAATTACTTCTGTGTGCGTCCATGTTGTTTTTAATCACAGAATGAAATGTTTTAATTGCAGGGTAGTTATCAGCTGACTCTGAGACGCACAGCTCTGCTGGAGGATTGTTTCTCCTTGCTGAGAAAGGCCAGCGAGCATCATCTCAGAGGTTACTACCTGTCGGTAAGGAAAACGAACGATATAAAGTTTTGATTCAGTAACATACAGGGTATTTTTTGTATGCAGATTTTATTATACAAACTGATAGGATCTGCAGTATGAATAAATTATTTTGGTTATGTAACATAGGTGTTTTACACCGAGGATATGAGAAAAACAGATGTGAACAAGAGAGACCTTTTCCACAACGTTTTTAAAGAGCTTTGTGCACCAGAGTCTCAGCTGCTCATGTACAATGACAACAAAACTTTGAGCTGGTTCCCCACAAAGGTAAGCAAAATACTTTTTTCATTAGGTCATGCTAAAGACATAAATATTGGTAACAACGTTTAGTTAAAGGGTTAGTTCACCCAAAAATTAAATTGATGTCATTAATGACTCACCCTAATGTCGTTCCTCACCCGTAAGACCTCCGTTCATCTTCAGACACAGTTTAAGATATTTTATATTTAGCCTGACAGCGTATCTAAGTGTATGCACACTATACTGTCCATGTCCAGAAAGGGAATAAAAACATCATCAGAGTAGTCCATTTGTGACATCAGTGGGTTAATTAGAATCTCTTGAAGCATCGAAAATACATTTTGGTCCAAAAATAACAAAAACTACGACTTTATTCAGCATTGTCTTCTCTTCCTTGTTTGTTTTCAAACCTCAAATAAAGATTCAAACGGTTGTGAATCAGCGTATTGATTCATGATTCAGATCGCGTGTCAAACTGCTGAAATCACGTGACACTGGCGATCTGAATCATGAATCAATACGTTGATTCACGACTGTGCCTCAAAACTTCTGACACTGCCAGAATTTCTTTGGAGGTCAAATTTAATGACAGAGATCATTATTTGGCTGACGGTGAACATGTCAAACTAAGTAATAAAGACTTCAGATTTTGGCCTTGGATCCGAGGAATCTTTTAAAGATTTACAAAAAAAAAATGCTCAGATGGTCAAATTGTGGCCAAAATCATACAGTGTCAACCTGAACACAGCTACAAAAGACACAAGTGCAATGGTCAAACACGTCCGTCTAGCACGTTTACATATCAGAAACATTGCCAAACTTCGTCCCATTCTATCACTGGCTGATGCGGAGAAGCTTGTCCATGCCTTTATCTCCTCCAGGCTGGACTACTGCAATGCGCTCCTTATTGGCATCCCTAGCAAAAATCTCCAGAGGCTGCAGTGTATTCAGAACAGCGCTGCTAGGATCCTCATGAGGGTGCGCAAATACGACCATATCACCCCCATTCTAAAATCACTCCACTGGCTTCCTGTGTCGTTCAGGATCGAGTACAAGATCTCTCTCCTTACCCACCAGTGCATCCATGGTGATGCTCCCTCCTATCTCAAGGAACTCCTCACCACACAAACAGCCACTCGTAACCTCCGCTCTGTTTCGCTGTATCGCCTCAAAACTCCCACAGCCAATCTCCGTACTATGGGAGATCGGGCATTCTGCTCTTCAGCCCCCAGTCTGTGGAATGCTCTCCCTGACCATCTGCGGACTCCACAGACTATAGATACTTTTAAGCGTGGTCTTAAAACCCACCTTTTTAGCAGAGCTTTTAATTGACTTGCTACTTGTTTAATTTATTTTATTTTATTTTTCGGTTTTATTTATTTATTGTTGTTGATTGTTTTGTTTGTTTTTTAAATTCTGTAGCACTTTGAGATTTTGTTTAATATAAAGTGCATTATAAATAAAATTTATTATTATTATTATTATATAAAATCAATGGAAAAGTGGCACAGTGGAATAGAAAAACACTACTTGTGTGAACAGCCTTTGAGATACCTTATGCCTCTTTTGTTTTCCCATTTATTCATTGTTCTCTTTGACATTAACCATGTATTGTCCCACACCAGCTCAGCGTGGAGAAGGAAAAGTACTTCCTGTTTGGGATTCTGTGTGGCTTGGCCTTCAACAACACCTCTGTAGTGAATCTGCCTTTTCCTTTAGCTTTGTTCAAGAAGCTTCTCAATGTCAAACCATCTCTTGAGGACCTGACAGAGTTCAGTCCGGTTCTTGGCAAGTGAGTGTTAATGTTATCTTGATTCTCTTGGTATATTTTTGTATACTGACTGCTAAAATGAACATCCATGGTCTCTGTATGGGCTGCCTGCTATCTTTGAGTAACATTGTTTAATGAATCTGAAACATGATATTCTCAGGAGTTTGCGCTGCATCCTGGACTACAGTGATGAAGTTGAGGAAATGGACATGTTCTTCACGGTTAGTTTGTGTTATTATGTCTGGTAATGTAGCTTTGAAAGACACCGGGTCTCATTCACTTATAATTATGTGGATTATTCAAAATGTATACTCACAGGAGAACATCTCATGAAAAATATTCGCCTAATTGACAACTTGTGCATACGCACATGAATTCATTACTAACCTCATTCTAATATTAATGAATTTGGAGGATTCTAAAGAAGCAACCGCATGTCCGAGGTTAATATTTTGCATAAAACACACCCAAACCATCTCCATAATAAGGACATTTTGTACTCCCTAAAGACACAAGAAACGCGAGAATCACCTTTAATATAGACAGCTACATATGCTTATCTGCGTTTTTA